>NC_133654.1:140591026-140962579 GCF_009905375.1 Apium graveolens | reverse complement strand
CCCTTATCATTCCTCAAACTCTATTGCCTTTATATTCCTTTCAACTTCAATTTCTTTTTATTTTCCTTTCTATTACAATCATTTCATGAACCCATTAATCATTGACTTCAACATCACGTCGTTCTGGGATTCGTGTCTTTCTTATTATAACCTCTGGCCCCGTGTCTTTCTTGGCCTTTCACCATCGGGTGGCCTCTCTCTTAGGAAGGTAATTGACAAAAAAAGTCTTTTGTGCTTCATCAATCATTTAAATATAAAATCATTCCTCTATTTCCTTTAGCAAGGCTCTTGCCTCAGCTAGGCCAGCTTGTTCCTTGGAACTCTGAGAGCTTAGCGACTTAAAGGTCATGAAAGAATTTCACACCATATGTTTCCTCAGGGTGGTGTTTGGGGGTAAAGTATTAGTTTTGTTTAGGCAGGTCCATGAATTGCCTCATAGGAGTACCGTCTTGGTGCTCCTTTCCTTGCTCGAGTTCTATTTTATCAGTCTAAATATTTCTTCCTATTCCCCATAATCGGGGTCATCTTATATTTTAAAATCCTCATTTTCCACTTTATTATATTTAGGTTCCTTATATCTTGATTGCAACCTCCCTGATTATCACATTCAGGGTTTGCCCCAAATCTTATTCCTACTGGTGGCATAATGCTTGGAAATTGTTTTTGAGAATCTCTTGATATTTCTTACTTTGCTTAAGTCTTTCCCTCGTTCAGTCCTTACATGATCGTAATTTATGAATTCTCAAGTTCTATAACTTCATGACACTCTTAAGTGTTAATAGTGCAATTAACAATATTAGCTTATCACAAACAAACTGATCTGAACCGAAAGGAATGAATATATACATAACCATTTGTTCGAGGGTACAACAACTGAACACATAGAGAATTACATCATTTGATCTGATCACTTCTATCCCAAAAGTACTGCCCAGATAATCATCTAGTCATTAAAAGTACTCATTCATACTTAGGCTAATCCTCCAAAAGCGGTACTATAAAATCCTGTGCTCTGATCGCTCTGACTATGCATACTATTATGGATCATGAATACAGGCACCACAATATCCCTAACATGCTCCATTAAAGCGGTGATGAGGCCTAAGATAGTCGCAAGTAGAGCTGGATCGATCTTTCCCTCATGATGGCCTCTAGCTGTAATTCGGGTGGTAGCCTTAATCCTGTCCATGCTATAAGCTAATCCTGCCGGAAGTACCCCGCCTTCAATCCTTGGTGCAGTAAGTCGATCCAATAGATCACTTCTAACATTACGGGCCTCAGACAGGCCACCCAAAGTCATATAATAATCAACGATAAGAGAAGCCTGAACGGTAGCATCTATCATTCTATGGGGTGCAGGAGGTGCAGACCCAGGAGATCCAAATGGATAACCAAGCACGGTATCAGGTGACAATGGTGCAGGAGATAAAAGTGGCATTTCCTCAGTAGGTGCTGGGCTCTGTATAGGGGAGGGAACAGGAATTGGTGGAACCTCATGGATGTCTACAGGAACCTCCTGGAGAGGTTCGAATACTGGTATAACTGGGCCATGGAAGGCCCCTCTCATCTGCCCTCACTATTCGTTATGCCCTTGGTAACTCTCCATCCTCTGGTGCCGCCCTTGCGACCATCCTAGCTCTGGTAGTTTCCCTAACTACGATCCTTAATTCCTCAACGATCATCTCTTCAGTCTTATCAGGATCCTCCACGAGATCCTCCTTAGCAACAATCCCCTCTGGGATAACATCCTCAACCGTAACATTCTCAATATGAATCTCATACGGTCCCTCGTTAGGGTATTCTATAGGATTCATAATCTGATCCCCAACATGTAGTAACACATCCTCATGCTGATGCTCCTGAACCTCAGGGTTCGGTGCCCCGTTGCCCTATACGATATCGAACTATGTTACTATCATGGTATTTATAAGGGTTCCCATAAGGGTTTTAACTGTCAGTACTATGTTAGGTAGCCCGATTATGAACTTGGCAAGAGTTCTTATTATCTAAGTGAACTTATCATTTTAACAACACATCATCTCTGAGGTTTATAACTCTTAGCTCTGATACCATTTCTGTAACACCCCCAAATCCGGGGTCGGGGATCTGGGTCGTTATGAGTTCTATTTCCCTTAATAACACTCAATATTAATAAACAACCAACTACTGCGTACTGTGACACAACAATATACACATACACCACAAGTTATAGTCTCGGAGATGAATACCAAAAAACACAAGTCATTTTATTCCACAATTACAAACCATTACACCTTAAAAGGGTTTCTGAATAAATTTACATTTTCCTTGCCATTATTACAGTTCATAAATATACATCAGTCTGTACATCAACAGTTGAAAACCTAGCCTATTGGTAGCTCCTACCTCAGCTACAGTGTCATCCACGCCTACATGAAACTGCGGAATGTTTCCTATCCTCTTGCGAATTGGGAGCTTAGTCATGTTCATTTTGTCTATATATTATTATGTGACTAAAGAAGAAAGCAAGGGAGCAACAAGCCCACCAAAATAATATGTATAAGGATTAACAATATATGAGCATTCCCATCATAATACTCATGAAAGTCTTGGTCACGAAGAAATGAGCCAAGTTTGATACCTTAATGCGATGAAGTTGCAAAATATTCAGTATATATATCCATATACTTCTCAAAATCTTTAAAACCCTCTGACATGTATAATATACACAGAGTTCCAGTTTATAACAGTATAAAATATTATTGCAAGGTGATCTCATATATCTAACCTCGTCTCAACGTTTTTCTGAAAATCTTTGTCTTGCATAAGATATCAATAACTAGATATAAGTTGAAAAGATGAAGTTACAAGATACTCCAATATACTTGTATCTTTTCCGAATACTACTTGAGCTACCACCGTTCAAGGTATAATCAGTTTCAAAAGTTCACCACTTAGATGAGACTACAAGATAAGACTTGGATAGATTCAATCTTTGAAATATCATTCAAAAGAAATGAAGTTACGAGATACTTCATTAAGTCCAAATATATATACACTTATATATATATATCTCATACTTCCCTTGAAAACCTCTGTTATGAAATTTATAAACAGAGTTTTAATATCCAATGAATTTGGTAAGAAGAAAGCTTTGACATAAACCCGATATCTTGCTGATCAGGCAAAGATACCAATTAAGTAACCTTTTCTACTGTAGATGGATGAATTCCTCTCCGGTCATCACCCTGATCGCATTAGGACCTCGTGCTAGACCGTTACTCGGCCACTCACGCATGGATGGACTGTCACCCAGCCTCTTACACCTTCATAGACAATACCCCGACCTGTCGCTTATGCCGACTCAATTAGATGGACTTACTTCCCGAACATTGGGCAAGTAATTAAATTGTTTTCTCAAATCAGCAACCTCGTTGCGAATATAAAATACACCACAGAGCCGGATCTCTTAGATTTTTGACCGAGTATTCAAGTCCACTTCAAAATGAAGATCTTAAACTTTGAAAACGAGTTTTTGGATCTGCTCTAACTTTTGAAATCATTTTGAAGACTCGAAAACATTTTAAAGAATGTTTAGAGTAATGATGATTTAATAAAATAAATCAGTCTCGATATATTAGAAAATATCTGAATATTATTATTTAAATAATATTCCCCTACGGATAATCTTTATAAAAATAATTGAAGTAGAAGTTTTAAAACTCATACTTGAAATGAATAATAAATAACAAAAGATATACTTATACGAAAGTACGATCTTTATTTGAATAATCGAAAATAAGTTTGATTATTATTCAAAACTATCAGATATACCTTATTCGATTAATAGTTAGAAACCTATATATATATATTATACTCGGGAACATCGACTCCCGATTTAGAAAAATGTTCACCTTTGGGTCCCCTATACTAAGGGTATACGCAACTACTACTTATCTCTAGCATAGGTATTATGCAGTTATAATCAATTAAATTGATAACAAGGTATCAATATTACAAAACAGGCATGCATATATGTCATATCAACATGCTCCAATATATCGCAAGATTTGCTAATAACAATCATGCACTTATCGCAAGATAATGCATCAATATATTTACATCACAACAACAGTATAACGGGTAGAAAACTTGCCTGAGTGACTGGGGGTGGTAAAAGGCCTGGGCGAGTCTGGTAACCTATAAAAAACATATAAGTTGGAATTAAACCACGGTCACTTAAGAAACTAGTCTTTAACCAATTAGACCCTAACGTTCGCTTTTGCGCTAAACGATTCACATAAGTCGCTCGAGTACCCTCAGCTCCACCATTTTTAATAAATTAACCGTTATGAATTTTAAGGCGACGCTTACAAGAATACTCTTACAACTGACCCTTTAACCTTACATAATTGTTTCTTACTCCAAATAGTCATTTAAGGACCTTAACCAAGGTTTCAAAGTAAGGCGAGGGGAAATGGTTCATTCGTGAAATGTCGTTACTTAAAACGGTCGTTTCTCCTAAACCGTACATCGAATTCAAGCGAACCACATATCAAAACAAATCTTATGACACAATCTAGCTAAACATGGCAAAGTCAAAGATTCAGGAGTTAGCTCTCTGTACCGAACACTAAGAACAAGCAGTTGTATGAAAACGGGCATTACGACGGCTATGTTTACGCGATTACCAAGTTTTAAACCACTCCAAACAACCACAATTCAACTCACAACCACCATCACAACCAAATTTCACCCAAACCTTACTACATCAGTCCCAAACCTCAAGATTGTCCAATTCATTCAACCACAAACATGAATTACTAACTATACTTAAGTTTCATTAACTATAAACAAAATTCCATCATCCAAATCACTACAAATCCAATCCAAACTTTAAACACAAAGAATCATACTTCTCATTTACTAAACAATCAAAAACCATTCCTAAAACTCAGTAAAGTTAGGGTTTGAAGTTTTATACCTTCTTGAAGCTTCCTTACACAACACAAGAACTTTGAAAGCCTAAAAGAACCTTGATCCTTGCTTGTATAACCTTAAACTTTCATAAAAAATCAAGAAAACTAAAGTTATTTCTTGAAAGTTACTATTCACCATCTTCTTCCTTGATTTATTGGAAGAGATTCATGAAGAATTGAAGCTTAAACTCCTAGGATATGTTTATCTAATAATCAAGAAGCTAAGGAATTTACCTTGGATTTGTTTATGAAGTGAAGCTTGAATTCTTGAAATTTTTCTTCCTTAGAATGAAGAAAGCTGAGAGCAATGTTCTTGGGAGGATGTTTTTCTTTGTTGATTGTGTTTGTGGTGGAAAATGGAAGTTGAATTAGATATTTGGGTGGTTAATTGGATGATTAAAGTGAGTGGAGTGTGATTAAGCATGACATCACCTTGGTGACTTCATCATTTGCCACTTGTCATTACTTGGTGGTGGAAGCATCTTTTAAGCTAATCCTTTCTTAATTGCTTGACCATCATCCTTAATCCTTGCACTAATATCTCTTGCATTACTTGTCGTTTAATTATTTTATGACTCGTTTATCGTTTGAGGGATCATATCCAGGATCTTATTACTTGGGTTCCCCTAAACCTTTCTCAATATTTTATATTCCTTTTATGATCCTCTCTTATAATCCTTGAATTTAAATCCTTTTAATCATGTTACCTTATACTCAATTCTTTCGGTATCTGGTGGTTTTTCGGGAAAATCAAAGTGTTCGAATTTGGATTCTGACGATCTTTACATACACTTATATACCATATAGAGTACTAATAAGATCTCAGAATATCAATAAAAGAACTCCTACATAGTTGACATGAGAAGTTTTTTTAATCAGTATAATCAGCAAAATCACTATTCATAAGGCTTTCAAAAAAAGTCCAAAATTTTTGGGGTTATTACAGTGGGCTAACTAGCTCAACAAGTCACAATGACAATATTGAGAATAAACAATGATCAAATGAAATGAGTTAAGGTATCAAGTTTCTTATTAAGCAATGATTAGAATTGGATATTCACTTTTATTTTAAAAACCAAGGTTAGGTTGCTGATCAGTCACGCACTAATCCTGTGCAAGGCACACAGCTCTGCTCCATATACTGGATCTAAGGTACACAATGGCCTAATACGACCACGAATCTGGTCTAACCACGAATCTGGTCCACATATAGAAAATCATCCAATTCTATTACAATAACAGAATAAATAACGTAAATTAATAAATAGAATTATAAACAACATTCATCTCAAAGCATAAGGTGATTCATAACACCATAAAGGTATAAGAAGGTGTGTATAAGGATTGGCTTTCACTTTCAGCCTATAAAAGAATCAGATAATAGAAGAACAAGGGTTTAATGGTTACAAGGATTAGTCTTCTGATGTACAAGGTATGATGGTTTGTAGGTTAAGAAAATTTCGTTCAGTGATCTGTATAGGGTTTATATGTATTTGTGGAGTAGTATCGTATATAGGTGATTCGTATTTGGGTATTTACAAGGAATAGAGCTTACGACTCAAGATCAATAAGTAAAATCAGGTTTTAGGGTTAAGTACTTCAAAGCACTTGCAATATAAAACATGAACTATTTGGAATACTAAGCAACATATTTCAAGAAAGGTTCAGAACACTTGCCTTATCTCAACTGGCTTTCACTTCACTTACTCTCGTCTATCGTTTCTATTTACTGACTATCTGTTTTCCCTTTCTACGCTTCGATTCCTCTGCTAGACCTCATAAGTATTTATCAATACTCATTTTCACTTTATTTTATTTGTTACAAGCTTCTATCTACCATTCGTTTCACCCAAATCCGACATACAAATTGAAAGTTACGATAAAAACCGTCAAACAATAAACACAGAAGCATATTATACATCAATCAGATCACATATAGCATATAGCACGTAAGATATTCGATAAAAATGATTTTTCAAAGAAGATTCGGGGTTAAAATGATTTTCCGAGTATTTAATACGAATTTTTGAACATTTTTTGGAATTAGAATGGATCAGAGAATCATTTTATAAACAACTAACAAGGTTCCAATACCTGAATCTAATTTTAAAATCATTTAATAATATTATCGAGCCTTGAACATAATTTAAAATAATATTTTAAGGCTCGAAACTATTTTTCAGAATTTTTAAATCAAAAGGAATAATTAAATCTAATTAAATAATCAATTAAAATTAATTATTAACTAATTAAATCAATTAATCAATTAAAATTTAAATTAATTGACCAATTAAATAATTAATTATTAACTAAAATTAATTAATTAAATAATTCAGATTTATTTTTGAATCAAAAATAATTTTCAAAATTAAAATATTAAATTTTGGAATTTTAAATAAATAAAAACGAATTTCTAAAATTGAAATAAATAGAAAATATAATTTTAAACAGGAATCCAAAATTTGTAATATTTTGAAACTCCAAGGACCTAACTGCAATTTTTGCAGAGATCGCCGGAGTTCACGATTCCGGCGACCTCTAGCCACTAAACTGTCCAGAACTGATCTGCAGGCTACCATGAACTTATACATGCAACCAAATCAAGCAAACAATCAAGGATTTGGCCGGAAAAAGTCCAAGAAACTCATCGTCGCCGATGAGCTCTGTTTTCTCCAATCTGATCGGTCTAGGAATTCTCCCATGATTTCAAATACATGATTCGACTACTGGAATCATTCTAAACACGATAGTGTCAACCATTTCATCAATAATCCCTAGATCAAAAATCCCTAATTTTCAATTAAGAACATTTATACGGGTTATAAACCCTAATTTCAAAATTCGAAAATTAAACCAAATTTTGAACATGTTATCGAACTCCAAATTCAACATATGATATACCAAAATGACCAGGATCAAATTATCTACAATATGCAAGCATAAAATCACACAAACAAATCAAAATCACACAAATAAATCAAAATCAAAAATTCATAATTAAACCAAAATTAATTCAAATATAAATAAAATTATAGAAAAATACCTGATGATTCTGCTGTAGTATGGGTTACAGATTCTGAAAGTACTTCTCAAGACCTTCATTTTGGTTACTCACACGCTTGATTTCGATTTCGCTAACGCCTTCATTTTCTGGTTTAATTCTCAAGAACACGACTAATTTTAGGATTTTTCTCTGAAAAATATATATTTTTATTATTTGATAATGATTATCTGTACAAAATAAAATACGGTAAGGGCTATTTATATATACGGAATGTGACGGCCTCAACCCCGGGGTCAGGAGTTGACGTCATTAATAACAATATTAACAACATAACATAATCCAACTCAACATTATTATATAAACACAACCCCTTTTTCCAAGATCTTTTCCAGGTTTAAGTATGACTTAGGTTACAACCATCACAAAACCAACTTACTAAAGACAATCCAAACAATACTATCCTCGTTCAGCAACTCAACAGACCCGCTTGGGTCCAACATAACTATCTCAGAGGAGCCTGACACGGAAGGAACTGGAACTTTGCCCTGACTAACACGGGAGAATCCCCTAGGCATCTGCAATACATATATAAAACATTTTGCAAGGGTGAGCAACCAATTGCTCAGCAATACCACTATATGAATAATAATCAAAAGCAGTTTGTGATAAACAGTTATAGGAACGTAAACCATAGCTCTCTAGAAAACAAGTAAAACATGTATGAACTGGATATCAAAACTAGCATGCTCTGTAAAACCAAATCATTAGTTGTGTGCTGTGCATAAATATCAATTTCAATTTTAGCATGCTTCTTTTATTTTTAAATCTTTCGTCCCATCGCAGGACCCATAAAACCATTTGTCCTGTTACGGGGACCCAAAATCATTTGTTCCGTTACGGGAACCATAAAACTTGTCCCATCACAGGACTTATAAAACTTGTTCCTCTCCGGGAACCTCAAAATCACTTGCTCAGATATAAAAGTATTGGATGATCCCTGGTGAGACAGCTGATCAGGCTATCCTATGAACTTGTTCTGGAACTCAGAGACTAGCTAGGTCTCTGTCACGCTGGGCTGGTGGTTATAATATGTAATAACCCCAATTTTTGGAAAGTTTTTGAAACCCGTATGAATAGTGATTTTGTAGATATGCTGATAGAAAACCTTTCATGCCACACTAGGTAGGGGGTCTTTATTGATCTTCTGGGATATTATTAGTACTCTATGTGGTATATAAGTGTATGTAAAGATCGTCAGAATCCAAATCCGAACACTTTGATTTTTTCCCGGAAATCTACTAGATACGAAAGAATTGAGTATAAGGTAACATGATCAAAAGGATTTAAATTAAAGGGATTATAAGAGAGGATCATGAAAAGGATTATAATGTATTGAGAAAGGTTAAGGAAACCCAAGTAATAAGATCCGGGTATGATCCCTCAACGATAAACGAAAACGAAAGTTAAGCGAACCGTATAACAGATCAGCGGTCATTAGCCAAGTAATTAGAAGCTAATCAAAGAGATTAGAGGGGATGATGTCATCCAACCAATGAGAAGAGGACAAAGGAGGGAGGGTGACATCACATGATGACATAAGCATGACATAAGGGAAGGAATTGTTGGATGATTGTGAACCACACAAAAATTACCATGGTAAAAAGGTAACAAAGCAAATCAAAAGCAACCAACCAAGCCAAAACATTTCATTTTCACCAAAAAAACAAAAAGCTATGTCATTTCTTCATCAAGCTCTCGGCTTTTTACATTTTCAAAGGAAAGAAAAATCCAAAACCAAGATCCAAGCTTTGTTAAATCATGAGGTAATTATCTAATTTTCCTTATACATAGATATAGCTATCCCATGAGTTTAAGCTTCTAATTCCTTCACAATCTCTTCCAATAAATCAAGGAAGAAGATGGTGAATAGTAACCTTCAAGAAATAACTTTGGTTTTCTTGATATTTATGAAAGTTCAAGGTAGCTTAAGCATAGATCAAGGCTTCCATGGGCATTCCAAGGATCTTTCATTGACTAAAAGCTTCAAGGAAGGTATAACTCTAAATTATCTTAGCATTAAGGTGTTTGGTATAAGTGATTATGATGATGGAATGATAGGTTAAGTGTAGTAGTTGTTTGGTCATGTTGGGATCTTAGTTGTTAAGTGTTTTTGTTGATTTTGGGAGTTAAAATTAGCACAAGTTGTTCTTGATGATTCATGGTATGATTTGGGCTTGTTTAAATGTTTTAAAGTGGTGGATGAGTGATATTGTCATATGGTTGTATTGGGATTGATTGGTGATGGTTTGGTGGTTGATTTGGAATGGTATAAATTTGGGAAATCGCGTAAACATAGCCGTCGTAATGTCCGATTTACTTTAGGCTGTTTTTGTTCTTAACATTAGGACCCGTGAAATCACTGCTAGGTTTTTGACCATTGCCATGATTAGATAGTTCATGTTACGAGCTTCGATTTGATATGTAGTTCGTTTGATTCCGATGTACGGTTTAGGAGAAACGGCCGTTTTAAGTAACGACGTTTCGCGACCGAACCATTACCCCTCGCCTTACTTTGAAACCTTGTTTAAGGGACCTTAAATGACTAATTGGGGTATGAAACATTTATGTAAAGTGTATTAGGCAGTTGGTAAGGTACTCGCGAAAGAATCGCCTTAAAACCCTTAATGGTTAATTTATTAAAAATAGTGGAGCCGAGGGTACTCGAGCGACTTAAGTGAATCGTTAAGCGCGAAAGCGAACGTTAGGACTCTAAATAGCTAAAGTCTAGTTTCTTAAGCGACCGGGGGTTTAATTCCGACTTATGTTGTTGTTCATAGGTTATCGGACCCACTCTAAGCTTAAGTCCATCCGGGAGCACTCAGGCAAGTTTTCTACCCATTATACTGTTGTGTGATGTATATGTGTATATGCATGATCTTGTGATAAATGCATATTGTTATTAGCAAATTCTTGCGATATATTGGAGCATGTGATATGGTATATATGCATGCCTGTTTCGTATTCTTGATTTATATATCTGTTGGTTCAAATGCTTATTAGTTGCATAATACCTATGCTAGAGATAAGCGGTAATTTGCATATACCCTTAGTAAAGGGGACCCCAAGGTGAACATATTTCTAAATCGGAAGTCGATGTTCCCGAGTATATTATATATATATATTATATATATATGGATACAGTTTTCAAAACTATTGATCGAATAAGGTTTATTCGATAACTTTATATTATTAATGAATATTACTTGAATATTCATTCGAGGACTTATGACTCACTTTATATTATTTAATGAATATTACTTGAATATTCATTCGAGGAATTATGACTCACTTTATATTATTTAATGAATATTACTTGAATATTCATTCGAGGAATGGTGACTCACTTTATATTATTTAATGAATATTACTTGAATATTCATTCGAGGACAGATGACTCCGCTTATATTATTTAATTGAATATTATTTGAATATTCATATGAGGACCTATGACTCCGATTATTTTCTGAAATGTATTCTTTATTTTACTAAAGAATAAGGTGTCGATAATCAAACTTATTCTTTTGATTATTCAAATAAAGATAGTACTTTCGTATAAGTATATCTTTGGTTATTTAATACTCATTTCATGTATAAGTTTTACAACTTCTACTTCAGTTATTTCTATAAAGATTATTCTTTAAGGGAATATTATTTAAATGATAATATTAAGATATTTTCTAATATATCGGGACTGATTTATGTCATTAAATCAGCATTACTCCAAACATTCTTAAATATGTTTTCGAGTCTTCAAAATGATTTTAAAAGTTAGAGCGGATCCCAAAACTCATTTTCAAATTTAACATCTTCCTTTCAAAGGGGATTTAAATACTCGCTTTTAAATTAAGGGATCCGGCTCTGTGGTGTATTTTATATTCGCAACGAGGTTGTTGTTTTGATAAATGAATTGATTACTTACCCAACGTTCGGGAAGTAAGTCCATCTATCGAGTCGGCATAAACAACATGGGCTCAGTGGGCGTCCATAAAAGTGTAAGTGGCTCAGTGGGAGTCCATCAAATGCGTAAGTGGCTGAGTGGCAGTCCATCATAAGGTCCTATTGCGGCCAGGGTGATGACCAGTGGAGAATTCGTACATCTACTAGTAGAAAAGGTTACTTATTGGTATCTTTGCCTGATCAGCAAGATATCAGGTTTATGCCAAGGTTTTCTCCTTTCCAAATTCATTGGATATTGCAACTCTGTTTATTATTTTCATAACAGAGGTTTTAAAGGAGTGTATGAATGTATATATATAGGTGTATATATATATATCGAGACTTAATGAAGTATCTCGTAACTTCATTATTTATAATGATATTTCAAGGATTGAATCTATTCAAGTCTTATCTTGTAGTCTCATCTATGTGATGAACTTTTGAAACTGATTATAACTTGAACGGTGGTAGTTCAAGTAGTATTTGGGAAAGATATAAGTATATTGGGGTATCTTGTAACTTCATCTTTTCAACTTATATCTGGTTATTGATTATCTTATGCATGACAAAGATTTTCAGAAAAAAACGTTGAGACAAGGTTAGATATATGAGATCACCTTGCAATGATATTTTTTTATACAGTTATAAACTGGAACTCTGTGTATATTATTCATGGAAGAGGACTTCCAAGATTTTGAAAAGTATATATACATATATACTAAATATTTTGCGACTTGGTCGCGGTAAGATATCAAACTTGGTTCATTTCTTTTGACCAAGACTTTCATGAGTACTATGAGAATGCACATATATTGTTAATCATTATACATATTATTTTGGTGGGCTTGTTGCTCACCCTTGCTTTCTTATTTCATCACACAACATCAGATAGACAAGATGAACAGGACCAAGCTCCCAATTCGCGAGCGGATAGGAAACGTTCCGCAGTTTCCTATAGGCGTTGATGTCGCTGTAGCTGAGGTAGGAACTACCAATAGGCTAGGCTTTCAACTTTTGATGTACCAGATTTATGTATATTTATGAATTGTAATAATGGCAAAGAAATGTAAATTTATTCAGAAACCCTTTTAAAGTGTATTGGCATATAATGGTGGAATAAAACGTCTTGTGATTATTTTTGGATATTCATCTCTGAGACTATAACTTGTGGTGTGTGTGTTTATGGTGGGGTCACAGTACAGAGTAGTTGATTATTTATTAAGATTGGGTGTTATTAAGGAAAATGGAACTGGTAACAACCCGGATCCCCGACCCCGGATTTAGGGGTGTTACGAAATGGTATCAGAGCTAAGCGTTATAAACCTCAGAGATGATGTGACGTTAAGATAATAAGTTCACTAAGATAATAAGAACTCTTACCAAGTTCATAGTCGGGCTACCTAACGTAGTACTGACTGTTAAAACCCTTATGGGAACCCTTATAAATATCGTGATAGAAGCATAGTTCGTTATCGTAGATGGCAGCGGGACTCCGAACCCTGAGATTGAGGAGCAATAGCGCGATGATGTTTTATTACTGATTGGGGGTCGGATTGTGGACCTAATGGAACACCCTAATGAGGGACCAGATGATATTCATATTGAGGATGTAGCGGTTGAGGATGTTGTCCCAGAAGGGATTGTTGTTGAGAAGGATCTCGTGGAGGATCCTACCAAGACTGAAGAGATGATCGCTGAGGAATTGATAACTATGGTTAGGGAAACTACCAGAGGTAGGATTGGTCGGTCACTACCGGAGGTTCGTTCTAGTTTGTAAAGATAGTAGCCCCCTTTAACGCGGCTTACTCGTAAGACTGAGAAGTTTGAATGGACAGAGAAATACAAGAAAGTCTTTTAACAACTAAAGCAAAGGTTGGTGGCGACCCCTATGTGGGCGTTGCCGGATAAAAAAGGAGATTTTATGAATTGTAGTGACGCTTCGCATAAGAAATTAGGGTGCTTCTTATACAGCACAGCAAGGTAATCGCGTACGCGTTAAGATAATTAAGGGAATATAAAGTTCGATATCCACACCCATGAGCTTGGGCTCGTGGCAATAGTTTTTCCCTAAGGATTGGAGGCACTACTTGTATGGAGAGAAGTGCGAGATTTACACAAGCCATAAGTGCTCTAGTGCATTTTTACGTAGGAAGAGCTCAATATGCGCCAGAGGAGGTGATTAGAGCTACTCAAGGATTACGATTATGAGATTCTTTATCATCCAGGGAAAGCCAAAATGGTGGCTAATGCCCTTAGTGTAAAGGAGAGACTCAAGATAATAATGTCTTTGGGAGAGTTGATAAGAGATTTTGAGAAAATGGAAATAGAAGTGAAGGTAACCGGAGCCGGTACCGAAAAGCTGTTTGAGATTGCAATACAACCCGAATTATTGGAAAAGAACATATTATGCCAGAAAAAGTGATGAATGAAGGAAGAGAGCCAACAGTAATATAAAAGATTAATACCGAGAAAGATGATAAGAGAATAATGAGGTATTCCTACAGAATTTGGGTTCCAAACGTTTAAGAGCGTAAGGACTGGATCTTAGACAAAATCCATAGCTCGAGGAATAAGATTTAGGGCAAACCCCGAATGTGATAGTCAGGAAGGTTGCCATTGAGAAAGAAGGAGCCCATAACATAATGAAGGGGAAAACAAGGATTTTAACGTATAAGATAACCCCAAGTATGGGAGAAGGATGAAACATTTCATACTAAGGAAACAGAAAGTCGAATAAGGAAAGGAGACCTGAGACGGTACTCCTATACGGCAATTCATGGACCTGTCTAAAGAGAACTTAGACTATTATCCCCAACCACCACCCTGAGGGGACAGTGCGGTGGGAAATTCTTTCGGGACCTTTAAGTCGCTAAGCCCTCAGAGTTCCAAGGAACAAGCAAACCCAGTCGAGGCAAGAGCCTGGCTAAAGGAAATATAGGAATCATTTGAGATTCTAAATGATGGACGAATCACAAAAGACTGTTTTTGTCACTTACCCTCCTAAGAGAGGGGCCACCCGCTGGTGAAAGACCAAGAAAGGCACGGAGCCAGAGGTTATAATAAACTGATTAAAGTTCAGTCAATTGTTTTCGGGAAAGTAATTCCCAAGGTTATGGAGAGAGTGTAAAAGCTTTAGAGCCAGAACAAAGGCGGACGAGTATGATGAAATATGAAGCTAAGTTGTAAAAGTTGTCAAGATTCGTTCGGAGGACAAGAATCCCATAACGACGTGATGTTTGAAGTAAATAATTAGTGGGTTCAGGAAATGATTGTAAGAGAAAGAAAAATAAAAAGAAACTGAAGTGGAAAGGAATATAAAGGCAATAGAGTTTGAGGAATGATAAGGGAGTTGGGTATGAGGAAACCCTAAAGAATCATAGTAATAGAAATAGAAAAGTATGTGATCGTCAGGATGAGGATGATTCACTATGAGCTAAAGTTGATGATTGAAGGAATAAGAGATACATATATTTTATCCCCTGTAAGTTGGGAGGATTCAAGGAACCCTTGAGATAGTTCGAAGGATAAATTATGAGACGCGGATAGACTGAGGAGACAAGAAAGTAAGAAATTAGGAAAATTGGATGAAGGAAGTGACCTTCAAGAATGTGAAGTTTTAGACCGGTGGCATGATACCCAGAAAGGGAGACGCCGGGTATGAAAGATATCCCAACATTGAGATGACTGTTGAGATAAACAACAAAAGAAAATGAGGATTTATTAAGAAGATGTTCACGTTGAACACGACCAATATCTTCCAGAACATCCATGTTATCATTACCAAATCAGGAACGAAAAGTGGATGACCATTGTTATCTTTTGGAGGCCATATGGATTGACCTCAATTTGAATAAGGATGTTATTGTGAAAATTAGGCATATACTATCGAGGTGGGAATGATTGAATAAGACACCCCTATCCGGGATATATGACTTGATTTATCCATGGAAGGATGCATGTACCCTTTTTAAGGTGGAATTAAGGATATAACATCGGTAACTTAAAATGAATCCTAGGGGAATGCATAAAGGTTGGCATTTCACCCTTAATAGGGATAGTATGAGTTTTGACAGTATGAATTGGAAAGGAGTAAGGTAATAACAACCTTTAAGGATCAGTGGAGAAATTTTTCAGAAGTATATAGACAATGATTCTGGTATTAATAAATGGTATCTTGATATGCCCTGTGCCTAGGGTGTACCTGATGAAGGATTTAAGGATAACCTTAGAGGTTTTACAAGGAGAAAGGTAATATTCAAAGTTCTCAAGAATAGAAATTTTGATGAAGGAAATATGGCGTAATTATAATAATGCCAGGTGGGCACGTGTTAAACCACGAGAAAGTATGGATCAAACCAGTAAAGGTCGAAATTGTTCAGAGCAATTAGGGCCTAAGATAAAAGATGTTCTAAGTATGATTGAGAGTCAGTCGTGACAGTGATTAACCTCTAAAGACTGAGGCAATAACTTATGGAAAAATGGTGATATATTTTTTCACCAAAACGTAAGGAAGAGCATCTTCACACAAGTAGTGATTGAAGTGAGGTAGAAAATTTTGTTGGAGGTGGTTAAAAGGACATTGATTGTAAGAAAATTTTACTATCAGGAAAGGCCAAAGAGGTGGCCGACACTTTAAGTGTAAGAGAGCAATTATAGGCGCTCGTGCCAGAGGAATACAATGAGAATGGTTGAAGCCGTAAAGGTTGTATTATGGTTTTGAAGATTGACATTCCTTCTGATGACTGTGCAATACCCAACCGTAATAGTAGTTTGGTAAAGGTTTAATTCGTAAAATAGCCATAAGCGGGCTATATATCTTAGAAGGAACTAACCTGAGAATAATCCAGGACCATGTTTTAAAAAGGACTAAACGAACCTTTGAGTTAAGTCTTCTATTGAAGGTATATGATTAAGAATGGTATTAACCTGCTATCGTTGCTTTGATTGAAACTCTTCTGCAATTTTATCTGCTTCATGTCATATATACGTAAAGTTCAGGAGTGTTCTTCATGAATCATGAATGGTGATCATGTTACCTCCTTAAAAGAATTCGATACGATATGTATGGACTCCGTATGGTTAGCTATTAAGACTTCATGGAAAATGAATGACTACAGTAGGTCAGTGGTGGACCATAGTAATGCAGCAATGATTCTGCGAGTAATGAGTCGATTACAACCGTGAGAGTTGTATTGGAATGGATGTTGAGATTGAGTACCACTAATCGGGTCGTGGTGATGTATAAGTTATCATTGATAGACTAATTAAGTCGATTATCTACCTATTGAATACTTATTCCTTCTTATCAATAGAGAGTCGTATTACTATACGAGGAAGGTTGCGGTGCAAGCATAGAATTCTAGTAACGATGATGTCTAGAATGAAATCCCAAATTCGATTTTCGATGTCAAGGGAGTTTCAAAGGTGATTGTGTATAAGCTCGAGGAAGAGCATGGGTCCATAGAATGATGGACGGAATATCAAAAATAATTAGGCATGTGAAATACGATGCTATAATGTTTAATGTTGATTTATATACATATATGTTTTGTTCTCCTATGATAAACCTCTATAGTTCAGAGGTAGATTTCAAGCCAGATATTTTGTGGCAGTATATATTTTAATATATATATACAATTCTCTTCAATTCGTTCTTTTCTCTCCTTTTCATTTCATGTAAGCTGAGAAGAACAACCCTTCCAGAAGGGGAGGTATTGCCGAATGACTATCTATCTGTGTGATAGAAGCCTAGTAGGATACCATCTATTGTTTAATTGCTTGTCATGTACTAAAGGCTGGCCACCTTCTGTACTAACTATGCGATATAACAAGTGTTCATGATCATAGTGATCTCTCAATAAATTCTTTTACTTCTATATGATTGATCAAATGTTGGAAAATAGAAACAGCTGAAAAAGGAGTAGTAAATTTATGGTGGTATTCAGAATGGAAACACATTCGTGATACTTAGGTTGACGTGGTTATTAAAAGGTTATAGAAAGCTAACGAGCAAAAGTATAACCAGTATAATATTAGGAACGGAAGGTAGTAGCGATTACGAACTGGAAAAGAATGGGTATTGAGAAGCAAAAAATGTCTAATGCTAAAAGCTATGATGAGAGCCGGTGTAATAGACTTGAAAGAAATTGGAATGATCACTTAACGCGGATTAAGTTATCTCACGATAATCGATCGTATGTCAATATCGAGGTATCGCCTTATGAGATCCTTGAGGGAAGACAATGTTGATCTCCCTTATGTTAAGATGAAGTTGTAGAGCGCAAGATGCTCGGACCCGCAGTAGTCCAAAGGACCAGGGATATAATAGATCTAATCAGAGGACGGCTGGTAGTAATCCAAGATGGACATAAGAGGTATGCTGATTTGACTCGAAAGGACAAAGAGTATGAAATAGGGGACCTAGTGTTGTTATAGGTATTCCCTTGGAAAGGTTTGATGAGGTTTGGAAAGAAAGGAAAGTTTAAGTCCACGAATTGTTGGACCCTTGAATATATTAAGACGTATTGGGAAGTTAGCATATGAGCTATCCCTACCCCCGAACATGTAGCAAGTCATAACGTGTTTCACGTATCAATGTTAAGGAAGTGTAATTCGGATGACAGATAAATAGGGGCTTATGAGCGCATAGGCATGCAACCAGACGTAACCTATATGGAGCAACCAGAAAGGGTTATAGACTGAGAAAGGGACAAGTGCTTAGGAGAAGAGTTATCAAACTAGTCAGAGTTTGATGGTAGAACCACAATGTGGGAAAATTACGTAAGATTAGAAAGTGCAATGCTAAGAAAGTATCCCTACTCATTTTCTATCTGATTCCGGGACGGAATCCTTTTAAGGAGGGGAGACTGTAATAACCCCAATTTTTAGAAATTTTTGAAACCCTTATGAATAGTGATTTTGCAGATTATGCTGAATAAGAAAACCTTTCATGCCATACTATGTAGGGGTTCTTTTATTGATCTTCTGGGATATTATTAGTACTCTATGTACTATATAAGTGTATGTAAAGATCGTCAGAATCCAAATTCGAACACTTTGATTTTTCCCGGAAATCCACTAGATACGGAAAGAATTGAGTATAAGGTAACAGGATAAAAAGGATTTAAATTAAAGGATTATAAAAGAGGATCATAAAAGGATTATAATGTATTGAGAAAGGTTAAGGAAACCCAAGTAATAAGATCCCGGGTATGATCCCTCAAACGATAAACGAAAACGAAAGTTAAGCGAACCGTATAACAGATCAGCGGTCATTAGCCAAGTAATTAGAAGCTAATCAAAGAGATTAGAGGGGATGATGTCATCCAATCAATGAGAAGAGGACAAAGGAGGGAGGGTGACATCACATGATGACATAAGCATGACATAAGGGAAGGAATTGTTGGATGATTGTGAACCACACAAAAATTACCATGGTAAAAAGGTAACAAAGCAAAGCAAAAGCAACCAACCAAGCCAAAACATTTCATTTTCACCACAATAACAAAAAGCTGTCTCATTTCTTCATCAAGCTCTCGGCTTTTTACATTTTCAAAGGAAAGAAAAATCCAAAACCAAGATCCAAGCTTTGTTAAATCATGAGGTAATTATCTAAGGTTCCTTATACATAGATATAGCTATCCCATGATTTTAAGCTTCTAATTCCTTCACAATCTCTTCCAATAAATCAAGGAAGAAGATGGTGAATAGTAACCTTCAAGAAATAACTTTGGTTTTCTTGATTTTTATGAAAGTTCAAGGTAGCTTAAGCATAGATCAAGGCTTCCATGGGCATTCCAAGGATCTTTCATTGATTAAAAGCTTCAAGGAAGGTATAACTCTAAATTATCTTAGCATTAAGTTGTTTGGTATAAATGATTATGATGATGTAATGATAGGTTAAGTGTAGTAGTTGTTTGGTCATGTTGGGATCTTAGTTGTTAAGTGTTTTTGTTTATTTTGGGAGTTAAGATTAGCACAAGTTGTTCTTGTTGATTCATGGTATGATTTGGGCTTGGTTTAAATGGTTTAAAGTGGTGGATGAGTGATATTGTCATATGTTTGTATTGGGATTGATTGGTGATGGTTTGGTGGTTGATTTGGAATGGTATAAATTTGGGAAATCGCGTAAACATAGCCGTCGTAATGTCCGATTTACTTTAGGCTGTTTTTGTTCTTAACATTAGGACCCGTGAACTAACTGCTAGGTTTTGACCATTGCCATTATTAGATAGTTCATGTTACGAGCTTCGTTTTGATATGTAGTTCGTTTGATTCCGATGTACGGTTTAGGAGAAACGGCCGTTTTAAGTAATGACGTTTCACGACCGAACCATTACCCCTCGCCTTACTTTGAAAGCTTGTTTAAGGACCTTAAATGACTAATTGGGGTATGAAACATTTATGTAAAGTGGATTAGGCAGTTGGTAAGGTACTCGCGAAAGAATCGCCTTCAAACCCTTAATGGTTAATTTATTAAAAATAGTGGAGCCGAGGGTACTCGAGCGACTTAAGTGAATCGTTAAGCGCGAAAGCGAACGTTAGGACTCTAAATAGCTAAAGTCTAGTTTCTTAAGCGACCGGGGTTTAATTCCGACTTATGTTGTTATTCATAGGTTATCGGACCCACTCTAAGCTTAAGTCCATCCGGGAGCACTCAGGCAAGTTTTCTACCCGTTATACTGTTGTGTGATGTATATGTGTATATGCATGATCTTGTGATAAATGCATATTTGTTATTAGCAAATTCTTGCGATATATTGGAGCATGTGATATGGTATATATGCATGCCTGTTTCGTATTCTTGATTTATATATCTGTTGGTTCAAATGCTTATTAGTTGCATAATACCTATGCTAGAGATAAGCGGTAATTTGCATATACCCTTAGTAAAGGGGACCCCAAGGTGAACATATTTCTAAATCGGAAGTCGATGTTCCCGAGTATATTATATATATATATATTTATATATATATGGATACAGTTTTCAAAACTATTGATCGAATAAGGTTTATTCGATAACTTTATATTATTAATGAATATTACTTGAATATTCATTCGAGGACTTATGACTCACTTTATATTATTTAATTAATATTACTTGAATATTCATTCGAGGAATTATGACTCACTTTATATTATTTAATGAATATTACTTGAATATTCATTCGAGGAATTGTGACTCACTTTATATTATTTAATGAATATTACTTGAATATTCATTCGAGGACAGATGATTCCGCTTATATTATTTAATTGAATATTATTTGAATATTCATATGAGGACCTATGACTCCGATTATTTTCTGAAATGTATTCTTTATTTTACTAAAGAATACGGTGTCGATAATCAAACTTATTCTTTTGATTATTCAAATAAAGACAGTACTTTCGTATAAGTATATCTTTGGTTATTTAATACTCATTTCAAGTATAAGTTTTACAAATTCTACTTCAATTATTTGTATAAAGATTATTCTTTAAGGGAATATTATTTAAATGATAATATTCAGATATTTTCTAATATATAGGGACTGATTTATTTCATTAAATCTGCATTACTCCAAACATTCTTAAAAATGTTTTCGAGTCTTCAAAATGATTTTAAAAGTTAGAGCGGATCCCAAAACTCATTTTCAAATTTAAGATCTTCCTTTCGAAGGGGATTTAAATACTCGCTTTTAAATTAAGGGATCCGGCTCTGTGGTGTATTTTATATTCGCAACGAGGTTGCTGTTTTGATAAATGAATTGATTACTTACCCAACGTTCGGGAAGTAAGTCCATCTATCGAGTCGGCATAAGCAACATGGGCTCAGTGGGCGTCCATGAAAGTGTAAGTGGCTCAGTGGGAGTCCATCAAATGCGTAAGTGGCTGAGTGGCAGTCCAGCATAAGGTCCTATTGCGGCCAGGGTGATGACCAGTGGGGAATTCGTCCATCTACTAGTAGAAAAGGTTACTTATTGGTATCTTTGCCTGATCAGCAAGATATCAGGTTTATGCCAAGGTTTTCTCCTTTCCAAATTTATTGGATATTGCAACTCTGTTTATTATTTTCATAACAGAGGTTTTAAAGGAGTGTATGAATGTATATATATAGGTGTATATATATATCGGGACTTAATGAAGTATCTCGTAACTTCATTATTTATAATGATATTTCAAGGATTGAATCTATTCAAGTCTTATCTTGTAGTCTCATCTATGTGATGAACTTTTGAAACTGATTATAACTTGAACGGTGGTAGTTCATGTAGTATTTGGGAAAGATATAAGTATATTAAGGTATCTTGTAACTTCATCTTTTCAACGTATATCTGGTTATTGATTTTCTTATGCATGACAAAGATTTTCAAAAAAACGTTGAGACAAGGTTAGATATATGAGATCACCTTGCAACGATATTTTTTTATACAGTTATAAACTGGAACTCTGTGTATATTATGCATGGAAGAGGACGTCCAAGATTTTGAAAAGTATATATACATATATACTGAATATTTTGCGACTTGGTCGCGGTAAGATATCAAACTTGGTTCATTTCTTTTGACCAAGACTTTCATGAGTTCTATGAGAATGCTCATATATTGTTAATCATTATACATATTATTTTGGTGGGCTTGTTGCTCACCCTTGCTTTCTTCTTTCATCACACAACATCAGATAGACAAGATGAACAGGACCAAGCTCCCAATTCGCGAGCGGATAGGAAACGTTCCGCAGTTTCCTATAGGCGTTGATGTCGCTGAAGCTGAGGCAGGAACTACCAATAGGCTAGGCTTTCAACTTTTGATGTACCAGATTTATGTATATTTATGAATTGTAATAATGGCAAAGAAATGTAAATTTATTCAGAAACCCTTTTAAAGTGTATTGGCATATAATGGTGGAATAAAACGTCTTGTGATTATTTTTGGATATTCATCTCTGAGACTATAACTTGTGGTGTGTGTATTTATGGTGCGGTCATAGTACAGAGTAGTTGATTATTTATTAAGATTGGGTGTTATTAAGGAAAATGGAACTCGTGACAACCCGGATCCCCGACCCCGGATTTGGGGGTGTTACAGTATATGATAGATAAGTATTTGTGGAGTAGGATCATATAGGTTTGGTTCGTATATGAGAATTCAACGATCAATGGTTTATAAAGAATCAGGTTTATGCCTCAAAATCAATAATAATCAGGGTTTAGGGTTAAGTATTTCAAAGTACTTGTAATATAAAATAAGATTTATTTTGATTACTAGCAACATGTTATAAGAAAGTTCAGAAATATTTTCAATATATCTTGAAAAAAGTTTAGAAGTACTTTCCTTATCACTGATGATTTCCCACTTTACTTGTACTCATATAATAGTTCTACTCATCAATCACTTTTCTTCTTTTTCTATGCCTTGCTTTTATTCATCGATCACTTGCTTTCTTGTTCTACGTTTCAGTTCTATTTATTGATCACTGGCTTTATTTTCTATGCCTTGCTTACTCTGCTAGGCATCACAAGTATCTATCAATACTTGATCTCATATTATTCTAATCATCACGTAGACATCATAAACTTTTATCTACCCTTCGTTTTACCCAAATCCGACGTACGAATTGAAAGTTATAGCAAAAACAGTCAAACAATACATGTACAGTCACATTATGCATCAATCAGATCACATATAACACATAGCACGTAAGATATTCAATTAAAATAATTATTCAAAGAAGATTCGGGGTTAAACTGATTTTCCAGGTATTTAATATAAATTTTTAAACATTTTTTTGAATTAAAATGGGTCTCCGAATCATTTTATAATTAAATAATAGGGTTCAAACGCCCGAATATGACTTTAAAATAATTTTATAATAATTATCTAGCTTTGAAAATGATTTAAAATAGTATTTCACAGCTCGAAACTATTTTTCAGAATTTTTAAATCAAAAATAAATAATTAAATCTAATTATTAAACCAATTAAAATCAATCAATAACTAATTAGATTAATTAACCAATTAATATTAAATTAATTGATTAAGTAAAATAATTAAAATTAATTAAAAATTAATTAAAAAAATAAATCAGATTTATTTTCAATTAAATAAATAATTAAAAAGAATTTTCTGAATTTAAAATAAATATATAAACATTTTTCTCATTTTTGAAATAACAAAATATTATTTTTAAAATATTTTTAAGCAGAAATCCATTTTTTACAAAATTTTAAACATGAGCGACTAAACTGTAAGTCTGGGAAAACCACAGGGGCTGTTTTGTAATTTTCCCATCCCCGTCGTCGGTTGCCGGCCGGACGCCATTAACGGCGATCCAAGCTTTTCCGGCAACATTCAAACTTGCCCAGAAATGCATAGAATTAACAGGGGATGAAGCCCTTTTCCCCAGAAACACTTCTGCAACAACAAAACAATAAAATAACAAACGAATTAAACGGAATGATCATCTGAAAATTACGACGCCGCCTGGGTTCGTTTTCCGTCGAGGCTCGATTAGACCAATCTGTGAATCGTCTGTTAATTTCAAATATACCAATCGATTTGTTTTTCCACGATCTACACAACCATGTAATCAATTTTATCTAATAACCCCTAACAAAGAAACACCTAATTTTTGGTTAAGAACATTCAAACACATAAACCCAAATTTTCAATTTCGAGAATCAAACTCAATTTTCTATATGTTATTGAACTCCAAATTCATCATATAATATACCAAAATGACCAGGAAGAAAAGATCTACATGATTATGCCATCAGATCACACAGACAACATCAAGAACACAAATTCATATTTTAATTACTAAATAATTCGAATTTAAATAATTAAATAAGAAAATTACCTTGATTTTTGCACTAAAATGGATGATTGATTATGAAAGAACTTTTTGAGAGCTTTGTTTTGATATATTGCATGCCTAAATCGGAGTTCTATAACGCCTTCTTTTGTGCGATTTGTGCGATTGATTTTCAAGAACGCAGTGTTTTATTAGGGTTTTCTCTATATTTTACTGGATTTTACTGTCTGATTATGATTATACGAATAAAATGAAATAAGAAAAGGGCTATTTATATTTATGAAATATTGGATCGTGTTGGATCATATTGGATCGATAAATTAGTTACTTAGCCGCTAAGTAACAGCAAAAACGATCCGATTTGATTCCCGTATTGGATAATTATCCAAACCGTGCTCTTTATAAAACACTTTATACGAAAATAATGTAATATTATCCCGTCTTACAAAAATACGGGTTTTGTTGATTTATTGAAATGATTATCTTATTGAAAATTTTACGTCGGGACGCGTACGGGTCAAACTGTAATCCAGATTGAAAAAGTTAAAACACGGAAAATGTCCGGAATTATCAGATTAGGTTAGAAAGGAGTTTTTGGAAGAGTTTCGGGTTATAAAAACGCAAAAACGGTTGAAGTCGGATGATCCCCGGTTTTACAAAATAGTTTTGTAATTATTCAGAAATAATTAATAAATTAATCTGAAATCATATAACACTCCAAAAATTACGAGACAAATACCATAATTATCTATATTTTATTATGGACGTATTAAAATTAACATACCTATACTTTACCACATATAAACATCCACATATTCACACCAATCATCAGATAATTCACCAAAAATCACATAATAGTTACATAATATTTATTTATCAATAAAATTATTACACGCTATGTCTCGGATATTACAGCCCTTGTCATCTAATGACTTAGGGCAGTTATCCTATGAGATCATTATCCCAAGAGACATCGGGACATATCCACTCTTTGCCTCCTGCATCCTAAAATGATGCAATAATTTAGTAATATATGTACTCCGACTAGATCGATTAATCTCCTCAATTTATCTTTATAGATCTTAATGCCTAATATATAGGTAGCATCGCCTATGTCTGTCATTTAGAAACTATTTCTCAACCAAGTCTTAACAGCCTGTAGAGAAGGTATGACATTCCATATCTGTTATATGTCTTCTACATATAATACTAGGAATGTCACATGGCTCCCACTAACCTTCTTGCAAACACATCATTTTTCCAAATCTCATAGTCAAAGTAAGCAACTATTGTTAACAAAATCCTGCTGGACTTGACCATAGCAAGTGGTAAAAAAAAGTCTCATCATAGTCTATACCGTGAATTTATTTGAAACCTTTTGCCACTAGTCGCACCTTATAGGTCTGTACTTTTCCATCCATGTCGGTTTTCTTCTTGAAAACCTACTAGCACCCTATAGGTTTTACCCCTTCGAGTGGATCAACTAAAGTCAATACTTTATTTTGATACATGGATTCCATCTCGGATTTCATGGCCTTCACCTATCTCTCAAAGTCTAGACGGTTCATAGCATCTTGGTAGGTTTGAGGCTTATCCTTATCCATAAGCATCACATCACCATCTTGAGTCAACAAAAATCCATAATTTCTCCCGGACTCATGGTGAATCCTACTAGATCTATGAATAACCTGTGTTTCCTGAACATGATTACTTTCAACATTTTGATGTACATCCTGATCTTATTCCAACTATGGTTCAATGTTATCATGTGGTTCTCGATCTTCATCGAGATGTATTATCCTCCCACTGATTTTCTTATAAAGTAGTTCTCCCTCAAGAAATACAGCGGCCCGAGTAACAAACACTTTGTTCTCGGTAGGATTATAAAAACTATACCCTAGTCTTACTTGGATATCCCACAAAATAGCATATATCTATTTTTGGTCCAAGCTTGTCAGAGGCTAAACATTTTACAAACGCTTCACGTCCCCAAATTTTCATAAATGACATGCTATGACATTTATCACTCTATTTTATACGGAGTATTTTAAACCGCTTTAGTCGGAACTTTGTTAAGTGTATATACAGCCGTTTCTAGAGCATAACCCCAAAGACTGAATAGAAGATCTGCTTGACTCATCATCGATCGCACTATATCCAACAAGCTACGATTTCTCCTCTCAGAATCTCTATTCCATTGAGGTGTTCCAGAAGGAGTAAGTTATGATTGCACTGTTACACTCCTTCAAGAAACTCTTGAAATTGAGTCTTAAGTATTCTTCTCCACGATCTGATCGTAGAACTTGTATACTTTCCTCTGTTTGCTTTTTTTCTTCAGCCTTATATTCTTTGAACATTTCAAAAGAATCATATCAGTAAATGTAATGAAGTAGTAAAAGCCACCCCTTGCCATCACACGCATGTGACCACATACATCATTATGTATAAGTCCTAATCGTTCGGTAGCCCTTTCACCTAATCAGGTAAAAGAAGCTTTAGTCATTTTTCCAATGAGACAAAGTTCGCATCTTTTGTATGATTCAAAATCAAACTTATCCAAGTATCCATCTATATGTAACTCAGAAATGCGTTTCTCATTAATATGGCTTAACGACAATGCTAGAGGTTGCATTTGATTTGAGTCATCTTAGAACATATAAATTGTTAACTAATTGTGCAACATTATAAGATTATCATTAAAATAGAATAAACAACTACTGTTTATTTAATTAAAATGAAAACCTTTCTTGTCCTGACAAGAAATTGATTTAATGTTTCCACCAAAGGCAGGCACATAATAACAATTTATCAAGTTCTCAATCTCGCCTTATGGGCAAAATTAGGTTTCGAGTTCCTTCAACTAGAGAAACAACTTTTTCTCCAATTCTAACCTGATACCTGAAGCTTGATCATTGCTGGTCTTCTTTTTTAGATCTTCCAAAAAAGCTCGACAACTTAACTTCCAATCATCCAGTTATTTTCATAGAAATGAAAATCATCTCCTTTAGCAACACCACTATCAGGCTTCAAAAGCCCTTTGGGATTGGACTTTGGTTTGGCATCGAATAAGATCAAATCTTCACCTTGCCTGTCCACTTTCCTTTCCCATTTGCATTCCATGTGTACACCATCAATATGGACGAAATTCATGCCTTTACCGTGTTATTTTCAGCAGTTCTAAACATGCTTAACAATTTAGTTAGTGTTCTGTCTATCTCATTCCCTTTTTTGTTCTTAACAAACTAAGAATATAAGTTGTTCAAAGATTGTTTGATCAAATCAAGCTGAGTCTCTAGACCATTCGTGAAACCCAAAATATCAAGGTACATATTCCTATGTAGTTTCAGAACTACAGATCATATATGAACATGTCTCTATCACTATTAAATCATATGTAGTTTCAGAAGCATTTTTTATATACATACTAATCATACCTCGTTTAATAAATCATTTCAATACACCATCTGGCCAATAATTTATATCACTTAATATAAACCAGACATTAAACATAACATACAAATCACATACTGATCAGTCATGGCACATTGTATACAAGTTATCATCATAAAACCAGTAAACACATACACAAATTAAACACTTTTCGCAAATAGCTCTGATACCATTGTTGGGTTTCGAGCATATAAACGCAACGAAAACAGTAAATAAAATGTAAAAAATTGGAGCTTTTGAAACCCACTGCAGGATCCATGCAAAAAATAGATATTTAATTCGTAGATCAGATTGTTTACCTTAAGAAGCTTTAAAAATTGGTTGACTATTGGAGATCCAAAGCTTGTTCAATCACCACACATCCCGCTCTTGCGATCTACGCTCTATTGGTATCCACGCGAATACTTGAACGCAAGGATTGAATGTGTACTAGCACAAAATCATTTCTTCCTGCTCTTTCCATCTTCTCTCTTGGTGGCCAGGGGTTTTAGTAAAAGTCTTGCATACAAAATCAGCCACACAAGAGATATTATATAGAGAGTAGAAAAAGAATTATAACTCTTAACTAATTAGGAGTTATTATTAATTCAAAATTCCTATTTGTATAATAACTAAGTCACACTTAATTATTTAACAACTGAATTTAATAATTAATATTAGTAAATTTGAATATCAATATTTATCTAATTGATTAAGTCATACTTAATTAATATTATAAATAATTCGACTTACTTTAATATAATTTAAATCCAATTTAAATTAAATAATCCTTCAAGCATTCTTTGTGTGTGACCCTATAGGTTATTATTATGTTGGCAACAAATTTTAAATCTAATTAAAAAAGGTTATTATTATGTTGGCAACAAATTTTAAATCTAATTAAAAATCGTAAACAATTAGCGGCATTTGGTAATACATCATTTCTACCCAAGTAATAATAACTCAATCGATGATCGATTTATCCTTTCGTGAATAATGTACAATGTAATTTAATACCTTTAACCAAATATTATAGATTAAACTAGAGGCATGTAATGTGTCATTCTCATCAATATTTAATCCAGGTTTCCTTGATCAATGAGTAGACTATCATACCAAATCAACATTTGAGCGTGACACGCATTTTATAGTCTAGCTCACAGAAGAGGCCAATAATATCACTCCTAAAATAGGATGGTTAAATCTCATCTAGATCATTCATATTTCCATACAATTCATAATATACCAACTTCCACTTTTATAATTACCCGGTCAAGGATAACTTTTAATGGAATCAATGTTTATTAATTCTCGTGTAGAAATATAATGACTTCAGGTCTAAGGACCATTACATCATTATCACTGTGAGAATTACTTATGACATAACAAACATGTAGAATCTTACATTGGGTCTGTCCAGCACCATGTACATATACATCTGCCAGTGTTTTTGACATTAGTATCACTATACCTATGATCAATGAGATGTGATCATCAGTCAACGAACACACTAGTCTTAATACATTATTATTGTCCCTTAGTAATAATACTCGACCAAGGATCTTTAGGAATATTGATACTATTATCATAATCTCATTTCTAAGTGACGTACTTAGAGATATAGAATTGCATATCATATTCCAAGGACATTTATTAATCTAACATTTATATCGCAGTAAATTAAGAATTAATAAACTATAAAGGGAATAATCGATATAACATAAAATTTAATAATCCTAATGTCTTAAACTAAAACATCATAGTGCTGTCTCTAGGGCATAAACACTAACACTACCTCAACACCTAGATCAAACTTAATTACTAAAAAGAGTGAACAAGTTCACATCAACTCAGTAAATATTGGTTAAATGACTCAGAAACAGCTTAAGCAAAAGCTGAAGGATTTACACATGAAAGAAAAAAGGAAAAGGTCTAGGAAAAATAGGAATGGCAAGGTAGGTGTTAATAAGAATGGAAACTATGGAACCCCACCTAATGCACCTAGAAAGACCTGTTCAAACTATGATAGCACTAATCATCTTGCTAATTACTGCAGGAAGAATAAAGAGATAAAAGTTGTTCCTTCTAAATCAGAGTTTAGGAATAGAACAACTCGATATAAACCACAGAATCCTAGTTTTCATTGTGGAAGTGTTTGGCCTTCGATTTATACATGTAAAGAGTATCACAGTTTGTATTATGATTTTTATAAACTGAAACCCTCTTTAATTAAAGAAAAATTTATTTTTGCATGTATAATTACTGATAGTAAGAATGTTAGCATAAACTCTGATATGAAGTCTTCTGCTGTATATGTTAATAAACTTAAAAAGGTCAAAGGATCCAAGCAAGTCTGGGTCCTTAAAAACACTAACTGATTCAAATTACTAATTGCAAGGTGACAGGAGGAATTCTCTAGTCTTGGACAGTGGATGCTCAGGACATATGACTGGTTAAAAATCCTTGTTATCAGAATTTGAGGAGAAGGCTGGCCCAAACATTTCTTATTGAGATGGCAACTTAGGAAAAATCTTGGGATATGGAAAAATCAAAGTTGGAAATGTCATCATTGAAAATGTAGCTCTGGTTGCAGGACTCAAGCATAATCTGATCAGTGTGAGTCAAATATGTGACAGAGATTACCATGTCAATTTTGTAAGGAGCATTGTGAAATTGTTAGTAAGTCTGATGACAAGATCTCATTAACTAGTGAGAGACATGGTAGTTTGTATAAAGCCAGGGTCTTCACAAGAACTGATAACTCATGTAACACCCCCAGATCCGGGGTCGGGGATCCGGGTCGTCACGGTCTTTCTTTCCACAATATCACTTCACTTAATTAATAATAATAACCTTATGCTGTGACCCCACACTAACACACACCACAACCCGTTATAGTCTCAGAGATGAAATTGAAATAAGTACAAGTCTTTGAATCCACCATTTAACAGTTATTACAACCCAAAATGATTACTTGATAAATTTACAGTTAATTGCCATTATCTGCCACAAGTTATAATTATACATAATTTGATTCCCAAAAGTAGATGGTCTGAACTACATTAGATCTACCTCTGCAGCTATAGCAGCTACAACATCATCGGGAAGACGCGGGAAGCTTCCCACGCGCTTGCGCTGGGTCTGCTGGAGTCTGGCCATCTCTCCTAACTGTTGTTGTGTGATGAAGAAATAAAGCAAGAGTGAGCCTTACAGCTCGTAAGATAATACATAGTGATAACAATAATATAAGTATCTAAATGGATACTTAATAGAATCTCTATCATGTGTAAGATAATTACTTACTAGATATAAGTAAAAACAAGGAATGAAGTTACCAATACTTCACCACACTTATATCATTTATAAAGCTACTTGAACTATCACCGTTCAAAGTATTATAAGTTTTAAGAAAAACATCCCATAGATGAGACCACAAGTTAAGACTTGAATAGATTCAATCTTTGAAATGTTATTGAATGAAAAAAGTTACGAGATACTTCTGTTATGTAAAGTATGAACAGAGTTTGAAACATCCAATAAATTTTGGAAAGGAAAAGAATTTTGGCATAAACCAGATATCTTGCTGATCAGGCAAAGATACCAATAAATAACCTTTTCTACTAGTAGATGGATGAATCCCCCACCGGTCATCACCCTGGCCACATAAGGACCTTGTGCTGGACCGCCACCCGGCCTCTTACGCGTTGATGGACTGCCACCCAGCCACTTACACTTTCATAGACCGTACCCCGGCCTGTCGCTTATGCCGACTCAATTAGATGGGCTTACTTCCCGAACATTGGGCAAGTAATCAATTCATTTACCAAAACTGCAACCTCGTTGCGAATATAAAATACACCACAGAGCCGGATTCCCCAGGTTTTGAGCGAGTATTTAAATCCCCTTAAAAAGGAAGATCTTAAATATAAAAATGAGTTTTGGGATCCGCTCTGACTTTAAAAATCATTTTGAAGACTCGAAAACACTTTATAGAGTGTTTGGAGTAAAGCTGATTTAATGAAGTAAATCAGTCCCCAGAATATTTAGAAAATGACTGAATATTATTATTTAAATAATATTCCCATAAAGAATAATCTTTATAAAAATAATTGAAGTAGAAGTATTAAAACTTATACTTGAAACGAGTATTAAATAACCAAAGATATACTTATATGAAAGTATTATCTTTATTTGAATAATCGAAAATAAGTTTGATTATTGACACCTTATTCTTTAATAAAATAAAGAATATACCTCAGCAAATAATCGGAGTCATAGATCCTCAAATGAATATTCAAATAATATTCATTAAATAATATAAACTGAGTCATAAGCCTTCGAATGAATATTCAAATAATATTCAAATAAATAAATAAAAGGAGTCATACACCTTCGAATAATATTCGAAATAATATTCAATAATAAAATAAAGTTAAAGTTATCGAATAAACCTTATTCGATTAATAGTTTGGAAAACTATAACCATATATATATAAATATATATATATATATATCCATATCCATATATACAAAATCTACTCGGGATCCTCGACTCCCGGTTTTAGAAAATATTTTCACCTTTGGGTCCCTATACTAAGGGTATATGCAAGTTACCGCTATTCTCTAGCATAGGTATTATCAACTGAACCAACAGATATATATTTCAAGAATATGAAACAGGCATGCATATATACCATATCACATGCTACAATATATCGCAAGAACAATATGCATTTATCGCAAGATCATGCATATACAAATGTATACATCACAACAACAGTATAACGGATAGAATACTTGCCTGAGCGACTCGGGGTGATAAAAGGCTCGGGACGAGTCTGGTAACCTATAAACAACAAGTAAGTTGGAATTAAACCAAAATCACTTGTAAATCTATACTTTAACTAACTTAGACTCTAACGCTTGTTTTGCGCTCACTGATTCGCTTAAGTCACTCGGGTACCCTTGGCTCCACCATTTTTAATAATATAACCTTTATGAGTTTTAAAGCGATTCCTTCGCGAGTGTCTTACCAACTGCCTAACACACTTACCATAAATGTTTCATACATTAATTAACCCTTTTTGGTCTTTAACCTATGTTTCAAAGTAAGGCGAGGGGAAAAGTTTCGTTCACGAAACGCCGTTACTTGAAACGGTCGTTTCTCCTAAACCGTGCATCGGAATCGAACGAACTACATATCAAAACGAAGCTCGTAACATGAGCTATCTAAACATGGAAGTGGTCATAAACTAGCAGAGGGTTCTCGGGTCCTAATGCTATGCACAAAAACAGTACAAAGAAAATCGGACGTTACGACGGCTATGTTTACGCGATTTCCAATATTTTAAACCATTCAAAACCATTCCAAATCAACCTCAAATCCAACATACAACCAACATCCATCCTTATCTCATCATAACAATCCCAACCAATTCAATTTAATCATTCATACTTATGCCTAAACTTAACTTTAATCATACTTAAGTTCTTTTAAATCAAAACCACAACATTTACCATTCCATTTCACTACCATTTCAAATCCCAAACTCTAATCACAACAACAAGCTACAATATCATCCTACTAATCAAAATCATCTTATAACATATAGGAACCTAGGGTTTGGAGATGGTATACCTTCCTTGAAGTGGTGGGAGGAGCTAGGAAGCCTTAAGAAGCTTTGAGAAGTCTTAAGAATGCTTGGATCTTCAAGAAAAACAAGAAAAATTTCAAGTTAAAAACTTGAAAACACTATTCATTGTCTTCTTCTTTGATTAAATGAAGAAGATTGAGAAGGAATTAATGGCTTAAACTCATGATATAGTCCTAACTAAGCATGAAGATGATTAGGGAATTATCTTACCAATTTAGGAGGCTTGGATCTTGAGTTTTGAAATTCTTTGCCTTTAAAATGCTAAAAAGCCGAGAGCTCTTCAAGAACAAGCCTTGGTTGCTTTTTGATTTTTGATGAAAATGATTTTACTTGGCTTGGTTGCTTTGCTTTTGTGTTTGATTTAGTCAATTACCTTCTTGCCCTTGAATTTGTGTGGTTACAAAGCCACCACACCTCCTTCCTTCCCATGTCATGCTTGTGTCATCCTCATGATGTCATCCTCCCTTCCTTGTCCTCTTTCTATTGGTTGGATGACATCATTCCCACTAATCCCTTTGATTAACTTCCTAATCGTTTGCCTAATGACCGCTGATCTGTTATACGGTTCGCTTAACTTTCGTTCTCGTTTATCGTTTGAAGGATCATACCCGGGATCTTATTACTTAGGTTCCCTTAACCTTTCTCAATACATTTTATTCCTTTTTATGATCCTCTATTATAATCCTTTAATTTAAATCCTTTTTATCCTGTTACCTTATACTCAATTCTCTCCGTATCTTGTGGATTTCCGGGAAAAACCAAAGTGTTCGGAATTGGATTCTGACGATCTTTACATACACTTATATACTTCATAGAGTACTAATAATATCCCAGAATATCCATAACAGAACCCCTACATAGTGTGGCGTGAAACGTTTTCTCATTCAGCTAAAACACTATTCACAAGGGTTACAAAAAGTTGAAAATTTTGGGGTTATTACAGTCTCCCCTCCTTAAAAGGATTCCGTCCCGGAATCAAACAGAAAACAAATGGGGGTACTTTTCTAGCATTGTGCTCTCTAGTTCCCAAGTTGATTCTTCCACGTTATGATTCTGCCATAGTACTCTGACTAGCTTGATCACTTTGTTCCGAAGCACCTACTCCTTCTTATCCATAATCCTTACTGGCTTCTCCACGTAAGTTAGATCTGGCTGCATATCCACCTGCTCGTACTCCACTATGTGTCTGGCATCCCGATGATACCTCCTTAGCATTGACACATGGAACACATTATGAACTTGTTGCAAATTAGGGGGTAGGGCTAGCTCGTAAGCTAACTTTCCAATCCGTCTTAATATCTCAAAAGGTCCAATGTATCTTGGGCTTAGTTTTCCTTTCTTTCCGAACCTCATTAATCCCTTCCAAGGGGATACTTTCAACAGTACTAAGTCCCCTACTTCATATTCCTTGTCCTTTCGGGCTAGGTCTGCATATTTCTTCTGTCTGTCTTGGGCTGCTACAAGTCGCCCTCTGATAAGATCCACTATATCTTTGGTCCTTTGGACCACTTCGGGTCCGAGCATCTTCCGCTCTCCTACTTCATCCCAGTATAAGGGAGATCGACACCTTCTTCCGTACAGGGCCTCATAAGGCGGCATTCCGATGCTAGCATGAAAGCTATTGTTATAAGAAAACTCGATCAACGGCAAGTGATCATCCCAACTTCCTTTAAGGTCTATTGCACAGACTCTCAACATATCCTCTAGTGTCTGGATGGTCCTTTCACTCTGTCCATCCGTCTGGGGATGGTACGCGGTACTCATATTTAACTTGGTCCCCGCACATTCCTGAAAGCTCCTCCAAAATCTGGAGTTGAACCTGGGGTCTCGGTCTGAGACAATGGACGCTGGGACTCCATGTCGCGTCACTATTTCCTTAAGGTAAATGTCCACCAGTCTATCGACTGTGTATCTCTCATTGATAGGAATGAAATGAGCTGACTTTGTCAGTCGGTCTATAATTACCCAAATGGCGTCGTGATTGGCTTTCGTCCTTGGCAAGCCTACAACAAAATCCATCGCTATCTGTTCCCATTTCCATTCGGGAATCTCCAGGGGTCGCAAAAGTCCATTGGGTCTCTGGTGCTCTGCCTTTACTCTTTGACAAGTCAAACACTTGTTTACCCATTCTGCTACATCCCTCTTCATGTTGGGCCACCAGTAATATTCCTTCAAATCCCTATACATCTTGGTCCTTCCCGGGTGAATGAAATACCTTGAACTATGGCTTTCATCCAAAATCTCATCTTTAAGTTCTTGAACATTCGGATGCCAAATTCGATAGGAGTACCTCATTATCCCTTTATCATCTTTCTCAGTATGGATCTCCTCTCCAGTCATTGACTCTCTGCCTTCATTCATTATTTTCTCCTGGCACAATCTGATCTTTTCCAATAACTCTGGCTGCATTGAGATCTCAAAAAGCTTTTCAGCTCCGGTTCCGGTTACCTTTACTTCTATTTCCATTCTCTCAAAATCCCTTATCAACTCTTCCGAAGTCGTTATCATTCTGAGTCTCTCCTTTCTACTAAGGGCATCAGCCACCACATTGGCTTTCCCTGGATGATAGAGAATCTCACAATCATAGTCCTTGATTAGTTCTAACCATCTCCTATGGCGCATGTTGAGCTCTTTCTGCGTAAATATGTACTTGAGGCTCTTATGGTCTGTGAAAATCTCGCACTTCTCTCCATACAAGTAGTGCCTCCAAATTTTTAAAGCAAATACTATTGCCGCGAGCTCAAGGTCATGAGTAGGATATCTAACCTCGTATTCCTTCAGTTGTCTCGACGCATACGCAATAACTTTACCGTGCTGCATAAGCACACATCCTAATCCTTTGTGCGACGCGTCACTATATATCACAAAATCTCCTTTTCCGTCCGGCAATGCTAATACCGGAGCCGATATCAACCTTTTCTTTAATTCCTGAAAACTGTTCTCGCATTTCTCCGTCCATTCAAACTTCTCTGTCTTACGAGTAAGTCGTGTCAAAGGGGCTGCGATCTTCGCAAAGTCCTGAACAAATCTACGATAGTAGCCGGCCAATCCTATGAAACTCCTTACCTCTGTGGGTGTGGTTGGCCTTTCCCAATTTGAGACCGCACCTATCTTGGAGGGGTCGACCAATACTCCTTCTTTATTGATCACATGTCCTAAAAACTGTACTTCATTCCGCCAGAATTCACACTTCGAGAATTTGGCATATAACTGCTCCTCTCTGAGTATTCCTAGAGCTATCCTCAAATGCGCTGCATGTTCTGCCTCAGTCCTTGAGTAGATCAAAATATCATCGATAAAAACTATCACACACTTGTCCAAGTACTTCTTAAATACTCTATTCATTAAATCCATGAAAGCCGCTGGGGCGTTGGTTAATCCAAAGGACATTACGAAGAACTCATAATGCCCATACCTGGTACGGAACGCTGTCTTGGAAATATCTTCGGGTTTAATCTTTAGTTGGTGATATCCAGTTCTCAGGTCGATCTTGGAAAAATAAACAGCATCCTTTAGCTGGTCGAACAGATCGTCTATTCTAGGTAATGGGTACCTGTTCTTTATGGTTAGCTTGTTCAACTCTCGATAGTATATGCAGAACCTCATGCCCCCATCTTTCTTCTTAACAAATAAAACTGGTGCTCCCCACGGAGACACACTGGGTCTTATCATACCCTTATCCAAGAGTTCCTGCAATTGGATAGCTAGTTCCTTCATTTCTAATGGGGCTAACCGGTAAGGTGCTTTTGAAACTGGCGCCGTCCCTGGGGCCAACTCAATAGCAAATTCAATCACTCTATCGGGTGGTAATCCCGGAAGGTCTTGGGGGAATACATCTTCAAATTCGTTGACTACTGGAATATCTTGTAAGTTGGGCACCTCCTTCTGCATGTCCACCACATAGGCTAGGTAAGCCTCACTTCCTTTTCGTAGCATCCTTTTGGCCTGGGCCATAGTCAAAAATTTCTGCGTCTGCCTCTTTCCTCTAAATATAACTTCTTTCTTCCCGGGGATATTTAACTTAACTTTCTTCCCTTTACAGTCTATCTGAGCATCGTTGCTAGATAGCCAGTCCATTCCCAAAATCACATCAAACTCCCCTAATTTAAAAGGAATCAGATCAACACTGAAAGATTGCTCCCCTATGCCTATCTCACAGGCGGGGTGAATCTGGTTAACAGGAATAATTTCATGATTGGCTATTTCTACTTGTAAGGGTTCTATCAAGGGTTCAGCCTTAAGTCTTAACTTACGCGCAAGGTCCTTTGATATAAAAGATTTAGTTGCTCCTGAATCAAATAAAACATTTGCACTGACTGAATTTAGAGAAAGGGTACCTGCTATCACATCTGAATCTTTCATAGCATCCTGGACTGTCATGTTGAAAGTCCTCGCAGTAGGTGGCTTATTGGAAGCAGCCCTGCTTGCTCCCGAAGCTGCTGGTTTGTTCATTGGGCATTCCCTCTTCCAATGACCTGGGCGTCCGCACTGATGACAAGTGGCGGTTGGAATGACGGCAGGGGTTGATGATGGGCACTTATTTGAGTAGTGGCCTTCCCGACCGCACTTAAAACAGGTTACTGGCTTTCCTTTACACTCCCCAGTGTGATTCCTTCCACATATGTTACAGGCTGGCAATGGGGGTCGAGATTGGTTGGAATAGGACATTCTTGACTTCTGGCCGCCCTGGCTCACACTCACACTCATTGGCCGCTTAAACCCAGTGTTCCTTCCTGGTAGGGACACTGCTCCTCGATTAAATCTAGTTGGGAAGCTCCTTCCTACGGAACCTCCACCCATGCTCATACTTTTCCTCTTTATTCCTTTCTTCTCTCTTTCCTTCTGCATCTGTTCACTTCCAACTTCTACAATCGTTGCCTTTTGTACCAGAGTGGCATAGTCCGTAAGCTCAAGGATTGCCACCCTATTCTGAATCCACGGTTTCAGTCCCTGCTGAAACCTCCTAGCTTTCTTTTCCTCGGTGCTCACAAACTCCGGCACAAACCTTGATAACTCAGTAAATTTCGCTTCGTACTCTGCTACAGACAAGTTATTCTGCTTTAGCTCCAAGAACTTGAGCTCCATCTGGTTTTCCATAAACCTCGGGAAATACTTTCCCAGAAACAACTGACTAAATCTCTCCCAGGTTATAATAGCATCTGTCTCCATGTTTTTCTTGGCCTCCCACCAGTAGTTAGCTTCTCCTTTCAGAAGGTAGGTAGCAAATACAGTCTTCTGTGCCTCCTCGGTACTTAAAATCTCAAAAGATTTCTCCATTTCCTTTAACCATGCCCTTGCCTCAACTTGGTCGGCTGATCCGTGGAACTCAGGGGGCTTAAGGGACTTAAAAGCCCTGAAAGAGTTTGCCACAGCATTGTTACTTCCTTGAGGGGGTGGGTTGGGTTGACGTTCCAAATTCTGCCTTAGGAGTTGCATGAACTGGCCCATGGGATCCATGCCTGGGTTTGGTACTGGTTGCTCAACCTCGGTTTCTCCTTCTTCAGCCTCTATCTCAATCCCTCAACATCATATGTTTCCTCTTCCTCTTCATACAGGGAGTCATCCTGTTCCACATAATCCTCATCTTCCTCTTCACTGTGCTCCTGGTTCCTATCATCCTGGTTATGGCTTCCCTGGTCCTCAGATCCAGGGTTCGCCCTAGTTCCAATCTTTCTCGGCGGCATGATTCTGATAATAATAAAAAAAAAATTTGGGAAAATTCAACGTTAGGTCACAATCATATACAACATTGTGCCTTGCACAGCTCTTATAATGGGGAGAACGTATATCGCAATTCTATTATTTTAAGAAAGTTCTAATACGAAGTGCAGTAATAATAATGATAAAACAGTGATCCCGTCACTATGGAACTGAACCGAAAGGAAACAAATATATACATAATGCGAGAAATACATAGTTTGATCTGGTCAAAAGTACAACAGTGCTACAGTCATCTGTCCCAAAAGTGATACACAAGAGTCAATCTGTCTAGTCAGAAAAAGGGATGCTATATACAAGTCAACTATCCCGGAAAATTGGCTCTTACTAAGGCCTCGGCTAACTAGACAACTAGACTATTCCCTCATCAATCTTGAATCACACACCGGAGCGGGTCAGCTCCCAAACCCTTTCCATCGCACGACGGAAGATATAGTCGGCCTGCCGCCTGGAGATCCTACCATGCCTGTCCCCCTGGAGTGATCTGAGCCTCGCTCGGGATGTGAGCTCTATCCCCGTAAGCTCCCTCCTCAAGGATCGGGGTATAGAAGCCCTAGTCTCATAAGCTCGGGTACGCCTACCCGCCCTCTCTGCATCCAACTCCCTCCTGGCCTCATCTAGTCGGCCATCGGCAACAGCCACTCGGGTCCTCAGAACATCCTGAACATATCCATGTGCTAACGAAGACTGCCTGTGGGCAGGGTCAAGAGGTGGTGAATCCGGAGCCGCTGAGGGTGCCTCCTCGGTCTGCCTAGGCTCGGAAGTATGGGTCTCTGAGCTGTCATCATCAGGAATCCAAGATAGTGGTGGAGGGGTAGGGGCTCTGACCACCGGAAGTGTGGGTAATGGGGTACCAGCATACACTACCATAGGTCCAACACGCTCCTCAGCTACTGGGACCTCATCCAGGTCCTCCTCATCTGGAATAGCAATAACCTCTGTCTCTGACTCCTCTGAGGGGTCCTCCTCATCTGAAACAGCAATGACCTCCGTCTCAGGCTCCTCTGAGGGGTCCTCCTCATCCTCCTCCATCTCAGGCTCCTCCTGATCCTCAACATCTAGCAATGCCTCATCATGCTCACGCTCGAACATCTCAGGGTCCTCTATTTCAGGCGCCTACACATTAAACGAGCTAAGTTACTATCATGATACTTATAAGGGTTCACGTAAGGGTTTTAACTGTCAGTACTACTTTAAGTAGTCCGACCATGAACTTGGCAAGAGTTCTTATTATCTTTGTGAGTTTGTTATTATATCGACGCATCATCTCTGAGGTTTATAACGCTTAGCTCTGATACTATTTCTGTAACACCCCCAGATCCGGGGTCGGGGATCCGGGTCGTCACGGTCTTTCTTTCCACAATATCACTTCACTTAATTAATAATAATAACCTTATGCTGTGACCCCACACTAACACACACCACAACCCGTTATAGTCTCAGAGATGAAATTAAAATAAGTACAAGTCTTTGAATCCACCATTTAACAGTTATTACAACCCAAAATGATTACTTGATAAATTTACAGTTAATTGCCATTATCTGCCACAAGTTATAATTATACATAATTTGATTCCCAAAAGTAGATGGTCTGAACTATATTAGATCTACCTCTGCAGCTATAGCAGCTACAACATCATCGGGAAGACGCGGGAAGCTTCCCACGCGCTTGCGCTGGGTCTGCTGGAGTCTGGCCATCTCTCCTAACTGTTGTTGTGTGATGAAGAAATAAAGCAAGAGTGAGCCTTACAGCTCGCAAGATAATACATAGTGATAACAATAATATAAGTATCTAAATGGATACTTAATAGAATCTCTATCATGTGTAAGATAATTACTTACTAGATATAAGTAAAAACAAGGAATGAAGTTACCAATACTTCACCACACTTATATCATTTATAAAGCTACTTGAACTATCACCGTTCAAAGTATTATAAGTTTTAAGAAAAACATCCCATAGATGAGACCACAAGTTAAGACTTGAATAGATTCAATCTTTGAAATATTATTGAATGAAAAAAGTTACGAGATACTTTATTTAGTCCCGATATATATATATCCACATATATATCTCTTTAAACATTTCCTGGAACCTCTGTTATGTAAAGTATGAACAGAGTTTGAAACATCCAATAAATTTTGGAAAGGAAAAGAATTTTGGCATAAACCAGATATCTTGCTGATCAGGCAAAGATACCAATAAGTAACCTTTTCTACTAGTAGATGGATGAATCCCCCACCGGTCATCACCCTGGCCACATAAGGACCTTGTGCTGGACCGCCACCCGGCCTCTTACGCGTTGATGGACTGCCACCCAGCCACTTACACTTTCATAGACCGTACCCCGGCCTGTCGCTTATGCCGACTCAATTAGATGGGCTTACTTCCCGAACATTGGGCAAGTAGTCAATTCATTTACCAAAACTGCAACCTCGTTGCGAATATAAAATACACCACATAGCCGGATTCCCCAGGTTTTGAGCGAGTATTTAAATCCCCTTAAAAAGGAAGATCTTAAATATAAAAATGAGTTTTGGGATCCGCTCTGACTTTAAAAATCATTTTGAAGACTCGAAAACACTTTATAGAGTGTTTGGAGTAAAGCTGATTTAATGAAGTAAATCAGTCCCCAGAATATTTAGAAAATGACTGAATATTATTATTTAAATAATATTCCCATAAAGAATAATCTTTATAAAAATAATTGAAGTAGAAGTATTAAAACTTATACTTGAAACGAGTATTAAATAACCAAAGATATACTTATATGAAAGTATTATCTTTATTTGAATAATCGAAAATAAGTTTGATTATTGACACCTTATTCTTTAATAAAATAAAGAATATACCTCAGCAAATAATCGGAGTCATAGATCCTCAAATGAATATTCAAATAATATTCATTAAATAACATAAACTGAGTCATAAGCCTTCGAATGAATATTCAAATAATATTCAAATAAATAAATAAAAGGAGTCATACGCCTTCGAATAATATTCGAAATAATATTCAATAATAAAATAAAGTTAAAGTTATCGAATAAACCTTATTCGATTAATAGTTTGGAAAACTATAACCATATATATATATAAATATATATATATATCCATATCCATATATACAAAATCTACTCGGGATCCTCGACTCCCGGTTTTAGAAAATATTTTCACCTTTGGGTCCCTATACTAAGGTTATATGCAAGTTACCGCTATTCTCTAGCATAGGTATTATCAACTGAACCAACAGATATATATTTCATGAATATGAAACAGGCATGCATATATACCATATCACATGCTACAATATATCGCAATAATTTGCTAAATAACCAATATGCATTTATCGCAAGATCATGCATATACAAATGTATACATCACAACAACAGTATAACAGATAGAATACTTGCCTGAGCGACTTGGGGTGATAAAAGGCTCGGGACGAGTCTGGTAACCTATAAACAACAAGTAAGTTGGAATTAAACCAAAATCACTTGTAAATCTATACTTTAACTAACTTAGACTCTAACGCTTGTTTTGCGCTCACTGATTCGCTTAAGTCACTCGGGTACCCTTGGCTCCACCATTTTTAATAATTTAACCTTTACGAGTTTTAAAGCGATTCCTTCGCGAGTGTCTTACCAACTGCCTAACACACTTACCATAAATGTTTCATACATTAATTAACCCTTTTTGGTCTTTAACCTATGTTTCAAAGTAAGGCGAGGGGAAAAGTTTCGTTCACGAAACGCCGTTACTTGAAACGGTCGTTTCTCCTAAACCGTGCATCGGAATCGAACGAACTACATATCAAAACGAAGCTCGTAACATGAGCTATCTAAACATGGCAGTGGTCATAAACTAGCAGGGGGTTCTCGGGTCCTAATGCTATGCACAAAAACAGTACAAAAAAAATCGGACGTTACGACGGCTATGTTTACGCGATTTCCAATATTTTAAACCATTCAAAACCATTCCAAATCAACCTCAAATCCAACATACAACCAACATCCATCCTTATCTCATCATAACAATCCCAACCAATTCAATTTAATCATTCATACTTATGCCTAAACTTAACTTTAATCATACTTAAGTTCTTTTAAATCAAAACCACAACATTTACCATTCCATTTCACTACCATTTCAAATCCCAAACTCTAATCACAACAACAAGCTACAATATCATCCTACTAATCAAAATCATCTTATAACATATAGGAACCTAGGGTTTGGAGATGGTATACCTTCCTTGAAGTGGTGGGAGGAGCTAGGAAGCCTTAAGAAGCTTTGAGAAGTCTTAAGAATGCTTGGATCTTCAAGAAAAACAAGAAAAATTTCAAGTTAAAAACTTGAAAACACTATTCATTGTCTTCTTCTTTGATTAAATGAAGAAGGTTGAGAAGGAATTAATGGCTTAAACTCATGATATAGTCCTAACTAAGCATGAAGATGATTAGGGAATTATCTTACCAATTTAGGAGGCTTGGATCTTGAGTTTTGAAATTCTTTGCCTTTAAAATGCTAAAAAGCCGAGAGCTCTTCAAGAACAAGCCTTGGTTGCTTTTTGATTTTTGATGAAAATGATTTTACTTGGCTTGGTTGCTTTGCTTTTGTGTTTGATTTAGTCAATTACCTTCTTGCCCTTGAATTTGTGTGGTTACAAAGCCACCACACCTTCTTCCTTCCCATGTCATGCTTGTGTCATCCTCATGATGTCATCCTCCCTTCCTTGTCCTCTTTCTATTGGTTGGATGACATCATTCCCACTAATCCCTTTGATTAACTTCCTAATCGTTTGCCTAATGACCGCTGATCTGTTATACGGTTCGCTTAACTTTCGTTCTCGTTTATCGTTTGAAGGATCATACCCGGGATCTTATTACTTAGGTTCCCTTAACCTTTCTCAATACATTTTATTCCTTTTTATGATCCTCTATTATAATCCTTTAATTTAAATCCTTTTTATCCTGTTACCTTATACTCAATTCTCTCCGTATCTTGTGGATTTCCAGGAAAAACCAAAGTGTTCGGAATTGGATTCTGACGATCTTTACATACACTTATATACTTCATAGAGTACTAATAATATCCCAGAATATCCATAACAGAACCCCTACATAGTGTGGCATGAAAAGTTTTCTCATTCAGCTAAAACACTATTCACAAGGGTTACAAAAAGTTGAAAATTTTGGGGTTATTACAACTCAGAAGTTTGTATACTAAGTAGAGCATCTATGGAAGACAGCTGGAACTGGCATAAAAGACTTTCTCACCCAAACTTCAACAATATCAATGAACTTGTGAGGAAAGATCTTGTAAGAGGATTGACCAATACAGTATTTACTCCTGATAGCTTATGTGATTCATGCCAGAATGCCAAACAAAAGAAGACATCTTTCAATAGTAAAACTAAATCCTCAATTCTTAAACCATATCATCTACTTCATGTTGATCTCTTTTGTCCAGTGAATGTTATGTCTATTGCCAAGTAGATGTATGCTCTTGTGATTGTTGATGAATTTACAAGATACACATGGGTGTACTTTCTGCACACCAAGGATGAATCTCCATCCATTCTTCTTGATCATATGAGGGAGCTGGAGAAAGGATCAACATACCCGGTGAAGATCATCAGAAGTGATAATGGAGCTGAATTCAAGAATAATTCTATGGAAGAGTTTTGCAAACTCAAGGGGATAAAACAGGAGTTTTCTGCTCCTAGAACTCCTCAACAAAATGGAGTTGTTGAAAGAAAGAATAGAACTCTGATAGAAGCTGCAAGAACCATGCTTTAAGAAGTAAGATTGCCTACCTACTTCTGGGATGAGGCTGTGCAAACTGCTTTTTTTACAAAAAATGCAACATTGATCAAAAAGCATGGAAATACACCATTTGAGATGGTGAAAGGGAAGAATCGAAATATGAAATACTTTCATATATTTGGTTGTAAGTGTTTTTTTCTCAAAACTCATCCGGAGTAGCTTACCAAGTTTGATCTAAAAGTTGATGAAGGAATATTTGTAGGATATCTGTTGACTATAAAAGCCTTCAGAGTTTATAATCTAAGAATGAGAACAGTCATGGAGTCTATACATGTCTCTTTTGATGACAAGAAGATAACATGTCTAGAAGATGCAGATGACCAAGACAAGTTGAAATTTGAAAATGAAGTACCTTATACTGAACTTTTAAATCCCGACTCTGATACAGTAAGTCCTGATATCACTCAAAGCTCTAAAGTTCCACAGGATAATGGAAATTCTTGTGACACTGAAGCATATGTTGAGGGGGAGCAACATGACTCAAATTCAGAGACTACTGCGAGTGATACAACTCAAGGAACATCAGTAGAAAGATCATCAGACTCATCTTCCTCAAACTCTGATGAGTCAAATACTGATAACTATGGGAACACTGATTCAGGGGGAGCATCAGGAAACAACAGTGGTACTACTCAAGGAAATAACAGAGAATTCATTGATTAAGGGAGAGGTTCTTCTTCAATGAGTCAACTTCCATCAGCAAGAAAATGGTCTAGGTCACACACACCTGACTTGATTATTGGAAACCCTGACAGTGGTGTAAGAACAAGAAAAGCCACTCAGAATGAATGTCTCTACCATTCTATTCTATCTCAAACTGAACCTTAGAAGGTTGAAGAATCTCTACAAGATGCTGACTGGGTCACAGCAATGCCAGAAGAGCTTAATGAATTTGAAAGGAACAAAGTCTGGACTTTTGTGCCAAGACCAAAGAACAGATCTGTAGTTGGCATAAAGTGAGTGTTCAAAAACAAAACTGAAAGTGAGGGCATTGTTACAAGGAACAAAGCAAGATTGGTTGCAAAAGGTTACTCACAACAAGAAGGCATTGATTATGATGAGACATTTGCTCCAGATGCAAGGCTAGAGCAAATAAGAATCTTTCTTACCTATGATGCTCACAAGAAGTTCAAGGTGTTCCAAATAGATGTGAAGAGTGCATTTTTAAATGGAGAACTCGAAGATGAAGTTTATGTTGAACAGCCTCCAGGGTTCATTGATCCAAAGTATCCAGATCATGTCTACTTACTGGATAAAGCACTCTATGGATTGAAGTAAGCTCCAAGGGCCTGGTATGAAAAACTTGCTCTATTTATGCTAGAGAGTGGTTGCACAAGAGGTACAATTGATAAAACTCTCTTTTATATGGTAAAGACTTGTTATTAGTACATATACATGCTGATGATATCATTTTTAGATCTACTAATGATAAACTCTGTGAGAGATTTGCAAAGCTAATGCAGTCCAGGTATCAAATGAGTATGATAGGAGAATTGAGTTACTTTCTGGGGTTACAAATCAAACAGACTAATGAAGGAATCTTCATAAATCAATCCAAATACACCAGGAACTTACTCAAAAGATTTCGAATGCAGCACTGCTCAACTGCATCAACTCCTATGGCCACTACAACCAAGTCAAATTTAAATACTGGTTCTTCAGTAGATATAACTAACTACAGAGGTATGATTGGCTCACTCTTATATCTGACTGCTAGTAGACTTGATATCATGTATGCTACCTATCTCTATGCAAGGTTCCAAGTTGACCCTAGAGAAAACCATCTATTAGCTGTAAAGAGAATCTTTAAGTATCTCAAAGGCACTATGAATCTAGGATTATGATATCCTAGAGATTCAGGCTTGAAGCTAATTGGATATTCAATTGCTGATTTTGCAGGATGCAAAATAGACAGGAAAAGTACTTCTGGAAGCTACCAATTTCTTGGAGGCGGATTAGTTTCTTGTCAATTTCCACTTCAACTGCAGAAGCATAATACATTGTTGCAGGAAGCTGTTATGCTCATATTCTATGGATGAAAAATCAGCTGCTGGATTATGGGTTAGACTATTATTCTATTCCTATATATTGTGATAATCAAAATGTTATTGCAATAACAGGAAATCCTATGCATCATTTTATGACTAAGCACATCAATATCAGATACCATTTCATAAGGGAACATGTGGAAGCTGGTATAGTGGAATTGGTCTTTGTTCCAAGCCTCTATGTGAAGCCACATTCATAAGACTGGTGAATGAATTGGGAATGATTCCAGGGCAGTTCTCAAACTCTGATAATTAAGTCTGCTGATATGTATTAAGCATGGTATCTTATAATGTGTCAGTACTTGTTTAATACTACTTTTTATGCTGAATGCTGGATACCATGATAACATGCAAACTGTGTTAAATGATCTTATATGAAAATTGCATGTTGAACTACTGATTATGCTTATAAACTCTATTGTTAGTTGAACTTGTTTTGACTACCAGTTTATTTTAATAGTTAATAAATTCTTATATGAGTGATTACTTGTTGTTAATGGTCAAATTTTGATTAACTATTTTTTATGAGAATAATTCTTAAATCAGCATTGTAATCACAAGGTTGAAGTTGGCCTCAGATGGGAAATTTTTCATGGTTACAAGTGTTTACTGATGAGTAAGATTTGGAACATGTTCGTTTAATTCTTAACCTTATTCTTGGGAACTGTGCATATATTAACACACATTTACATGATTACTTTTCAAGTCAATCGTATGATGCCACGTGTCCTATTAAACTGAACGTGACTGAATTAGTAGAGAAAAGTATTGTATAAAATCAGTTTTTGATTCTAGACAATATTTTTCCTTATATGTGTTATTCTCTCTCCACTACTTTACCCTTCTCAAAATCCTAAACTCTGAAACCCTAGTTACTGCTCATAAATCCTTCTTGAAAAATTAACCATGACTTCACCTGTTGTTTCTAAACCATTTGATTATGGTGGTGCCAAGTTTGTGACTAACAACTATTTAGCTATTTTGTCTAACAACAACGTGAAAATTGATTTCCACATTTTTCAGGACTTTCTTAGATCCAGTGAGATTGGGTTTGCTCTCCCAGCTCCACCCACAATCTCTGGTGACCAGGTGCTTGCAATCTGGAGAATTGGCGTATTTGATGATGGAGGAGCTAATGGATCTCCAAGTCTTGTTTTTGAATTTGACAATACAACAAGGATAGTAACTCCTCAGACGGTACGAGATGCATTGCAGTTGCCTACTCATACCTCTTACTCAAGTTTGGATGGAGATAATGAGATGAGGAGATTCTTACCTGAGATTGGTTATGACAAAGATTTAAAGAACCTTGGTCAATTGAAAAGGAATAGGCTAAGGAAGGAATGGAATTTCTTCTTTGATTGCATCACAAATGCGTTCAAGAACAAATCCTCAAACTTTGATGCCTTGCCCATTATGACACAACATATAGGGTACTCTCTGATTCATGGTTCACATTATGATTATGGTAGAGTAGTTCTGTCATTTATTGGTGATAGGATAAATGCTGATAGAAATATAGTGTACTATGCTAGATTCTGTCAGTTGATTTTCAATGTTTGTTTTCCCAATATCCTTATCCCCTCTAATCAAACTGTGTCTGTGTTTAAGTTGATAAAAAGGGCTTTTTCTAACTTAATTTCACAAGATGAAAAACGGTTGTATTTAGCTCCTTTGAGGTTACCTTTAGTTGCAAGGAACTTGCTCTTAGCAAGACTTCCTGAAACTTATGGTTTGCTTAACAGTCAAAGTGCTAAGCTGCAGGAAATAACTATTGGAAACCCCCTGCAGTTCACCTCAGCACAACAACTCAAACACTAAAACCATCTCAAACAGAAGCCATCTTAAGTGTTTCTCAAAAGACACTTGTTGTAAAAGGACAGAAAAATTTGGTGCAAAAAGCTACAAATCCTGTTGTAGCTAAGTCAACAATTGAAGCATCTCAAGTTCCTCATTCTTCAAAACTGATATGGATAGAAAATACATCCTAAAGACGCATTAAATGTCGCATTAATTACACTTGGGCTTCTTATTCAAAAAGCCCAATACAGACCTGTCTGGTCCAAGCTTCATAACAGGCCTATGACGGCCCAAACAACCAAGACCCACCAGCAGAGGTCGTCAAAGTCCATGAACCTGAGTTGTTCATGGACTGGGCCCAATACGGTTGGAAGAGCAGAGACATGTGTTCCAAATAGACTCAAAGTCCTACATAGAAGGTTCTGGATCTCCTTCCTGAAAAGGACTCCTAATCATCATCTAAGTTAGAGAGTTGTCCACCAAGTCTCCCAACGGAAGTCTAACCCTAGACTCACCTCTATATAAAGGGCTCTACCCCTCAACCTAGAACTACATTTTCGGCTTGACTCTCTACAACACAGAGATACGTAGGTATCTTGCAAGGATCGATAGTCCCAACCGCAAGAGCAGCCATTAAAGCTTAAAGCTCACCAAGCCTAGCATTAAATATTAAAGTACTCAGGTTTTTATTCCATAACATTTGGCGCCATCTGTGGGAAACTAACAACAACCATGGTGAACACACGGGGCAGAAAAACTAGTGGGACAGACATTCCTGTCCCATCGCGAACAATCACATCAGCGGTGGAAGTACCACCACACTCAACTTATACCTCCACCCAAGAAGGATCCCTGGTAGGGGAAACTGAGGCTCAACCACAAGGGACGAATCCCCCGGCTCCTCAAGGGATGAATCCCCAGGCTCCTCAAGGGACGAATCCCCAACTTCAGCAGCTACATACACCTGTGAACTCTCAACCCCTTGGGTATGAGTACTCGACAATTGTAACTACTAACCCCCCTTACGGGATGCCTCTATACCCCGAAGTGGGAGGGAGTGGGCACTCTAATAGGAGTGAAGCACAAGGGCGTAGACCCCAATACATACGTGGCTTGGCTCATATTTCGGAAGATCAAGAATTCTCTGCACCTTATACTGAAAGAGACTTCGAGTCATCGGATGATGATGTTGCTCCAAGAAGGAGGCGTGCTAACAAAGAACCGATGGCTGACACTGAACAACGCTCAAGGGGCACTCAAGGGATGAATCCCCAAGATGTTCAAGAGAGGATCAAGGCTCATGAAGCTGAGATCCAAAGGCTAAAACGTGACCTGGAGACACATCTGGTCCCAAGACCCCCACACGCTCCAAGGCGGAGAAATCCTCCTCCAATCATAGACCTGGATAGTCCAATACCAAGAAGGGAAGTTACCCCAAGGGCTGATCCAAGTGATCTTATGCCCCTAGGAGATCCTGATGATCCAAACCCACCATTCACTGATGAGATAATGAATGCCCATATCTCAAGGAAGTTCAAGTTAGGACGTTCTCGAACGCCCTTTTGCTACGGCCCGTGAATGACACTATTAAGTGTCGGGCCTTCCCTCAAACCCTATCGGGCATGGGTAAAAGGTAGTACAGTCGTCTACCCCAAAACTCTATTGGATCATTTAAGGACCTGAGTCAAGCTTTTATCAAGCAGTTCATAAGTGGCAGAGTGCACAAGAAGAGTTCAGCATCTCTCATGGGCATAGTCCAAGGGGCGAAGGAGTCCCTGAGGGAATATCTTAATCGATTTATGAAGGAGGCTTTAAAGGTCCCTGATCTTGATGATAAAGTAGCTATGATAGCCCTACAGCAAGGGACTAGAGATGAATTCTTTAAGATGTCCCTGGCTAAGCGCCCTCCCGAAAGTATGTTGTAGCTCCAGGATAGAGCCGGGAAGTATATCAAGGTAGAAGAGAGTATGAAGAAGACAGCTGTGAACAATGAACCTACTGGAAACAAGAAGAGGAAGACGGATCAGGAATACGATGCTAAGGACAAGTATCCACGAATTGGTAAGAGCTCTGACTCCTCCTCTTCTAAGAAAAATCAACAACCAAGGTTCGCTGAATATGCAAGGTTGAATGCTCCAAGGAGCCAAATCCTTATAGAAATTGAAAAGGACAAAGACTTCAAATGGCCGAAGCCACTAAGGAGAGACCCCGAGAAAAGAGACAAGAGTCGGTACTGCAGGTTTCATAAAGATGTCGGTCATGATACTGACGATTGTAGACAACTCAAGGATGAGATTGAGTATCTGATCCGCAGGGGAAAGTTTGGATGTTTCACCAAGGGTGAAGAGGCCAGAGGCCAGAAGAGAGATAATGATCGAAGAGATGATGATCGAAGAGGTAACGACAGAGATCGCAACCCACAACCCCGAGGGCCGGTAATAAATATGATCTCAGGAGGACCTACTGCAGTTGGTACTACAAGAAACTCCCAAAAAGCTTATGCAAGAGAAGTGATGAGTATAGTTGGAGAGCCATCTAAGCATTCTAAGTCAGAGATGACACTTGAATTTGGTGACCCAGACCTTGAAGGTTTGAAATTTCCTCAGGATAATCCTCTAGTTATCACTCTGATAATTGGAAATTGTCATGTTATGAGGGTCCTAGTGGACAATGGAGCTTTTGTGGACATTCTGTTCCATGACATATTTATAAGGATGGGCTACAAAGATTCTCAGCTAACTCCGTCCGACGCACCCATCTACGGGTTTAACCATGTGGAATGCATAGTTGAAGGAGCAATACAACTTCCCGTAACCATCGCAGAAGAGCCCAGGGAGGCCACGTAGATGTTGAACTTTCAGGTTGTCAAGGTAGCCTCTACTTACAATGCTAACATGGGTAGAACAGGAATCCATGCTTTTAAGGCCGTGCCCTCAACTTACCACATGGTACTAAAGTTCCCAACTAGAAATAGTATTGGAGAAGCGAGAGAAGATCAGAAAATGGCCCACAATTGCTATGTTGCAGCACTTAGGTCCGATGGAACAGGGGGCAGGTCCCCCCTATTGAAGACATGGATGTTCGAGAAAATGACAAAATGCGAGAGAAGCCGGCCGAGGACTTGGTCCCAATTCCTCTAGACTTCTTAGATCCGGAGAAGGTCACGTACATTGGGGCATCTCTGGAAAAGCCCTTAAAGGGCCACATGATAACCTTTCTCCAAGAAAACAATGATATATTCTCTTGGACAACAGTTGATATGCCTGGGATTGACCCGAACCTTATAACTCATAGATTGAACGTTGATCCAACTCGAAAGGCTGTAAAGCAAAAGAAGAGAACTTATGCCCTTAATAGGCTGGAAGCCATTAAGCAGGAGGTTGAGAAGCCTTTAGAAGATGGATTTATTGAGGAAGTGCAATTCCCTGAATGGTTGGCCAACCCCGTAATGGTTAAGAAGGACAATGGAAAATGGAGGATGTGCATTGACTTCACTGACTTGAATGATGCTTGTCCCAAGGACTGTTACCCCTACCAAGGTTTAATACCTTGATCGATGCTATTGCTAAACACGAGATGCTAAGCTTCATGGATGGCTTCAGTGGTTACAATCAAATTAGAATGCATAAGGATGACACCCCCAAGGTATCTTTCATAATTGACTTTGGTGTATTATGTTATCTTGTTATGGCTTTTGGACTTAAGAATGCAGGAGCTACTTACCAAAGACTGGTAAACAAGATATTTGCCCATCTAATTGGGAAGACCATGGAGGTCTATGTTGATGACATGTTAGTCAAAAGCCTAATCAAGGCTGATCATATTAGTCACCTCAGAGGCATTTGAAGTGTTGAGGCACCACAAGATGATGTTAAACCCAGCCAAGTGTGCTTTTGGCGTTGGGTTTGGAAAATTTTTGGGTCATATGGTCTCTCAGAGGGGAATAGAGGCCAATCCCGACAAGAACAAATCCATCCTAGACATGGAGCCACCACGCTCCATCAAGGACGTTCAGAAGATGACGGGAAGAATCACAACTCTAGGGAGGTTCATCTCCATATCAGGAGAATAATGCCTGTCCTTTTTCAAATCCCTTAAGAAGATGAAGGACTTTGAATGGACAGCTGAGAGCCAAGAGGTCTTTGAACAGCTGAAGAAGTACATGACTGAAACCCCGTTGTTGGCTAAGCCAAGTCCGAAGGACACTCTTTATTTGTACCTCGAGCTATCTGAACAAGTCGTGAGTGCAATCCTCGTGAAGGAAGAGCAGAAGCTCCAGAAGCCTGTACACTACGTAAGCAAGGTGCTCCATGGAGCAGAATTGAATTACTCCACCATGAAAAAGTTCGCACTTGCTCTCATCACAGCCTCGAGGAAGTTGAGACCATACTTCCAGGCTCACAAGGTCGAAGTCCTTATGGACCAACCTTTGAGGAATATCCTTCATAGCCCGAAGGCCAGTGGAAGGCTCATCAAGTGGGCGATTGAGTTAGGAGAATTTGATATCAAATACAAGCCTCGAACGACCATCAAGGCTTAGGCCTTAGAATACTTAGTGGTCGAATGTATTGTTAATGACCAAGAAGTTGGGGGACAAGAGATAGTAACCCCAGAATGAGGAGAGAACGAGAAGGATGAAGAAACAACCTTAAAAGAGTATTGGGTTCTTCATTTTGACGGAGCGTCCAAAACAAAATCTAGTGGTGCAAGCCTAGTCTTGCAAAGCCCTGATGGGTTTATGAATGAATATGCTTTAAAGTTGGACTTCCCGAATACGAACAACGAAGCAGAATATGAAGCATTGATAGCTGGCTTAGGCTTGGCTAAAGCCGTTAGGGCCAAAAACCTGAAGGTCTGCGGAGACTCAAGACTTGTAGTTGCCCAAGTTAATGGGGAGTTTGAGGCCAAGGATGATACTATGGCCAAGTACCTGAGAGTCGTAAAGGGAATACTGACTCAGTTCGATGAATGGTACGCAGAACATGTTCCGAGAGAGGAGAACACTACGACGGATGCCTTGTCTCAGTTTGCCTCGTCTGAAATCGAGAACTATCCGAGAAGTATTTACTTCCAGGTCTTGGAGACCCCTACTATTCATGTCATAAATCTGATAGCACTGGTTGGTATGGCAAGCTATTGGATAAACCCAATCAAGACCTACTTAGAAACTGGGTGGCTCCCCGACGATACCCAGGAGGCACGCAAGCTGTCTGTTAGAGCGTTAAGATACTCATTGGTTGAAGGCCTTCTTTACAAAAGGTCCTTTGTTATTCCGTTCTTGAAGTGCTTAAGATCTCTTAAAGTAGAGGAGGCGCTTAAAGAAGCCCATGAAGAGATTTGTGGAAAACACCTGGGGGTAGGGCCCTCGCTCACAAGATAACTCGATTAGGGTTCTACTGGCCAACTATGCTAGCCGATGCAAAGGCTTATGTGAAGAGATGCGACAGATGCCAGAGGCACGCTCCGATAGTACGACAGCCCCCAGAGAGGCTTACATCAATCAGCACGCCCATCCCTTTTGCAATGTGGGGAATGGACATACTTGTACCATTTCCTATGGCATCGGGACAGAGGAAGTTCATTGTGGTAGCCATAGACTACTTTACAAAGTGGATTGAGGCTAAGGAACTAGCCAAGATAACCACCAAGCAAATTACCCAATTCTTTTGGGAGAATGTAATATGCCAATCTGGAATCCCACGCATCCTTGTCACGGATAATGGGAAACAATTTGATAATGCAGATTTCAGAGAGTACTGCGATGATAACAACATAGAACTTCATTTCACCTCGGTTGCACATCCTCAGGAAAACGGGCAGGCGGAAATTGCTAACAGAATCATCCTTGATGGACTTAAGAAGAGGGTTGAACGCTCGAGAAACACTTGGGTGGATGAGCCGAGGCAGTGATGCCCCTTGAAATCACTCATGGATCCCCTAGGATCGAAGCTTATGTGCCAGAGACAAACTAAGAAGGCATGAGGGTCACTCTCGATCTCATTGACGAGGTCGGGGATGAGGCTAATGCCTGCATTGCAAAGCATCAATGAAGAGCCTCCCTCTATTACAATAGACGGGTTAAAGAAAGGTTCTTTCAATAGGGAGATTTGGTTCTGAGGAAGATTGAGCCATCAGGAGTAGGGGAGAGAGGAAAACTAGCCCCCAACTGGGAAGGACCTTATAAGGTCAAGAAGTGTAACATCCGGGAAATATCGTGTAATTATTAGTATCAATATATGTTTATTATGTGAATATTATATGAATTTTTGGTGAATTATCTGATGATTGATAATAATATTTGGATGTTGTATATAATAAAATGTGAGTATGTTCATTTTAATATGTCCAGAATAAAATATAGATAATTAAGGTATTTTTCTGGTAATTTTTGGAGTGTTATATAATTTTATAATGATTTATAAATTACTAATTATTTTCTAAATAATTACAAAATTATTTTATAAAGCCGGGAATCATTCGACTTCAACCATTTTTACATTTTTTACAACCCGAAACTCTTCCGAAAACTCCTTCCTAACCTAATCTGGTAATTCCGGACATTTTCCGTGTTTTGACTTTTTCGATCTGGATTACGGTTTGACCCGTGCGCGGCCTGGCACAAAATTTTCGATACGATAATCATTTCGGTGAATCAACAAAACCCGTATTCTCGAAAAACGGGATATTATTACATTATTTCCGTATAAAGTGTTTTATAAAAAGCCCGGTTGGGATAATTATCCAAAACTGATATCAAATCGGATCGTTATTGCAGTTACTTAGCGGCTAAGCAACTAATTTAACGATCCAAATTTATCCAGAATGAACCAATATTCCGTAAATATAAATAGCATATTTCTTATTTCATTTTATTCGTTTATTCATTTACAACCAGTAAAAATATAGTAATTACAGAGAAAAACCCTAGAAACCGATAAGTTCCTGAGAATCAAACGCACAAACGAAGGCGTTACCGAACTTCGATTCAAGCGTGCGATATATCAAAACGAAGCTCTCGAAATATAGAATCATTATCAATCATCAGTTTTTACTTTTTACCCAGAAATCAAGGTATTTTTCTGATTTAATTATTTTAATTTGAAATAATTATAGATTAAATTATGAATTTTTGTTCTTGATGTTTTTGATATGATTTGATGGCATAATCGTGTAGATTATTTCTTTCTGGTCAATTTGGTATATTATATATTAAATTTGGAGTTCAATAACATATAGAAATTTGGTTTTGATTCTTGAAAATTGAATTAGGGTTCTAGTTCATATGAATATTTTTAATCGGAATTAGGAGTTTCTGCTCCTAGGATTTTTTGGTGATTCTGATATGTGATTGATGTTCCCTGAGGAGATTTGCAATCAATTCGTACATAAAATTATATAAAACGACTCTGGGAAGGGGCTGGAACCGCGTCGCCGCAGTTCTTGAACTCGACGGCAGCGATGTGTTTTTCGAACGGTTTTCTGATCGTTTTGTTAATCATGGATAGAAACCAAGTACGGGAATGAGTTTCTGGCACTCAGGGTAATCGTTCTACACTGTTTGGTGTTGTTCTGGGCAGGAGAAAGCCGGTCGACGACCGGCCGATCAGCCCATGCTCCTCGGGCTCACCACCGGTCCACTCCTGCATCCCATTCAGAGTCCCAGAATCAATCGGAGCGGCCGAAAACTGCAACTGCTCATAAGATGGCCAATTCACTCCCACTGCTCGGCAAAGCTTCATGACCGTGGATGCATAAGGGGTGTTCATGTGCTTAGCTCCCCTCAAAAACTTCAGAATTCCTTGGTAGATAAACTCACCAAGGTCCACATAGTACTCCTCATTCAAAATTCCTCACAACAACTGTGCTCTCTCAACTGTGACCTCATGTGCATGCGAAGAAGGCAGAATATTAGCATAAATAAACATATTCCATGCACGGGCATACCTGTTCATAGCGATCGCCGGAAAGTGACGATACTCATTAGTTCCTGTCTTGAAGGTCCAAACTGTGCCCGGCCTACAGAGAGTAGCACAAATCAAATCCAAGTTGAAATCCTCAGCAGTCTTCTCATTCCAGTTCTCCTCCTCGGGCTTCCTCTCTCGCTGCCCAATCACACGGCAAATCGCCGCTGGGTGATAATCAACCGTCAGTCCTCGGACCACAGAAAACCCATTATTCTCGGCCTTCGCGTTCGCATAGAACTCGCGAAGCACACTCATCGGTACTGCTTCAGGCGACTCACAGAAAGCTATCCACCCCTTCTCTGCAATCATTGGTAGCAACTCACCATCCCTCCCCGATGGTAAAAACCCCCTCTCCTTCAGAATCGGCTTCCCCAAAAGCCTAGTGTACTCCTCATCCACAGCTCTGTCATTCAACCGAGGCCTCGTAGCAGTACCCCTCGATGAATCAGCAGTAGGGACTGTGCTGCTGCTATCAATAGTCCTTGCTCTCTTGGGTGCCATTGAATCTGAATAAAAGTTCTTGAGAATAGTGCTTTTGTGTTTGGGAGAGAGTTTGAGTATAGAAAGTGAGTGGGAGATGTATGGGATAGGTGTATGTATATATAGGGTATGGATTAGGTTAAAATTAGATTAGGAGTGGGTTTGAGGGATAAAATCATGGGGTAATGGGAAAAGAAATCGTGGGTAATGGAGCTGTAATTTATTTTTCTAATTTTCTGATTTTCTCCCAGTCGACCCCTCACTTTCTGATTTTCTGATTTTCTGTTTAATTTAGTTATGAATTTAAAAAAAATTCTCCCAGTCGACCCCTGAGCAGTCGCTCAGCAGAGCTGAGCGGGCGCTCAGGGAATCTATTGAAAAAAAAATTTTGAGCCCGATTTTTCTGATTTTTTTGTGGTTTTGGATAGGTTATTAACTTCTAAGGGTTCCTGTAACAATAAATCATGGGTTGCCTCCCACGCAGCGCTTCTTTTTCATCATTAGCTTGACGTTGCGTACCTTCCTCAAGTTGACAATAAAACGGCACTAACCACTTCTTGGTTTGCCGTGTCCCCATAGTAGTGCTTCAAACGCTGACCATTAACCTTGAATGCTTGGTCCGGATCATTCTCAAAAATCTCCACCGCTCCATGTGGAAACACAGTTTTGACAATAAAAGGTCCAGACCACCTTGATTTCAACTTCCCAGGAAAAAGTCGGAGACGAGAGTTGAATAAGAGAACTTGTTGCCCCGGCACGAATAACATAGGATGTAGATTCCTATCGTGCCACCTCTTCACCTTTTCCTTGTACATTTTGTTATTCTCGTACGCTTGAAGTCAAAATTCATCAAGTTCATTAAGCTGAAGCATTCTCTTCTTACCAGCTGCATCTAAATCCAGGTTCAACTTTTTCAACGCCTAATTGGCCTTATGCTCAAGCTCCGCAGGTAAATGACATCCTTTACCATACACCAGTTGAAACGGGGACATACCAAGTGGAGTTTTGTATGCTGTTCTGTAAGCCCAAACAGCTTCATCGAGCTTTAAAGACCAATCCTTCCTTGACGAACAAACAACCTTCTCTAGAATGCGGTTGATCTCTCTGTTAGACACTTCCCTTGACGATTTGTTTGCGGATGAGAGGCAGTAGCAACTCGATGATTCCCATTATAACGCTGCATCATAGAAGTGAACTTACGGTTGCAGAAATGCGACCCTTCATCACTTATGATTACCCGAGGCGTTCCAAATCTTGTGAAAATCTACTTATGAAGAAAATTCAACACTGCCTTTGCATCATTTGTCGGTAGAGCATTGACTTCTACCCATTTTGAGACATAATCGACTGCCAGCAAGATGTACTGATTATTGCAGGACGAGACAAACGGCCCCATGAAATCGATTCCCCAAACATCAAAGACCTCGACTTCAAGCATCACATTTAACGACATCTCATCCTTTCTCGTCAAATTTCCCACTCTTTGGCAATGATCATACCTTAAAACAAACTGATGAGCATCCTTAAACAAAGTAGGCCAGAAAAAACCTGCTTGTAGAATACGAGCTACCGTCTTCTCACCACCATAGTGTCCACCATAAACTGTGAAGTGACAGTCTCGTAATATCCCCTCCGTCTCACAGAACGGGATACATCTCCTGATGATCTGGTCAGCTCTCTGTCTAATCAAATATGGTTCATCCCACATATACCACTTCACCTCATGCAAAAACTTCTTCTTTTGAGCTGAGGTCAAATTAGGAGGCATTATATTGCTGACAAGATAGTTTACAATATCTGCAAACCATGGCTCTTCCTCCTGAACTGCGAACAACTGCTCATCTGGAAAAGATTCGTTGATCAATGTCTTATCCTGTGAAGCAGACTCGGGATTCTCCAATCTAGAGAGATGGTCAGCTACTTGATTCTCAGTACCTTTTCGATCCTTGATCTCTAACTCAAATTCCTGAAGTAAGAGCACCCAACGAATGAGTCTCGACTTCGAATCCTTCTTGGAAACCAAATAGCAAATGGCCGCATGATCAGTGAATACTGTCACTTTTGTCCCAAGCAGATAAGATCGAAATTTCTCCAAACCAAAGACTATAGCCAAGAGCTCCTTCTCAGTAGTGGTATAGTTTATTTGGGCCCCATTTAAGGTCTTACTAGCATAGTAGACCACATGAAAGAGATTATTTTTGCGCTGCCCAAGAACTGCACCTACCGCATAATCACTCGCATCACACATCATCTCAAACGGCTCTATCCAATCCGGTGCTGTAATAACTGGTGCAGTGATTAAACTATTCTTGAGAGTCTCGAATGCCGTCAAACATTTATCATCAAATTTGAAAGGCACATCTTTCTCAAGAAAGTTGCACAACGGCTTAGATATCTTTGAAAAGTCCTTGATGAACCGCCGATAAAAACCCGCATGACCAAGAAAACTACGGATTCCTTTCACATAAATAGGTGGTGGAAGATTTTCAATGACTCCCACCTTGGCTTTATTCACGTCAAGACCCTTGCTAGAGAACTTATGCCCAAGAATAATGCCTTCCCGCACCATAAAATGACATTTCTCCCAATTGAGCACCAAATTAGTTTCCACACACCTTTTGAGCACGGCACGAAGATTATTCAAACATTCATCATACGAATGTCCAAAGACGGAGAAGTCGTCCATGAACACCTCAACATTATTCCCAATCATGTCTGAAAATATAGCCATCATACATCTCTAAAAAGTGGCCGGTGTGCCACATAACCCAAACGAAACTCTGCGAAAAGCAAACGTGCCAAATGGACAAGTGAAGGTAGTCTTTTCCTGATCCTCTGGTGTAATACAAATCTGATTATACCCTGAGTAGCCATCCAGAAGACAATAATACTCATGACCAGCCAACCTGTCAAGCATCTGATCAATAAATGGAAGAGGGAAGTGATCCTTCCTCGTGGCTTTGTTCAGCTTTCGGTAATCCATGCATACTCTCCATCCTGTAACTGTTCGAGAGGGGATGAGCTCATTCTTCTCATTTGCTACCACAGTGATACCTCCTTTCTTAGGCACACATTGTACGGGGCTCACCCAAGAACTGTCAGAAATAGGATAAATGATACCTGCATCCAGCCATTTCAGAATTTCTTTCTTCACCACCTCCTTCATGATAGGATTCAGTCTGTGCTGTTGCTCAACAGTTGGCTTACTACCCTCCTCTAGCAGAATCTTATGCATACAATATGAAGGGCTGATCCCTTTGATGTCTGCTATTGTCCATCCAATAGCTGATTTGAATTCTCTCAAAATCCTTAAGAGCTTGTCTTCCTCACTACCTGAAAGGTCAGATGCAATAATAACAGGTAAAGTAGATGCATCACCTAAAAAAGCATACCTCAAGTGTTCAGGTAATGGCTTGAGCTCCAAGGTAGGTGCTTCCTCAATTGATGGTTTGAGCTTTCCTTCAGCATTCTTGAGGTCAGAAGTACCTAGAGATTCAAACGGCATGTCCAGCTTTCGCCTCCAGGGAGAAGCATTCAGATATTGTAATTACGCGTTGCCATCTTCATCATCACTGTCAAAATCCCCCACTAAGGCCTTTTCTAATGCATCAGACATTAGCATATGATCGAGTTCTGAAGTAACCGCAGAATCAATCGCATCCACTTTTAAGCACTCCTCATCTTCTGTAGGGAATTTCATTGCTTTGAATACATTGAAGGTCACATCCTGATCCTGCACCCGTATAGTAAGTTCACCTTTCTGCACATCTATCAAGGTACGGCCAGTAGCCAAGAAAGGTCTTCCCAAGATTATGGGAATCTTCTTATCTTCCTCGAAATCCAGAATAACAAAGTTTGCAAGAAAGAAGAGCTTATCCACCTTGACTAGCACATCCTCCACTATGACCCTTGGGTAAGTAATAGAACGATCAGCCAATTGTAGAGACATGTAGGTGGGTTTTGGATCAGGCAAATCCAACTTTTTAAAGATCGACAACGGCATCAGATTGATGCTTGCTCCCAAATCACAAAGGCACTTGTCAAACGACAACTTGCCATTGGTGCAAGGAATGGTGAAGCTACCTGGATCTTTAAGCTTTGGAGGTAACTTTTGTTGTAGAACAGCGCTGCATTCTTCCGTTAGAGCAACGGTCTCAAGGTCATCCAGTTTCACCTTCCTTGAAAGAATACTCTTCATAAACTTCGCATAACTAGGCATTTGCTCCAGAGCCTCAGCGAAAGGTATATTAATTTGAAGTTTCTTGAACACCTCCAGAAACTTACCGAACTGCTTATCCAGCTTTTGTTGCTGCAATCTCTTTGGGAAAGGTGGTGGAGGATAGAGCTGTTTCTCCCCTGTATTACCCTCAGGCAGAGTGTGTTCAACAGTAGTCTTCCTTGGTTCCGCCGCTTTCTCCTTTTGCTTAGCTTCTTCATCTCTAACTTCAGCTTCTCCTTCTTTTACCTTTTCAGCATCAGCAACTTTTCCAGACCTTAAGGTAATAGCCTTGACTTGCTCTTTAGCTTCCTTCCTGCCTTGTACTTCCGTGTCACTGGGAAGTGTTCCAGGTTGACGATTGAGCACTGCATTGGCTATTTGACCGATTTGATTTTCCAAGGTCTTGATAGAAACCGCCTGACTCTTGCATAACAACTTAAGTTCCTCAAAATCAGCACTAGTAGGTGCAGCTGCACTTCCCTGTTGAGGATATGATTGCCTCTGAGCATACTGCTGTGGTTGCTGGAATCCAGGTGGATTAAACTGTTTACTCACACCTTGCTGATATGGTGGTTGAATAGCATTCTGATTATTACCCCAGCTGAAATTTGGATGATTTATGTTGTTAGGATGATAAGTAGCTGGCACAGGCTACTGTTGTCGTTGATAATTGTTCACATACTGAACAGATTCATTGACAAGAGAACACTGATCCATAGCATGAGATCCTGTACAAAGCTCACAGACCATAGCTATTTGATTAACTCCATATGTAGCTAGAGAATCGACCTTTATAGACAGCGCTTGGAGCTGCGCCGCAATAGCGGTGGCTACATCAACTTCCAGAATACCTGCTACCTTCCCAGGCATCATCCTCTGAGCTGGGTTTTGATGCTCATTTGCAGCCATTGTCTCAATATGATTATAAGCCTCAGTATAGCTTTTGGCCCACAAAGCGCCTCCAGCTGCTGCATCGAGCATGGGCCGAGATTGGGCCCCCAAACCATTATAGAAACCAGTGATCACCATCCAATCGGGCATTCCATGATGTGAACACTTTCTCAATATTTCCTTGTAGCGTTCCCAAGCTTCGCACATAGATTATGTAGGTTGCTACGCAAACTGAGTAAGAGCACTCCGCATAGCCGCAGTCTTTGCCATCAGATAAAACTTCACCATAAACTTTTGCGCAAGATCTTGCCAAGTAGTGATGGACCCAGCTGGTTCAGAATGTAACCAGTCCTTAGCTTTGTCCCTCAGTGAGAATGGGAAAAGCCTCATCTTGATAGCCTCATCAGTCACGCCATTATACTTGAAAGTACTGCAAATCTCGACAAAATTCCTTATGTGCATGTTGGGGTCTTCAGTCGCAGCACCTCCAAAAGAAACAGAATTTTGAACCATCTGAATAGTGCCCGGCTTGATTTCAAAGGTGTTAGCTTGAATAGCCGGATGAAGAATGCTTGACTGAATGTCTTCAATTTTAGGCCGAGAAAAGTCCATAAGAGTTGGATCGGCCTGAACAATACGATCACCCGTAATTACTGGTTCTTTCTGCTCACTTCCTGAATCCGAATCTTCAAAATCTATCTTCTCCGGAATATCAAGAACTTCGTCTGTCTCCTCAGCTGTATCTAAAGTCCTCTTGCGAGTACAAGAACGAGTTTGCATAAATGCTCACTAAAGTACCTGAAACACAACCAGAAACAATAAGTAACAAATACGTCTTAATCACTGAGTCCTAACGACCAATGATGGTAAGTACATAAACTAAACAAATACGCCGAGTCCACGGCAGTGGCGCCAAAAACTTGTTAGGGCGAAAACACGCGCTAATAATACACGCAAGTATACACGTTTGCAAGTAATATAGAATACTTTCTAGTTCGTTCCCACAGAGACTCAGACTAATTATTGTTCAATTAAACTCACTCACCAATGTATGATTACTTCTCAATGTTGAGACACTAACACTTAGAATTGTTGACTAAATATTAACTACAATTAACTACTTAATTAATCACTTAATTAACACTTCGAATTAATAATATTAAAATGCTCATGAGATCACAACTTCATTACTACTTCCTTCAATAGTTATTGTTATTACCCTTAGCATGCAACATTGATGATATTAATCGAATAAGATGAAACTGATTAAAGCCAACTTTCATTGTACTAATACCATTCTACCAAACATCCAAAATTAAGATAGAAGTTGAATAGTCATCAATTATGTTGAGTTCCTATATGTCTACAGAAATTGACAACATAATGATTTAAGCACAAGTTATTCTTTTTGATTACACAGGGCGAATAAAACGGTTAGAGTTACCCACTAATCATGCACATCATACATGAACCTATGCTAGCATGGCAAGTTCTAAATCTCGAGATCCACTGTCGCTTCACAAGAGATTAACACCCTATCTTATATGTTCGCGACGCACATAAGATGAATACGCACAACCAATACTAGATAGCATACAATCATCACACACTAAGGTATTAAACAATTAACTAAAGAAATCCATAGTAAATCCGTTACGACCCCATGATCACGATTAGCCCATGATAGCACTTATCGTCATCATGGGTTCATATGAAAAACTGATAAACAAACACAAGAGAATAATAACTAAACTAATTATATTAAACCAGAGTACGTCACAAGAGTAATTAGGTTCAAAAGCAAGAAAACTAGCATCCAACGTTACAACGAAATACAGAATCACAAGAAAATATGCTTCCTCTTCGTTGTGGTGTGCTAAAACGGTCTTCTTCCTTGTCTCCTTTTCTCCTTGCTTAATACCACGATCCAACCTTGTGAAAATGTCTCTAAATCTACTTATATAATAGTCCCATAAAACTCAGATTACATAGAAGTTGGAAGCCAAACAGAAGTAGAATTCTAAAATAAATTATCAAAATTCCCGACCCTGCGCGGCCGCTCAGCATAGCTGAGCGGGCGCTCAGCATAGCTGAATTTATAAATGAAGAAGAAGATTACAGGAATGGTTAAAAAGCCTCCAATGTGATGGAAAGCGATTAGAAATTAGGTTATTAGAACGAAAAAATATATGAGGATGAGATTCAACACCGAGTAACAATTGGAAACGCACATAAGCACGAGTTATTAGAATTAGAAAGAAAAAGAGAATTAAGATGTGTTATGCTGATCCCTCCTAGATAGTAAAATAGACAAGATAAATAGATGTGAGTTGGCTTCACCGCTACCCATATAGCAAATTCATAGGGCGTTTATATGTATATATCCAGAAAGAGTAAGTTAGCTCCATTATATATAGAAGATGGAGATTTGAAGTGAGATGTACAAGCAACAAATAGAATATGTTGTTAGCGAGAGGCTATTACGGAAAGATTGATATTATGCGTTAAAGTTATGAAAAAAATATAAGGTTGAAAGGTTAACCTGAGAAAATGAAAGTTATATACTTGAAAAGTATCAGTATTAGTCCTTCGTGTGATTCTGAGGACATAATCCTTTTAAGGGGGAAGGATGTAACATCCGGGAAATATCGTGTAATTATTAGTATCAATATATGTTTATTATGTGAATATTATATGAATTTTTGGTGAATTATCTAATGAATGATAATAATATTTGGATGTTATATATAATAAAATGTGAGTATGTTAATTTTAATATGTCCAAAATAAAATATAGATAATTAAGGTATTTTTCTGGTAATTTTTGGAGTGTTATATGATTTTATAATGATTTATGAATTACTAATTATTTTCTGAATAATTACAAAATTATTTTATAAAACCGGGAATCGTTCGACTTCAACCGTTTTTACATTTTTACAACCTGAAACTCTTTCGAAAACTCCTTCCTAACCTAATTCCGGACATTTTCTGTGTTTTGACTTTTTCGATCCGGATTACGGTTTGACCTGTGCGCGGCCCCGCGCAAAATTTTCGATATGATAATCATTTCGGTGAATCAACAAAACCCGTATTCTCGAAAAACGGGATATTATTATATTGTTTACGTATAAAGTATTTTATAAAAAGCCCGGTTGGGATAATTATTCAAAACTGATATCAAATCGGATCGTTATTACAGTTACTTAGCGGTTAAGCAATTAATTTAACGATCCAAAACGATCCAGAATGAACCAATATTCCGTAAATATAAATAGCATATTTATTATTTCATTTTATTCATTTATTCTTTTACAACCAGTAAAAATATAGTAATTACAGAGAAAAACCCTAGAAACCGATAAGTTCCTGAGAATCAAACGCACAAACGAAGGCGTTACCGAACTCCGATTCAAGCGTGCGATATATCAAAACGAAGCTCTCGAAATATAGAATCATAATCAATCATCAGTTTTTACCTAGAAATCAAGGTATTTTTCTGATTTAATTATTTTAATTGGAATTAATTATAGATTAAATTATGAATTTTTGTTCTTGATGTATTATATATGATTTGATGGCATAATCGTGTATATTATTTCTTCCTGGTCAATTTGGTATATTATATATTAAATTTGGAGTTCAATAACATATAGAAATTTGGGTTTGATTCTTGAAAATTGAATTAGGGTTCTAGTTCATATGAATATTTTTAATCGGAATTAGGATTTTCTGCTCCTAGGATTTTTTGGTGATTTTGATATATGATTGATGTTCCTGAGGAGATTTGCAATCAATTCGTAAATAAAATTATATAAAATGACTCCGGGAAAGGGCTGGAACCGTGTCGCCGGAGTTCTTGAACTCGACAGCGACGGTGTGTTTTTCGAACGGTTTTCCGGCTATTTTGTTAATCGTAATAGAAACCAGGTACAGGAATGAGTTTATGGTACTCAGGATAATCGTTCTGCACTGTTTGGTGTTGTTCTGGGCAGGAGTAAGCCGGTCGGCGACAGCCCGGTGGCGGCGCAGCGGCGGGGCAGGCGGCAGGCGGTATAAATTACAATTTGACCCCCTGTTGTTCGCAAAAAGTATAAATTTCGTATTTTAGTTTCAAAACTTTACGAAAATAGGATTTATGTTTACTTTATTCTAAAAACGATACTTCTACTTTTTTAAAAATTAGAAAAACTGTTTATTTAATTATTTTAAATTCAGAAAATTGTTTTAATTATTTATTTATTTAAAAATAAATCAAAATTATTTTATTAATTAATTTTAATTAGTTTTTAATTATTTTAATTAGTCGGTTGATTTATAATTAATTGATTAATTAATTTAATTAATTATTAATTAATTTTAATTGATTTAATAATTAGATTTAATTATTTAAAATTAATTTAAAAATTCCGAAAAATAGTTTTTAGCTTTAAATATTATTTAGAATTATTTTCAAGGCTCGATAATTATTACAAAATTATTTTAAAGACAGATTCGAGTGTTCGAACTCTGTTTTTTAATTATAAAATAATTCGGAGTCCAATTTTAATTCCGAAAAATATTCAAAAAAAAATCATAATAAATCAACCGTATGTTTGTTTAATTCGAAACGAACGCCTCTAGACTCAGAAAAATATTTTGCTTCCATTAAAAATATTTTCGAGACCTAAATTATTTTGTATCAAAAGGGTGTTTGTTTTATAAATCATTCTGAGTCCGGTATTGATCGATAAAATATTCTTTTTTGACCCGATTTCAATTCTAAACGTATTAAGACCCTTCTTTTGTCAATTCAACTTATGTGCTACATGAATTACATGATTATGTGTTGTATGATTTTATACCCTATGTGTACGTGTTATGTGGAAAATAAGTCAGCATGTCTTTTAAATACTATATAATTATGATGTGATCCTTATCTATTATTATCGGGCAGGTAGACGATAGGAATAAATGTATAGACTAGACAATTATATGTTGTCAGTTCATTGAATAGTGTCTTTTATAATAGATACACATAGTGCGAGGCATTCGAAGCCAGACAGGGATTGTAGAAATAAAGCATGATCGTGTGTGATAATGAAACAAGTGGATTCGGAATAAAGATAAACCTAAGAGAGTAAATGATATGAAAGGTCAAGTAGCCTGTCAAAGGAAATACAGATTCAACGGGACTAAGTAATATGGCAGATAGTTAAAGATTAGAGAATTATCAATTGAGGCAAGTATTCCTAACCTTTCTCTTAAAATACTCTAAATATTGATTCGCTCCTATTCTAAGTTCAGAATAGTTAACTGTTTTATATTTCGCTGCAATTACTCTTGTTATGCCGGTTCTTTTCATTATTGTTCCTATAATTCGATTGCTCTCTTGAGCAAATACCCATTCGTTCGGGTTATTTACGAACCCTGATATGGGATGTTTTGAAATCAAAATGATTTGACATCAAAATACACTACGGGCTGGACGGTTCTTATGAGGACCAGTGATGAGCTGGATCCTATGGGTCAGGGATGGACCGGACCCTTAGGCCATAGTTGCCTGGGTACCCCATATGTTGGTTGGGTCTATGTAGTTGGGTATAGATCCGCACTATCTCCTGACTGATCAGCAGGTTATAGTGCATATGTTGATTTCTAGTGTCCAGTCTAATTTATTGTTGATCGCCATTAACGGCATTCCTTTCCGAGTAGTTCATAATTACAAACTCACACAAAGATTTAATTTAAAAAGGATGAAATATTGAAACGATTACTGTCCTGTTACGGAAAAATGTGATTTATGATTAAAGGTCAATGAGGGCCGATGTTTTGTTCGCTCAACTATTTAAATATGTAAAAAAAATTTTAAAATTATTCAACAATCATTTCCAGGAGTTTTCTGATCTGATACTTGGAAACCATTTATGATATTTGCTAGGCATTTTTGGCTCACTCTTGCTTTGTGAACTCTTATTTCTTTCGGTATCAAATGGGGGCAAAGTGAATAGCTTTTAATAGACAGCAAAAGTGGTGAGATTTTAGCTGAAGAAATTTGGAGATGTTGGAGTGATCAATACAAGGAAATTAGTAATGAGGTAATGAAATTGTATTTAGACAATGTAAATTTTAGAAGGTTAGATTCTTGTTTCATACTATAACCTGTAAGCGATCCTGAATATGAGGGGTTATCTGTATATTTATTTTAATATACAGGTTGTTGTTATTATTTAAAGTTGTGTAGTGACACCCAATCCTGCCCCGGATTTGGGGGTGCCACAGGAAGACACTGGGATGAGGATCCTACAAGTTAGAGACCCTGAATGGTGATGAAGTGCCTCGCACTTGGCATGCTTCAAACCTGAAGGTTTATTGTGTTTAGGACATTCACTACATGTTCCTAGTACTTAATATTAAGTTTATAAGTAAGGTCGACGAAACCATCTTATGTAAGGGTTGAACCCATTTCTTAGAGATATTATCTATTTAAGCAAGTTTATTTCTATCATCTTGGCTACCAATTTATATAAGTACGAGCATCTAAAGAATGCAAGTCCCGAAGGACGAAATACCGAAAATAAAAGACAAGTATGAAATGAAATTAAACGTAGTGCATAGATAAAAGATCCCGAACGATTATAAGTTAAAGTCCCGAAGGATCAATAGGTTACAGACCAATAGGGTTCAAATTAATAAGTTCTGAAAATGAAAGCCACATACGGAAATCAGGGCCATGCAAGGCCACATCATTCACTCATCAGAAGGGTCCTCCCCCTCGCCATCCGAGCCTTCCTCAGAAGAACCACTACTCCCTGGAATAAGCTCCCTCATCTTCCCTTGAAGGGCTGCCCTGGACTTAGGGCTACCCGAAGGGGCTTTGCCCTTAGAGACAGAACTGGAACCCCAGTGACTCGAGCTCGACTGGGGCCTCATGCGAGGAGTCGAGGGCCCAAATATGGAAGGTTTCTCAGATAGGTCCATAACGGGCAGCTGCTAGGGGCAAGATAGAAGGTTTGGATCAACCACATCCGGCCATACGCCTTGAGCGTCTTTGACTCCCGTATTCCAACCTATTTCCAGGTTAACGGGGCGCATCTAGTCATCATGCTCGTTTATCATCATGGTGAACTTGTTGGATCTGTGATAAGAAGCCTCAAGGTCTTCCCATTCCTTCTTTCTCTTCTCTTCCGAGCTAGCATATTTCTTCTCCATGATGGGAAGCTTGCCCTCCACCTCATGGGCCCTAGGCTCCCACTCTCCTGAGGAGATAGTCATCTGCTTCATGGAAGCCTGTAATGCATTATAGTCGCCTCTCATTTTGATAGCTTGAGTAGAGGATGTCGCGAAATAAGCATTAGCCTGACAAAGAAAATATGAGTTTGAGTATAAAGGGCCGAGCCCCCAAGGAGTGATTCCTATAATATTTTCCATGTTATAAGAAAAAGAGAACTTAAGAGAAAATTTGCACAAGTAGAACATACTTGATAGAGGGCATGAGCTCCCAGCATCTCAGCCTCGATGAGTTTCTCATCAGAGGACATGAATAAGAGGTCGGGAGGAGTAATGCAGTTTCTCGACCACTCGAGAGCAAGAGCCAGGTTTCTGAAAATGGAGTCGTTGGAAGAAATACCCCATCCGGGCTCGAAAGGGGTCCTGGCACTCCTGTGAAAATCCTTGGTCCTCTTAAGCCTAGATCCTGACGCCTCAAGGAAGGAAGGGACCTTAGGAATATAGTTGGCTTTCTTGATGGCATCTCTGGCCATCCTGCCCGTAACAGCATCGCTCGTCTTGGCTTTGGCGTCAAGAGCCTTAGCAGTTGAAATAAGAAGAAAAGAAACAGAAGTAAGAATAAACTTGTACAAAGTATGGGAAAACAAGGATAAATACCCTCTATAGAGAGGCAGCTAAGACCGACCTCGACAAGCTTGACTTCCGTCATGAACTCCCAATAAGGGGTCCTCCCGTCATCGTCTATAAGAAGATCTCGGGCATGAAGCTCAGCATCAGAAAGGTTGAGAATGAAGTGGGAACTATCAACTGGGCTACTAAAGTCACGTCTGAAGTATACCCCCCAGTCTCCATCCTTCCACTCACCAACCACAAACTTCTTGTTCCAATTGTGGTTTGAGTCATTGAGGGAACTGGTGTTCACCATTTGGGGAACGTGGGCTCGATGTTGAATCACTACCCAACCAGGCCGAGTCATAGGAGACGCCTTCATTATGAAGATACTACAGAATATTGTCACACTGAAAGGGATGCCTAAGTCATGTCATCTCACTATGAATAGAATGATGAAAGACCGTTCGTTAGGGTAGAGCTGACATGGATGGATCTTGAGTTCGGCCAAAAGCCTAGGAATGGAGGGGTGCAGGGGGAACCTTAGCCCGGTGTTAAGGGCCACCTTGAACACAAACAGCCTTTGGTGGCAAAGGTTACATGCCCTCTCACTTGGCTTAGCTGTACGAACCCTCAAGCCAATTGGGCCAGGAGTAAGTCGACTTAATCACCTCGACGTCCTTCTCACGAAGCACACTTCGGTAATGGAATGCATCGAAATGGATGGTACTAGGGTACTCGTCCACTCTCTCATCCAACATAATCTTCAAACTGTTTGAACAACGATTAATTGAGAAGGGGGAGACAAGAGCTATATCTTGGAGTGAGCATAGACTAGCCCTCTTATGCATAGCTTCCTTTTTAGGAGAAAGAGGTCTTGACAGGGCCTTGTCCACCTAACATTCTTGAGAACTTGAAGAGAGTTAAGAGCTTGAGAGAATTTGAGAATTTAAGAAGTTGAGAAATGAAGGTGTGAATGAAAATGAGCACTTCTCATCCTCTTTTATAGAAAAAAGGTCACCCGCTACATCTGGTCGTAAGTCAGCCTGGTTCGTGCTAGCAGGTACCTCGCTGAAAGAACACCGGAAGTGGTGAGGAAAAATGATCAAAAGGCAATAAAAGATGACATAATAAGCGAGAAAAGCGATGCAGGACACCGCTTATCGTATCAGTCTTCTGAAAAAAGCCTGGCTGAAACCAAATATAAGTCGTTAGGCTTAACTAAAGGATGATTATGGTAATCATCATGATTAGCAAAATTAGTGGAGATCAAGACCAGATTAGCTTTTTAGCTGAACTCACGAGTACGAGAACAAAACGTTCTCCTCCGTATCAGAGCAATGATGGCTACAACTTCCATATGGGGAAGCTCCGGCCGACCAGGCAACAAATGAAGGCCTTTTAGCCTACCAGGAGCCTCCGTATCTGAGCCATGACGGCCATAACTTCCATGCGGGGAAGCTCCGGCCGACCAGGAAACAAATGAAGGCCTTTTGGCCTACCAGGATCAGAGCCATGACGGCCAAAAATTGTGTGTGGGGAAGCCCCAGCCAACCAGGCAACAAATAGAGGCCTTTTGGCCTACCAGGTTCCTCCGTATCAGAGCCATGACGACCACAACTTCCATGCGGGGAAGCTCCGGCCGACCAGGCAACAAATGAAGGCCTTTTGGCCTACTAGGAGCCTCCATATCAGAGCCATGATGGCCATAATTTGTGTGCGAGGAAGCCCCGACCGACCAGGCAATAAATGGAGGCCTTTTGGCCTACCAGGTGAAAGGAATATATCCTAAGTCCAATCATGAATTAGGATTTAGGAATAACTTCCTGTGTAATCTGTTTTGATTTCATTTTTATTAATAACAGACTTGTTTTGTTTTTATTACGGGCTCTATCTATTTAAGTGTTTAAATAAGATATACCATAGTTTAGAGTAAAGCTTTTTATGGATTATGATGAGATCATAATAGTGAGACCTAAAAGATGATAACTCTAAACTTAAATAGTTCCTGGTCGTAGGATTACTAACTGGTAATTAATAATCCGCAGAGATCGGTACATACTATTCTTGCTTCATTATGAAGGATGTCTGTTCTCATAGACATTTGTGTGGTGACACTATAGCTAGTATGTAGGTGCTTATAATGGAATAAGTTCACTGAACATGACTCGCACAGCTGAACAACTGATGGAGTTCACTAACGTATCAGCAGTTGTTCACATAGTGATAGTTGTACAAGTATCCTTAGACTTGAGGTCATCATAGTCATCTTGTGTACACTGAACTATGCTTTGGTTTAGTTCTTAGTCTCCAGGGACAATTATTAGGGCTCTTCTGGGTATAGGAATTTGTACACGAAGATAGTGTATGATCAATAAAGGATCTACCCCTTCCAGTGAAGGAAGCAAATGTTCAAGGCTGATCCACTTATGCTAGTTCAGGAATCTCTGGCCAGAGTGAATGAAATTAGAAAGGAGTTTCTAATTTGCATAGAACTACGCATAGTAAATGGTAAGCAAGTGATTAAATTAGATAGGCTTGACACGAGATCCATGCCTTGTATTTAATCGGGACATTGTAGGGTAGAAGGAGTTTATTGTACGGTAACTATTCACTGAATAGGTTGTTGGTATTCTAAGCAGTGAATTCATATTATCCGGATAGTCGCGATATGCTGAGAAGTATCCCTCACGATGTAGAATAAATGTGATTAATTAATTAATCATATTTAATAAATTAGAGAATTTATATAAATAATGATAAAATAGTTTTATTATTATTTATTTCTACTACCGGCTTAATATTGAACCTACAGGGTCACACCATAAAAGGAGAATGATTTAATGGTGGAGGAATTAATTAATAATGGCTAATAATTATTTATTTGTGAAATAAATAATTAATTGGCAAATTTAATAATTGATTAAATGAGATTTAATTGATTATAAATTAATTAAGAAAAGTTCTTAATATTATTAATTAAGGATTTAATTTTTGAAAATTAAATCAAGAGAGAGAATTATTTCTAAAGTGTTTAGAAAAAGGATTAATAATTAAAAGGTGTTTTAATTATTAATGAGAATAATAAATGGGATAATAATAATAATATTTATGGGAAAATTTTAGCTGAAAATTTTGCCTATAAATACACTATTATAGACCCTATTTTTATTCAAACCTCAAAATCCAAAAAGTTTGGAAAACCCAATTCTCTCCACCTCCTTCCTCCTCTTTAACATCGTTTTCTTGGTGGATACCGGTGGAGTGCTTCACACTTGAGGAGCAACTGCTAAGGATCTCTGATCGTTGTCTCCGAATTATTTTAAAGGTTAGATTCGATCCCTATGTTTTTACCACGATTTATATGCTTTTATTTGGATTTTATATGTGTAAAAGTGTTTTGCCATGCCCCCGCTGCGATTAAAATCCAACAATGGTATCAGAGCCTAGGTTGTATGCATATAGATCTGTGGTAAAAATTTCAGAATTTTATGTGCTTGTATGAATTAATTATAATTTTTACAAGTTATATCATGGATTAATTTTGTCTGATGAGAAATCGTTTCTCATAATAATTTTGAATGTTGATCTGGGTTCTAAAGTGTTGTAGATCGCCTGGGTATTTTTTTCATAATTTTATGATGTATAGATTTTTTATTATGAATTTTTGAAGTTCTTGTAATTAAATTCGTAATTAAATAAGTATAAATATATGTATATATAGCATATATATATATATGTTTGTATTTTCTGTGTTACTGTACATCTGTTGTACTGTTTGTTACTGCACGGAAAAGCAAAGCAAGAAGACAGACATGGCAGAGAGAATGTCAGGCGCGCGCGGAGTTCGAGGAAAGCAACGGCGGCTGCTGAAAAAGAAAAAAAAATAAGGGTGTCGCGCATTCCGGGAATGGGTTACACCCTGTGGCGCATTCACGGAATACGTCACACCTTTTAATTGGTTAAAAGGGTTGTAACGCATCACCGGAATGCGTTACAGGGCTTGTAACGCGTTCCTGTAATGCGTTACAGCCCGACTGTCCATATTAAAATTGATTTTTTGGGAGTTTCGTAACTCCGTTTTGGGCGTGCAATATACCGTTGGATTCGTTTTTCCGAGATGGGTCTAATGGAGTATCACTTTTAGTTTATATAAAAGGTTTGAACTGTTTATATTTCCGGAAGTGTTTTAAAGCTGTTTTTAACTGTTTTAACTGCTTTTAAATGCTTCATATGATACATAGAGATGTATAATGCTTAGACTAATGTGCTAGATGATATAACATGCCTACCTTGATGTTTATTCATGTTTATATATGTGATATATGCTTAGTTTATCATGCGATGATAGATTTAGGTGAACTTAAATGAACATAAGGCGTTTGTTAGACAACCTAGTATAGTGAAATTGTTTCATAACCTTAATAATAATATTATGAATACAATCATGAGATTCTTGTGTTTATGAAACACGTAATTGAATATGAATTTTCGATATGAGAGAAAGGATGATTCTGTCAAAAACAGATTTCTATCTGTAAGAAAGGGTTATTAAGTGACGCCTCTTGACAATGCTCCACCCGATCTGGGAATCATCTGATTATTGATTATTAATTTGAAATATTTAATTTAAAAGGAAGAATCTCTTTATAATATGATTATGATTGTAACGTAATATAATCCCTCTAAAATTAAATAATATCAAGTAGTAATTGGCCAATGATACAACAGGCTTGTGTCGGTCATAGCCTTCCAACATGATAGAAAAGTAGTTCTTATTTTTGAATCATTGTCGGTTCGTGCTACAGCCGAGGGCTTTGATTTTGAAATAAGAAATACTTGTCTATTACATAGAGATGTGTACATTGAATAAGAATCTAAAGGTCGGTACGTGCTACAGTCGTGGGCCTTTGGGGACTGATTCAACTGTACGGAATGTTGGGTTAGACTTGAGTTAGAATATTGAGTTTGTCGTGCTACAGCCGAGACTCAATTATTCAAGAGGCTAAAGTTTGTTTAGGGAATAACATAAGATATAATTGACAAGAGTTGTCTGCCTATTGAACATTGCATGGCGGTTCGTGTTACAGCCGGGGTTGTGTAATGGAATGTAGGATCCCTATTCCCACTAGCATTATGAATGCTTAATTTTTCACGTAGGGGGTTGAATAAATTAGGTAAACTAGTGGGAGCCACTTATAAATAAAGACCCGATTCATGTAGTGTTTTAAAATGAAATCGAATATTTGCTAAGTGTTGTTATGTGTTTATCATTTACAGATTTACTTTGTACGTTATGTCTTCTGCACTATCACTCAGGAGCATACTGGATGCTCACAAATTGACTGGTCCTAATTATGCTGACTGGCTTCGAAACTTAAGAATTGTTCTCTGGATTGAGAAGCTGGAATACGTGATTGACTCACCTAAGCCTACTGAACCTGCTAGTGATGCACATAATGATGAACATGTTGTGTATCGTAAGTGGATAGATGATGCAAATGTTGCTCAATACATCATGCTAGCTTCCATGAACATTGAGCTACAGAAGCAACATGAGCATATGGATGCTCACACTATCCTAATGCATCTACAAGAGTTGTATGATGTGGCAGGGAGGACAGCTCGATATGAGATATCGAAGGAGTTGTTCGGTTGTAGGATGTCCGAGGGATCATCTGTGAATGACCATGTACTTAAGATGATCAATTTGATTGAACGTCTTGGACAACTTGGTTTTGCCATGGATGGGGAGCTGAGCCAAGACTTGGTCTTGCAATCGCTTCTGAGTTCGTTCTCGCAGTTTGTTGTGAACTTTCACATGAATAAGTTGGATGTCAGCCTGCCTGAACTCCACAACATGTTGAAGACTGCGGAATCGAATTTTCCCCCTAAGAAGAGTTCTGTTCTTCTAATTGGTGAAGGTTCCAATCCTAAGAAAAGGAAGAGGAACTCTTCCAAGAAGAAGAAAGCAGGTGAAGAAAAGCCGGTTCCACCAAAAGTTGAAGACCCCAAGAGCAAAGTTGTTTGCTTTCACTGTATCAAGGTGGGGCACTGGAAGAGGAACTGCAAGATTTACCTTGCAGAATTAAAGAAGAAGAAGGGTAGTGAGACTACCGCTTCTGATTCAGGTATGTTCATGATAGAAGTGAATATGTCATTAAATCAAATTTCTACTTGGGTATTAGATACCGCCTGTGGTTCTCAAATCTGCAATTTGTTGTAGGGACCAAGGAGAAGTAGGACTCTTGAGGAAGAGGAGGTGATTCTACTGATGGGAAATGGAGCAAGAGTTGTTGCTGAAGATGTAGAATCATTTCATTTACATAGGCCTACGGGCAAGACTATTGTTTTAAATAATTGTTATTTTGTTCCCTCAATTGTGAGGAATATTATTCCCATGTTAGACTTGGCTGGATTTTCATTTATTATTGAGAATAATGAATGTTCTATTCTTAGAGATAATATTCTTTATGGATGTGGTACATTAAATAATGGTCTGTATATATGTGACATAATTTACTTCAGATTGAACAAACTAATAAAAGAAAAGGGATGATGAAAATCTCACTTTATAGTGGCACTGTAGTCTCCATTTAGTAGACATGGAGAGAGGGCTGCAAATTTGCTAGGAATGGTACACACAGATGTATGTGGACCAATGTTTACGCAAGCCATGAGTGGATTTTCATACTTCATTACTTTCATAGATGATAGATCTGGATTCGGATATGTGTTTGATGAAACACAAGTCTGAGGCCTTTGAAAAGTTCAAAGAATATAGGTATGAAGTGGAGAAACAACCAAACATAGTATTATAACTCTTCGATCAGATCGAGGTGGTGAATACTTTAATGGAGTGTTTCTAGATTATCTCAAAGTAAATGGTATAGTCTCCCAGTGGACTCCTCCAGATTGGTATCTGAAAGGAGAAATCGAACCATGTTAGACATAGTTCGGTCCATGATGAGCTATGCAAATCTTCCAGTATTCCTATGGGGTTATGCATTGGAAACCTCAGCATATTTACTGAATAAGGTGCCTTCCAAATCTGTTCCTCAAACTCCGTATGAGATATGGAAAGAAAGGAAACCGAGTCTTAAACACGTTAAGATTTGGGGATGTCCAACTTATGTCAAGTAAGTTGACCCAGATAAGCTGGAATATCGATCCGTAAAATGTAGTTTTGTGGGATATCCTAAAGAGACTTTAGGGTATTACTTTTACACCGATCATCAGGTGTTTGTCTCCAGACATGCTACCTTCTTGGAAAAGGAGTTTATCCTTGAAGGAAATAGTGGGAGCAAAATTGAACTTGATGAAGTTCAAGAAGCACAAACTACTACGGATCAAGTGGAAATACCTGTTCTGACTGAACAACCTTTTGTGGAACAGCCCATTCATAGATCAGGGAGAGTGTCTCGCCAACCTGAGAGGTAATTTGGCCTTGTCATTGAGAATGACAATGAGTTGTCGATCATTGATGATGACGACCCTGTGACCTATAATGAGGCTAAGAGTAGTGTTGACTCAGAGAAATGGCATAGTGCCATGAAATCCAGAATGGAATCTATGTATACGGTATACAAAAGATAGATTATAGCAGATGGCCAGGTGGAGACCTATAAGGCCAGGCTTGTGGCAAAAGGATTCAAACAAAGGCAATGGATTGACTTTGATGAAACCTTTTACCTGTAGCCCTGTTAAAATCAGTTCGGATTTTGCTTGCGATTGCTGCTTACTACGACTATGAGATCTGGCAATTAGCCAGATGGTTTTCTTTCTAAGAGAAATGAAAACCTAGTGTGTAAGCTGCTGTGAACCATATGTGGTTTAAAGCAGGCCTCTCGAAACATGGAACATTCGTTTTGATGAGACAATCAAAGAGTTTGATTTTATCAAAAATGTAGATGAACCTTGCGTCTACAAAAGGGTTAGTGGGAGCGCGGTAACATTTCTTATATTGTATTGAATTAGAGTTAACACACATAACAACATAGCAGACCCACTCACAAAGCTACTTTATGAAAGTCACTTTGATCATCATAAAGACAAGATGGGTATTAGATACCAGAGTGATTGACTTTAGTACAAGTGGGAGATTGAAAGGAATATGTCCTAAGTCCAATCATGAATTAGGATTTAGGAATAACTTCCTGTGTAATCTGTTTTGATTTCATTGATATTAATAAAAGACTTGTTTTGTTTTTATTACGGGCTCTATCTATTTAAGTGTTTAAATAAGATATACCATAGTTTAGAGTAAAGCTTTTTATAGATTATGATGAGATCATAATAGTGAGACCTAAAAGATGATAACTGTAAATTTAAATAGTTCCTGGTCGTAGGATTACTAACTGGTAATTAATAATCCGCAGAGATCGGTACATACTATGCTTGCTTCATTATGAAGGATGTCTATTCTCATAGACATTTGTGTGGTGACACTATAGCTAGTATGTAGGTGCTTATTATGGAATAAGTTCACTGAACATAACTCGCACAGCTGAACAACTGATGGAGTTCACTACGTGTTAGCAGTTGTTCATATAGTGATAGTTGTCCAAGTATCCTTAGACTTGAGGTCATCATAGTCATCTTGTGTACACTGAACTATGCTTTGGTTTAGTTCTTAGTCTCCAGGGACAATTATTAGGGCTCTTCTGGGTATAGAAATTTGTACACGAAGATAGTGTATGATCAATAAAGGATCTACCCCTTCCAGTGAAGGAAGCAAATGTTCAAGGCTGATCCACTTATGCTAGTTCAGGAATCTTTGGCCAGAGTGAATGAAATTAGAAAGGAGTTTCTAATTTGCATAGAACTACGCATAGTAAATGGTAAGCAAGTGATTAAATTAGATAGGCTTGACACGAGATCCATGCCTTGTATTTAATCGGGACATTGTAGGGTAGAAGGAGTTTATTGTATGGTAACTATTCACTGAATAGGTTCTTGGTATTCTAAGCAGTGAATTCATATTATCCGGATAGACGTGATATGCTGAGAAGTATCCCTCACGATGTAGAATAAATGTGATTAATTAATTAATCATATTTAATAAATTAGAGAATTTATATAAATAATGATAAAATAGTTTTATTATAATTTATTTCTACTACCGGCTTAATATTGAACCTACAGGGTCACACCATAAAAAGAGAATGATTTAATGGTGGAGGAATTAATTAATAATGGCTAATAATTATTTATTTATGAAATAAATAATTAATTGGCAAATTTAATAATTGATTAAATGAGATTTAATTGATTATAAATTAATTAAGAAATGTTCTTAATATTATTAATTAAGGATTTAATTTTTGGAAATTAAATCAAGAGAGAGAATTATTTCTAAAGTGTTTAGAAAAAGGATTAATAATTAAAAGGTGTTTTAATTATTAATGAGAATAATAAATGGGATAATAATAATAATATTTATGGGAAAATTTCAGGTGAAAATTTTGCCTATAAATACACTATTATAGACCCTATTTTTATTCGAACCCCAAAACCCAAAAAGTTTGGAAAACCCAATTCTCTCCACCTCCTTCCTCCTCCTTAACATCGTTTTCTTGGTGGATACCGGTGGAGTGCTTCACACTTGAGGAACAACTGCTAAGGATCTCTGATCGTTGTCTCCGAATTATTCTAAAGGTTAGATTCGATCCCTATGTTTTTACCACAATTTATATGCTTTTATTTGGATTTTATATGTGTAAAGGTGTTTTCCCATGACCCCGCTGCGATTAAAATCCAACACCAAGAGCCTCCGTATCAGAGCCATGATGGCCATAATTTGTGTGTCAGAGCCCCGGGCTCCTCCCACTGCTTGGGAGCTTACGGTTTCATGTGGGGAAGCCCCGGCCGACCAAGCAACAAATGGTGGCCTTTTGGCCTACCAAGAGCCTCCGTATCAGAGCCATGATGGCCATAATTTGTGTGCGGGGAAGCGCCAGCCGACCAACCAACAAATTGAGGCCTTTTCGCCTACCAGGAGCCTCTATAGCAGAGCCATGATGGCCATGACTTACCTCCGTAGTGGCCTTGGCCTACCAACCAACAAATTGAGGCCTTTCAGCCTATTAGGAACTCTTGTAGGAGAGCCATGAGGCCTTCAAAAGTTATCACGGAGACCCTCTAGGGAGGTCCTTGGGAAATTTCTCGAAAACGATAATTCTCAGCAGAACCAAGTTTTGTGAAGACTTGAACGTCTACAAGAACGAGTTGGTTTAGGTGTATAACATCCTATAAGAGAAGTTTAGACAATTTTAATGGAGTACAAGACTTCCTACAAAGGGAAAGTTCAGTAGAACACAGAGTGTTCAGCAAGAACGAGTATAGAACGTCCATCAGGATGAGTACAGAATGTTCGCTAAAACAGCCATAGCAGAACCCTGAGGAACTCAAAGGCAACTTTGAAATTAATTCCATGGAAAATTGTTATTCCCTAATAATACAACAAGAATTACAGAAGGGGGGGTTGAATGTAATTTTGGCTTCTTTTTCAAGATTTAAAAACAATTCTTAACTCGACAAATATATATGTGTTTTGATTTGTAAAGTGCGGAATAAAAGAATTAAATAAATCAAACACAAAATAATAAAAACACAAGTCTTTAAAACTTTCTGGTGGATTTAAATGTATCCACCAGATATATATATATATATATATATATATATCGATTTGAGAACTCTGTGAAGCTCAAATTGGCTCACAACTGATTTACAAGTTGAACAAACAAACTATAGAGAAATTCTTGACAAATATAGCTTTTTTCCATTTCTCTCCTAAAATGTGTTTGCTTAGTTATTTGTTCTACTAGCTACACTTGGTTTATATATCACCAAGTTTACATGGTAATAAGACAGGATAATAAAACAAAACCTATCAAGTTTAACTCCATGCTGCTTCATTACTCTATTCCAGCATCTTTGAAAATCTTCATAACTTGCATGGAAATGGTAATGCTTCTTTTTTCTCAATTTCCTGCTAAACAGGCTGCCACATTCCTTTTGAAAACACCCAACGCATGTGACTGTGTTGTCACTGTCAACAAATATTTGAATTGATCATTCGTCGGGTACATGCTTGTTATCCGTCGGGTAGCTTTGTTGATCATCCGTCGGGTAGCTTTGTTGATCATCCTTCGGGTAGTTATTTGACACTTGACTCCATTTCACTTATGCAGAATTACAAGACATCTCATATTTACAATTAATCAACCTATTCTGCATATCTACTACTAGTCAACATGACTCATAAGCTCCTACAAAATCTACACAAAGTTGTTTGCAGAAATGTGCTACACTACTTATTATTACATAAGCTACTCACTCGATGGATGTCAAATCATCATCCGTCGGGACTATATTGAATCATCTGTCGGGACTATATTGAATCATCCGTCGGGACTATATTTGATCAGCCGTTGAGTGCTACAAAATTCACTAAGTTAAATCTACTAAGGTGTTCTGTATAATTTATCATCAAGTTCACAACATATTCCTAACAAAAATCAAGGACCACAAGAGCATAGTAAGGTGAGTAGAAACCTATAACTCTTAGTGAGAAGATCAAAAAAAAGTGAGGGGCAGGAACCCCTGGGCAACCACCTCCAGGCCAACCAAGAACCGGTCGACCAGGAGGTTCTCCTCCAAAGTGGCTGAGTAGCCCAATTTGGGGGCTTGAGGCCGAGCAGAGCCTCCTCCCCAGGAGGTTCTTCTCGACCCCAATGCCCCCCTTCAAAAATTTTGGAAAGAATTCGAAAAAAAAATCAAAAAAATTTTGAATTTTTTTAAATTTTCAGGATTTTAAGATTAAGCCTAGATTAGGGTCGATTAGTGAAATTAAGCCCAGATTAAGGCTGATTAGTGTATATTAAGCGTAATTAACCTAAATTAAGGATAATTAGTGATTGTATGATGAAATTAGCCCAGATTAGGGTCGTTTAACCCATTCACTCTTATAATTAGTGTGAATTAAGGATAATTAATGTCTTATGTATACTGATTAGTCTTAATTAGCCCCGTTTAGGGCAGATTAGCCTTGATTAAGGCCAATTAGTGCATTTTAGCTTAAAATTAGGCTATTTTAAGCCTAATTAGCAACTTGTACATAGAAATTAGCCACGATTAGAGTCGATGAGCCCCGATTAGGGCCAATTAGCAACTTTCACCCTGTAATTAACCTTGACAAAGGTTAATGGGTGATAAATGCTCGCTTTATAGTCCCGATTAGGACCGGTTAGTGTTGAACACCATCCAAATAGCCTCAACGGGGGCCTTAAGTGTGTATACTCACATTAATAAGACGTTGAAAATGTGTAGGTCGCTCCACACTTTACAATAATGCGGCGATACCCATGAAGGGCCGATACCCATGAAGGGTCGATACCCATGGAGGGCCGATGCTCGTGAAGGGCTGATACCCAAGAAGGGCCAAAAGTATCCTGAGTCACGATTAGACCATTATAACTTTCACGAAAACTCGAGTAGTATTCATGGAAGTTGGGGGGCAAATGTTATGGATAGAAAATACATCCTAAAGACACATTAAATGTCGCATTAATTACACTTGGGCTTCTTGTTCGAAAAGTCCAATACAGACCTGTCTGGTCCAAGCTTCATAATAGGCCTATGACGGCCCAAACAACCAAGGCCCACCAGCAGAGGTCGTCCAAGTCCATGAACCTTAGTTTTTCACGGACTGGGCCCAATATGACTGGAAGAGCATACACATGTGTTCTAAACGGACTCAAAGTCCTACATAGAAGGTTCTGGATCTCCTTCCTCAAAAGGACTCATAATCATCATCTAAGTTGGAGACTTGTCCACCAAGTCTCCCAACAGAATTCTAACCCTAGACTCACCTCTATATAAAGGGCTCTACCCCTCAACCTAGAACTACATTTTTGGCTTGATTCTCTACAACAAAGAGATACGTAGGCATCTTACAAGGATCGATAGTCCCGAATGTAAGAGCAGCCATTAAAGCTTGAAGCTCACCAACCCTAGCATTAAATATTAAAGTACTCAGGTTTTTATTCCAGAACAAAAACCTTTAGAAATTGTGAAGAGGAAACTTGTACTTGCTGGATTAGAATCAGATTCAGAGGAGGACAATGTTACTTATCTTCCAAATTTCCAAACTTTTTGTCTGATTCTTCTCCAAAATTAGTTGTTTCATCAACTAGAAAAGACACAGCTGCTGATTCTCATACAAATTCCAGACCAAAGAGAAGAAGATTGATCAAAGCTTACTATAATCAGCACTTGCTCAAGCTTAAACAGGAAATTGCTGAAGAGACACGGAATGCATCAAATCTAAATTCTAACCTAATGTCTACTGCTGAGGCGCTTGTAGAGCTATCTGAAACTCCATTCATGTAATATCAACTGAGAGCAAGAGAAGTCTCTCATGAGAAAGCACAAGCTAGTATCAAGAGGCTGTAAGGGAAATGATTTTTCCCTGGATCAAGCACACAAGAACCTGCACCTCAAAGTGGGGTAGCAGATATTGAAGCACAAGAGCCTCTAATTGAAACTACTGAGGAGTCTATTACTGCAATTGTGGAGGAGAGTACACAAGAATCTGGTTATCAAAGTTATCCAGCAACTCCTAATTCTCCAACTATACAAGAACCATTGCATCAATGTTGCAATACAAGCCTTACTCCTGCTGTAGTGACTCTTATTATTGATGCTGAAGGCAGAGTTCATCCGTCTCACAGGTCTAATGATGTTCAATCAGTACTATAGCTGAATGTTCGCACGGATTCTGCCTCTTCAGATTCACAAGGTATAAATATTTGTATTAGTTTATCAATATTTAATATAAATGTTGATTTAGTTCTTTCAGCATTTATAGTATACTTTTCATGATATAAATCCTATTGATATGATTACATCTAGACCTTACAAAGGACTACCTCTAGTTGTATGATCACGAATCACCCTTCTTCAGCCACCTCTTATTTATGTAGGATAATCTCTCTGAGCCTTTTTCTGTAAGATGTGTGAAAATATTGAGAGAAAAACTGAATTTAAGAGAGGCAGGATCCTTCCTGGAAAAAGGAGAGGTAAATGAGAGATAAGATTTAGTAATCCTTGTGAGGAAGCTCCGACTATTAAAAGTCATCAGAAGTGTGGTGTGAGAGTAGTGAGACTACTTTAAAAGAATAGAGAGATTAAGTTTAATTTGCTACATGTTTGTAGATGCTCAGAGTACTGAAGGAACAGATGCCGAAAACCAGTTTGTTGCATCTCAGGAACACTCTGATGTATCAAAGGCTATTGATCTCCCTGCAAGTCTAAGTATTGATACTTTCTTGCAGTCCATACATTCTACTATTCCATCACATGAGATATTCCATGTTGTTGCTGAAGATGTAGTAGCATAACAGTCCATTTATAAAGATTCATCCATTTCAGAATCACCACAGCATGTTATAGGAATTAAAGTTTTGGAAGTTGTTGAAGCTCCAATTTGTTTATCAACAATACTTGAAGATGTGAAGATAACTGCTGAAGGTGTTGAAGCTTCTGAAACCACTGGATCAATTTCTCATTATATTCTGCATACTGAAGCTGAAGATAAAATTCAGAAATTAGTGCAAGATCCAGCTGCTATTGAAGAATCTAATGATGGTTAAGAAAATCATGTATCTAATGTTATGTTATATCTTGAGGATAATATTTTCTTTCTTGAAGATATGCCTATTCATGTTCGATAACAAAAAATGATAGAGTTGGATGCTAAGAAGAAGCAAGATTATTTTGATAATCTTTGGAATGCTTATTGGAAAGATTCTACATATCCTATTTCCAGAACACATACAGTTGAACATCTGGAAACAACAGAACATATACAAATCATGATGTGCTGAATCATCTGAAAGCATCTACTTTGGTTGTCAGATCCTTACACACAGCTCATGAAGCAACAACTACTCAAATCAATCAGATAAAAGAATCATTGATTGCTTCAAAGCTACTTACTCATCAGGAAATTCAGAAACAAATTTCATCAATAGTTACCAGATAAATTTCAATTGAAGCTAGTCAAGCTACCTTATAAGATAATCAAGAACAAATGTCTAATCAACTTACTGAAGTACAGAATTCAATGAAGCTGATTCTTTCTCTACTACTTGGTGATGATGCCAAAAAAGAGGGAGAAAATTGTTAATTCTAAATGCAAACAGCTGTCACTGATAAGTACTGATGATGAAAATTCTAATGGAGGTAATAAGGAAGAACATAAGGATATTAACAGAGGAAGCAAGAGGAATGAAAGAAGAGTTGAAGAATTATCTGTGACTACTAAAATGTAAAAATCTTCACAAGTCACAACTGTTGCTGATGAAGACCAGGGTATTCTGTAGAAAGCAGATGGTGTTGAAGCAAACCAATATCTTCAAACTCTGAAAATTAAAGGAAAAAAACAACCCTATTCTACAAAGATCCAAAGATTCAATTATTTGATTCTGAAGTAAGTAGAAGAATATTTGCAAAGGAAAATCCTAGATTTGATCTTAAACAGCTAAGGCAAACAGAGGAAGACTTTAAAAATTCTATGAAGACAACAAATGTTGATATTGTTGTTGTTTCTCAAGTACTTTATTAAGATGATCCTTCTAATAGACCAACCAGAGGTATAGTTATAAGGGAAATCAGTCAGGCGGAAAGTGAAAGATCTCTCAGATCACCAGCTATTGGAACTGCTAACATGAACCTTAAAGGAAATGAGAAGATAGAAGAAAAGTCAAAGAATTTCAAGGACTAAATGTAACGACTGGGAAATTACGCTTGTATTATATCGTATTATTAATAAATTATGTGCTTTATTATGTTATTTATGTGTAATTAGCTATAAAACCCTAATTGTTACTTGTTATGTGCATTCTGTATTGTCCGGGAATTTTCAGGGTATTTTTCAGATATTTAATTTCGTATTTAAAGCCTTTGTATCAAAAGTTATACGACCTGAACTGTGTTTTTCTTAGAACGGCTTATACCATCGCATTATTCTGAACATCTAGAATTTTTATAAATTTTCTTATTTCGCGAAAAATGACTTTTCCGGGTCCCATTGGGTGTTAAAAACCCCACAAAAATCACATTTTTATTTTTATAAAATTATAGGACTTTCATTTATATAATTTCTTAGAGCCCGTTTGGGAAATCTTAAAATAAGTAACTTATGACTTAAGTGTGATAAGTGACATATATGTAATAAGTGTTTTTTAACAAATAAGTTAATTTGAGTGTTTGGATGTTTCATTTATAAGTAAAGTGGAGTGTTTGGTAAAATAACTTATAAGTTAAATTTTTTAAAAAAATTTAGTAATAATTTTTTGAGCATAGAAATATATAATTCTATTAGAATGAAATTTAATAATTTATTTATTTATTACAATGGTCAAATAAAAAGATCGAGATATTACAACATTTATGCTCTGTTATGAATACTATTAGCGATACTATCACGCAGCGCAATCCACCTACCGTCATAGTCAGTTTCATCAGTTTCATCTATCTCGGATTCTCGACTCCTATTAGTTGTTGTAGTAGAATCTGGAGGAATATAACTTTCTCTTTCGGCCGTGCGAAATGCGCTGTCACTACAATTTGATTTTCTAATGTAGTTATGAATCGCCATCGTGGACAGAACGATATCAGTTTGCGTATATATCTTATACATCGGCATATTTGCTAAAATAGCAAATCTAGCTTTCCACACCCCGAATGTTCGCTCAATAACCATTCTGCAAGAAGAATGAAGATGATTATATTTTTCTTTAGGATTTCGTGGTACACGTTCGCTGCCATCACCCCGACGAAAATCTGCAAGATGATATCTAATGCTTGAACCTTTATACGGAGCCATGTATCCTTTTTTGTGTGCATAACCTGCATCTACAAGATAGAATTTGTTTCCACTTGGATGTGGAAAATTCAGATTCCCTTGAGTTGTAGCCTCATTTAAAATACGACTATCATGTGCTCCCCCTTCCCAGCCCCCCCAAGCAAAAGTAAAGCACAAGTTAAAATCACAGATTGCTAGAATATTTTGAGTGGCGTATCCCTTTCGACCAAAATAGGGTGTACGCTCTGTTTCTTTTACTCGACATTTAATATGAGTACCATCAATAGCTCCAATAGCATCCTGCGATTAATATTGAAATAATATTAATTTTTATCAACAGAAGTCATGAAAATATTTGGATATAAATATATACACTTACTTCAAAATATGGATGATATCGTTCATGTTGAGGTGTATGATAACCACATCCCGTATTATAATTTGAAGCCGGTTTAATGTAATCACTTGCCAGTCTGCAAACAGCTTGTAGAACAGAATGAAAATGTCGACTAATAGTCTCACCAGAGTGATTCCACATTTCTTGCATTAAACGATTCCCACACCCATGCGCAACAGTCATTAAGAAGATCCCTACTTCCTCATATTCAGACATGCCTTGTGTGGGAACCAACCCATAACGATCTACTAATAATCGACAAAAACTTATAAAAATATCTTTAGGCATACGAAAATCTTGATAACAACGAATTTCATTCCCTTTCATTATTTCGTCAATTAATTTACCTCCCGTTCTAATTGAATCATGACATGGCTCTTTGTGTACAAAACTTTCATAATAATACACCAATGTGTAAGCAGCAGCACGACAAACCGTTTGCCAATCCAACAAATTTGACTCATCTTCCTCAGTTTCATTCGGAATTTCAAAATCGTATTGATATGCATGGTTTGACTGGATACAAAAATTATTCTCGTACGAAGATTGAGGAAAAGGATTGAATATATAAGAAGGCTCTACATTTGTATTAAAAGAAGACGTACCATCAGTATTATAAGCAAAATGATCAAATGTATTAGAAGTCTGACCTTCGGAATTATTATAACCAAAAGGGTTATAACCATATGGATCCATTTGAGATGCTACACTTGATGGCTTCTAACAAGTTTATGGCTTCTGCTGAATGTGAAGATGAAAACTTTGAAGCTAGTATTTATAAACAAACGTACATGAACACAGAAGAAAATTATTAGTTTCACAAGTAGAACAATTCACAGTACAGATTGGTCACATTTGAAATAGTACAAACAGGATAAATCTACACTACTTTTAAAAAAGCAGATTTGAAAATCCTCATCCTGCAAAGGCCATTCACGACAAACAGTTGAATACTGTTTTTGAAACACAGGGGCCCTAATAATACACTCAACTTGACAGGGGCCCTAATAATACACTCAACTCAACATAAAATAACAACCAATTTGTTTTCACTGCCTATCAGAAGAACCTCCTGAACCTTTAAAGTGCTTGTAGTTATACTGCAATTGTCCATAGCGGAGTTCATTGTTGCGCGCCTTTAAAAAAAGCGTCCTGTTTCCAGTGTTCAGAATATACCGCTGAGCAAAGAAATACAAGTCACTGCCAGCATCAACTTCCGGCATGGCATCAAGTACGGCAATTGCTTCGTCCAAGCTGCGGTCTTCTGCACTACCAGCAGTACTCTTGCACGACATGGCTGCTACTAAACCATCAAGCCCTTCCCGAACGAACTCTGCTCCTGATTTCTTTCTTTTCTGCCCACTGCTCGAACCAGATCTAAAAGAGTTAGTGGGAAATAGATTCCTCGAAGGTGGTTGTGGTGTTTCATAGTTGTTATCGTCGCTATCACCGCTGCCTTCATTCCCATCATCTTCTCCGAAATCTGGAATATCTTCACCCTCCTCTAAATTCACCGCAGAGTAGTTATTCGCGGCTTTTGCCCGCTCACCAGTTGCAATGACATCACCGAACAATGTATCATAGTAATTGACGAAATACGTCATATCCTTATTCCTGAATTTGCTAAATTTGTGATTCTCCTGCGAGAATTATACCAAATATTAGAACTTTGCACAGCTATTAAAACAATATATCATTACTGTTTTCTGATACAAGCCTCTGATGAATCTGTTCTAGAACAGATAGTGTGAAGCATGCTTAACTAATCTAATACACCTTGCTAGTACGAGGGAAGCATGTTAAGAAAGTACAAGAAAGGAAATCAACAATCACTTAAAATTGAATAAAGCGAGTTTTTTCCTGAACAGCAGAACATTACAAATAAAGTGAAGTGCTATACTAATGTATCATGTACAGAAGCATGTATAGAACAATTAATAACTCCTTACGACACCAAAATTACAATCACAGCCTTGCACATATGATACTAAAAATAATTTAATACTAGCACAAACAATTCCACTTGCTTATATATTATACAGAGAACAGTTAAAATGTTTTGCCAACAGCATCAGAATCAGTATCATTAATCACACTACTAATACAAATCTTCTCAGTTGAGTTCAATCTTGTCGCATGATATAATCTTGTCGCATGAGTTCAATCTTCTCAATCTATAATAAAGTTCAATCTTCTGTTATTTTGTAGCTTTTTGAGTTATAAGCATGAAATATCTATTAATGATGTATATCTCCATCACTTAAAATTGAATAAAGCGAGTTTTTTCCTGAACAGCAGAACATTACAAATAAAGTGAAGTGCTATACTAATGTTTAATTTTTCTAATACAGTATATTCTTAGATTTATTATCACATACTAATTAAGAATTATCTATAAGTTTCTGTCAATGATGATCGTAATGATATAAATATATCTCCGCATATAGGAATAGAACCAGAATTATCAGAGTTGTAGGAGATGATGGGGTTAGCAGATAATCACAACAGTGGAGCATGTATATTGAAATCTTTTCAACTGCACTGGACTGATGCTTATTAAATATTGTTAGTGTAGAAGTTGATATACTAAAACCTAGTTCAGACTTCAGATGAGAAAATTGAAGTGTAAGTGAACTTGTAAAAATGACTAAATTGAGCAAAATCCCTCAACAAGAACTGAGATATACATCAAGAAACTGCCGACATACTTGGCTGTTAATAGCCACTATACAGTGTTTCAATCATTGAATAAGAACTTCTCTTGATTAGAACAGCTTTAGATGTCTCACTAGTACATTCTTTTGTCTATTGGTTGTTGTCTGTATCAAGGCAAGGGCTGTGAACCCAAGTTAACTCAAAACACATACTCCTGTCTACTTGGATCAAATTAGGTACACTTGCCAACAGCAATTAAAAAACTTAGCAGCACATTTACATATCTTGATTATTACATCTATATTAATACCCATTTCTCGACCTTTGTTCTGCAAAGTCACACATAAGCAGATAAGCAAACCTAAATCACATTGCCAGAAATCAATATCAACATCTCTAATGAAATTGTAAATTGTAAATTGTAAAAGATGTACCTTAATTTTCTCCTTCCACCATTCATCAGACGCTTCAAATTGTTTTGTCAACTCGTTCCATCCCAAACCAGTTTGCCCAAACTTCAATTTCCTAAAAATTTTGTAATCTTCTCTCATCGCATCCCAATGATTCTTTAGTTTTCTTAAATCCCAAACGGGATCCTTTCCTGAACAAGCAGCAAATTGAAGATACACAGCTTTCCAACCTTCTTTGTTCAAAGTGGTGTTAGGCCTGTTGCCTTTAACAACCTGACCGTAGCATAGCCTGACAAATAAATCATGTTCTTCATCTCCCCACTTGGCAGCAAATGATGCAGAAGGAGTCGCACCTACGGGAGGAGCCGCACCTGATGGTTGATCCCGTCGCCGTATCTTCGATTGTGCCCTTGACATCTGCACAAACCATTACATCGATCAATGATCCACCTTAAAGAATTTCATACATCAAAAAACAAATTATGAAGTGCAGATAATTATATGTTGTTCATTAGTCACATATTTCCTACATCTACATAAACAAACTCACTGATGCAAATGACAATATTAATAATCAGAACCCATGGCATGATAGGAGTGTAGAAATAGCACCAGCCAAATTGCAAGTCCAATAAAATTTATAGCAACTCATAATCCATATGAGGCACCTGACACACCCATTTTTTCCACTTCTCTTCTAATTAGTCTATCACTCAGAATAAAGAATACTTGTTACTACAGGCACTAACCTTCAACTTATAGATCAAAAGGTTTACAGAATAAAGACCATTATCGTTTCCAATATACACAAATCATTAACATCGACATCAATAAATACACGAAACCAATCAGATTTGCTATTTTAACGAAACTAAATACACACAAATATATACATAAGGGAGAGAGGGGAGATACCTGATGAGAACCGAAGCAGGTGTAGAAAGATCGAACCGGATTTGAGCGCCAAATTGAGAGAGAGCAGAGAGGGGAGAGAGCGGAGAGAGAGGGGAGAGAGGGGCGCCTAGGTTAGTGATGAATAAGTGGAGAAGAAAAAAGGATCGGGTGAGGTACATTTCACTTATGGGCTTATCCCATTTGAGGTAGTAGTTGATAAGTTAGAACCCAAACACTCCATGATAAGTTTTTATGGGCTTAAGCCCAACTAAGTGAACTTACTAGAAACGCCAAACAGGTGCTTAGTATTTTTGAATTATTAACAATTTTTGAGAATTTTTGGAATATATATTGTATATATTAAATATTTAAAAATTAAAATTTAATACTCAAAAATTATAAAATTAGGGGCCAATTAATTTTAAAAGATGTATAATTAGGGCCTTAATTTTAATTAGGATTAATATTTTACCTACTATATATAGCCTCATTTTTATTTAATTATTATTAATTAATTACTAAAAATCAGAAAAATAATTAAAATTCTCTGAAGAATGGGTCGGGTTTGAATTCGGGTTGAAGAATCAAACGAGGATTTTGAACTGATTATTGCACCAAATCGAGTGAGTCAAGTATCCACATCAAAGGTTTTGATATGTTCTTTCTGTTTTTACCATCAATTTCATGTTTTAATTCGTATATTTTGATTTTAGATTTCTAGGGTTTATGTTCGAATTGGGTTTTTTTCATTCTAGGGTTATTAGGATATTTGATGATAGAGATACCTTCCTTCCAAGCTTTCAAGGTCTTCCAACTTCTCTCAATGGATGATAAAAATTCCGAGAGAGCGGCCAAGATAGCCTCAGCTTCGAAACGAGGTAAGGATGTCTTAATCCGCTCTTCTTACATGTCTTTGATATATATGATTAATACTGGGGGGACGAATATCCTTCAACTACACATCTTGACTCTTTCAATCATTGCAACACATGGCATAATATAGATTACGATAAATTAAACGCACGTTATAATGTTCGTCCTCCTCTTAGGCTAGTTCCAGTTTTTGGTGGCAATCGTACTTCCTACTGGAAACCCGATACTCTTTTTATTTACATAGATGCCCTTGATATTGGGCTTAGGTTTCCTTTTCATCCCTTCATTCCTCACCTCCTAGCTGATTTGCAAATTAACCCCTGTCAGCTTCCTCCAAACGCCTGGAGGAACATTTTATGTTTCATGGTTTGTTGTCTTAGGGGTGGTTTTCCCTTATCTGTAGCTTTTTTTAGGAAGATTTTCCAACGTTATAATAGTTCTTCGAGTATTTGTGGTTGGGTCTACATTAACCAAAGGCCCAAGTGTAAATACATCTTTTTCAGCGCCTCAATTCCTGACAATAACCAACATTGGAGGAATAGTTTTGTCGGGTTAAGGTGGGAGAATGGTGACTGGGGCACCCTCTTCAGATCTACCTTTGGGAAGGTTAGTGATGGTAGCCTCAAATCCATTCACATAACCCCCGAAGAAACTATCATTTATAATGAGCTTACTCGGGATGATGGTGCCACTATCAGCTGGACTCTTTTAGAGGAGTTCTCCCTCATCCACGTGGGGCTATCCTCTATTTCTCAATAGGGTATTTTTCTTCCCTTCTCATTTTTACTTTCTTTTATGCATTATTGACACCACTTATTTTGTTTTTTCTCTTATTTTGTAGCTGCTAAGGAAATCAACGAGGATAATGTGCCTCTTGTTGAGGAGACTGCAAGGACGAAGAAGGCTCACCTTGCGGGTCTGGACACTCGAGGAAAGGCTACGGAGCCTAGCTTCCTATGGAAGCACAAGGAGCCCATAGTGGAGGTTCCAGCTGAGGGAGCTGAAGCCCATAGTGCCCCTATCACTGCTGCTGCTCCTATCTCTGCTGCTACGGGCGCCTTTCAGCCTTTTTAGGGATTCCGCTGAGGGGATACCGTGGTTGGATCCACGAAGCACGTCTGGGATTGGTCTTACCACTGTGTAACTCCCAAGGACTTCACCGATGTGGTAGCCTCTCCCGACTTGGAGAGAATAAAGCTCATGGGAGCTCAGTCCTTAGCCTCGGTATGACTATTTCTTACAATTGCACTCTTTTTTACTTGTAGCATTCACTTGCCTTACATTTATGTTTATTGTTTCATTTCAGTCTAATGCCTACTTCCAAGGTGCTGTGAGGCAAGCTGAATCCTGGAAGAGGGCTTCGAACAAACGGATAATGCCCTCAGGAAGCAGCAGAAGTAGTATGCTACCTTAGAGAGGAGTTCAAGCACAAGGAGGAGGAGCTCGGAGAGTCTAACGCTGAGCTGGTGGTGCTAAGGGCGGAGAAGGACAGAACGATTGATAACTACTTGGACTCAGAGGAGTTCACTCAGTCTATGAGGGTGAGGGATGACTCGGTCTTCCCCAGGTTCTTCAGGTCTGGCTGGGATACGGCCCTTGGGACTGTGAATGAGGCCTTCCTGATATTAACCCGGCGGACTATGTCTGCCCTGATGACGAGGCTTTACTGCAGAGGTTTTGTACCCGAGTGGTTGTCTCGGATCGTATCCCTTCGGACCCACTTCTTCCTCCTCCCGAGTCGTCTTTCAGGCCTGTTGCGGATGATAGGTCCTCCTCCTCCGGGATGACTGATACTTCCAGCGAAAGCGGAGGAGATGATGATATGGATGCTGAGAGCACCTCTGCTCCTTAGAGCTTTTCTAGCCCTGCGTGGCTTATTTATTTTATATTGTCTTTGAGACTTATCTTATCAGACTTTGTATTATTTATTTGAATCTGTTGATTCATCGAACTTTATGCTTTCATCTCATGCACTTAGTTTACTTATCTAGTTATTGGAATTCAAACATATTTTGAAAACTTTCTGAATTTCACAAATTGTTGGGATTCATCCCTTATACAAGTCTTAATAAACCTCAAATTAAAACATGTAAATCCTAAGCAAGCAAAGCTTCAAGGTGTTTTTCAACCTACTTGTCATCTTGACATGTGAGAATCGTGCTCAATCACTTTACACATAGGAAATCTTCAGGTTTTGTGCATGCCAGGTTCTCGGGACTTCAAATCCATCCATAGTCTCAAGCTTGTAGGTTCCTCTACCTTGAACACTTTTGACCTTATATGGCCCTTCCCAATTTGGGGCAAGTTTCCCTTTCTTCCCGATACCAGAAGCTTCCACCTTCCTCAAGACTAAGTCACCCTGTTTGAAGAACCTTTCTTTAACCCTTAGGTTATAGTAGAACGAAGCCCTTTCCTGATATTCCACTATCTTCGCATGTGCCTCATCTCGTACTTCATCAATTAGATCCAGGGCTAATTTTTGCCCTTCCTCATTTTCCTCAGCATTGAAAGCTTGAATCCTGGGAGAGGAATGCGATATCTCTACAGGAACAACCGCTTATGCCCCATATGCTAACATGAAGGGAGTTGCTCCAGTCGTGACTCTACAGGTAGTCCTATAGGCCCATAGTATTGGGAGTATTTCATCCACCCAGTTACTCCTCGACTTCTCGATCCTCTTCTTTAGTCCATCCAGGATTATTCGATTCGCCACTTTTGCTTGCCCATTGGCTTGTGGGTGAGCCACATAAGTGAATCGTAATTCAATTTCATTCTCTTCACAATACTTCTTGAATTCCTCATTATTGAACTGTGTTCCATTGTCAGTGACTAGGATGCAAGAAATTCCATACCGACACATGATATTTTCCCACAGGAATTGTGCAACCTGCTTAGTTATGATTTTGGCCAAAGACTTGGCTTCAATCCACTTAGTAAAATAATCAATGGCTACAATCAGGAACTTTCTTTGTGTAATGGCCATGGGGAACGGCCCAAGTATATCCATTCCCCACATAGCAAAGGGAATGGGTGAGTTGATGGAGGTCAGCATCTCGGGGGGTTGTCTAACAACAGGTGCATGCTTCTGACAACGGTCACACTTTTTCATATACTCTTTGGCATCAGCCATCATTTTAGGCCAATTAAAGCTTAAACGGGTTATCTTATAAGCTAGTGCTCTTCCCCCAAGTGTTGCCCACATATACATTCATGCACTTCTTCAAGAGCCAAGCGTGCCTCATCGGGCCTGGGACACCTTAAGTAAGGAACTACATAAGATTTTTTATACAAATTCCCATCTATCAAGGAGTATCTTAGTGCTCGAACAGCCAACTTTCGTGCTTCAGTAGCATCATTTAACAACCAACCAGTTTGAATATGGGTCTTAATGGGATCTATCCATGACGTCCCCAGACCTATAGGAGCTACAAGCTTAACATCAATGATTCGTGTCTTCAGAACGCGGAAGTATACACTTCCTGAACTTTCCTCTATCTCAGATGAAGCAAATTTTGATAATACATCTGCCTTAGCATTTTCTTCCCTTGGAATGTGCTCAACATGGCATTCATCGAATCGGCTACTTAGCCATCGTACCATCCTTTGCCTCAAACTCTCCCTTTACCTGGGATATGACCAGTTTCGAGTCTCCACAGACTTTTAAGTTCTTGACTCTAAGTGTCCCTGCTAAGCCAAGGCCAGCTATCAGAGCTTCATATTCTGCCTCATTGTTTGTGGTCGGGAAGTCTAACTTCATAGCATATTTAATTAAGAACCCATCGGGGCTTTGTAAACTAACCCTGCTCCACATAAATTTGTTTTTGATGCTCCATCAAAATATAGAACCCAATATTCCTTCTCCTTATCATCATTTTCTTTGTCCCTCTTATCAACTTCCTTGTCTTGAGGTATGGTATCTTCCTGCCCCCCGACTTCTTGGTTGGGTATGGTACATTCCACCACGAAGTCAGCCAATGCCTGGGCTTTTATTACCGTTCATGGCTTATACTTGATGTCGAATTCTCCCAGCTCTATTGCCCACTTGATCAACCTCCCACTAACCTTGGGACTATGAATAATATTTCTCAGGGGCTAATTTGTTAGCACCTCAATTTGATGAGCCTGAAAGGAAGGACGTAACTTTCTTGAAGCCATTAACTAGGCTAAAGCAAACTTCTCAATAGTTGAATAATTCAACTCAGCTCCATGCAGAATTTTGCTAACATAGTATACGGGTTTCTGGATTTTAAGTTCTTCCTTAACCAATACAACGCTCAAGGCATTCTCTGAAATAACCAAGTACAAGTATAAAACTTCGTTCAGAGCTGGTTTGGCCAACAATGGGGCCTAGGCCATATACCTCTTTAATTCCTCAAATGCCTTCTGGCTTTCTTCACATCATACAAAATCCTTTACCTTCTTTAAGGACTTGAAAAACGACAAGCACTTGTCCCCAAATTTGGAGATGAATCGTCCCAATGCTGCAACCCTTCCAGTGAGCTTTTGAACATCTTTAATATTTTTTGGTGGTTCCATGTCTAGGATTGCCTTTATTTTGTCGGGATTGGCCTCGATTCCCCTCTTGGAGACCATCAATCCCAAAAATTTTCCAGATCCTACTCCGAAAGCACACTTCGCAGGATTTAACATCATCTTGTGGTATCTCAGGACCTTAAAGGCTTCCCTCAAATGGGTTATATGGTCAGTCTTCACTTAACTCTTGACTAACATGTCATCAACATAAACTTCCATGGTCTTGCCAATAAGATCCTTAAAAAATTTATTTAACAACCTTTGATAGGTGGCTCCTGCATTCTTGAGACCAAATTCCATAACAAGATAATAATAAACACCAAAGTCAGTGATGAATGATACCATTGGGATGTCGTCCTTGTGCATCTTAATCTGATTGTATTTATAGAATCCATCCATGAAGCTCAGCATCTCATGTCCAGTAGTGGAATCTATCAAAGTATCAATCCTTGGCAACGAGAAACAGTCCTTAGGGCATGCGCCATTCAGATCAGTGAAGTCCACACACATCCTCCATTTTCCATCGGCCTTCTTTACCATTACAGGGTTTGCTAACCATTCTGGAATTTGTATCTCTTCAATGAAACCAGCCTCTAAGAGCTTCTCTACTTCCTGTTTTATAGCTTCTTGCCTCTCTGAAGCAATTTTTTTTTCTTTTGCTTCACTGTCTTCCGATTTAGATCCACATTCAGTTGTGAGTAATCAGTTTCGGGTCTATGCTTGGAATATCGGCTGCTGACCATGCAAACACATCACTGTTTTCTTGCAAAAATTTCACCAACTTCCCTCTAAGGGGCTCCTCTAGTGTGGCTCCAACGAAAGTCACCTTCTCAGGATCATCGGGAGCTAAAGGAATTGAAACCAAGTCTTTTGCTGGCTTCCCTCTTTTCTCCTCATTCTCTCAAATATCCAGATCTTCGATAGGCAGAACCTTCCCCAACTCCATCTACCCTTAGTGAGGCCACATAATAACTTCTAGCCATTTTTTGATCTCCCCTAAACCGATAAAAGGTTTCATGGAGCAAAATATCCACCGAAGCACCATTATCCACAAGGACTCTCTTGACCGGGTTGTTTCCTATTATCGGTGTGATGACCAGCGGGTCGTCATGAGGAAATTTCACACCCTCCAGGTCAGAATCATCAAAAGCCATTGTCACTCCTGTCCTGGCCCTCTTCGGGGCTTCCCCAACAATATGCATAACTTCTCTGGTATATGTTTTCCTGGAGTTCTTGGATAATCCAACAACAGTTGGTCCTCCAAAAATTTTGTTTATCACAGGCCCTCGAGGTCGCGGTCCTCCAAAGATTGCATTTATAATCGGTCCCCTAGGCTGGGGATTCCGCCCCTGATCGTCTTGGTCCCTCCTACGATCTTCAAAGTTCTTTCTTCCATTGTTATTCCTATATCTTCCTTCACTAGTGTACTTGTTCAATCTTTATTTCTAAATGAGGAACTCTATTTCATCTTTCGGTTGCCTACACTCATCGGTGTCATGACCAACATCATTGTGAAATCTACAATATTTGCTCTTATCTAGCTTGGCATGATCATCCTTCAAGGGTTTAGGCCAACGAATATCTTGATCTTTCTCGATTTCCATCAAGATCTGGCTTCTAGGGGCATTCAGCTTAGCGTATTCAGCGAACTTTTTCCCAGGCCCTCTCTTCTTAGGGGTTGAATCAGGTTTTTGCTCAGTTCTAGGATACTTGTCCTTAGCAATATATTCTAGATCAGTTGTTCGCTTCTTTCCCCCAGTGGGCTCGTTACTCACTAATGTCTTCCATATGCTCTCCCCCACTTTGATGAACTTTTCGGCCCTATCTTGGAGTGACAACATGCTTTCAGGGGGGCGCTTGGCCAAGGACATCTTGAAAAATTCATCCCTAGTTCCCTATTGCACTGCTATCATGGCTACCTTATCATCAAGGTTCGGGACTTTTAAAGCCTCCTTTGTGAAACGATTCAGGTAGTCTCTCAAGGATTCCTTCGCTCCCTGCACAATGCTCATTAGGGATGCTGAACATTTCTCATGCACTCTCCCGCTGATGAACTGCTTAAAAAAAGCCTGACTTAATTCTCTGAAGGACCCAATAGAGTTCGGGGGAAAACGACTATACCATCTTTGAGCCATACCCGACAGGGTTTTAGGAAAGGCCCGACACTTAATAGCGTCATTCATGGGCTGCAACAACAGTGCATTGGAGAATATCCTGACATGATTAGAGGGATCTCCCGTGCCATCATAAGCTTTGATAGTGGGCATCTTGAACTTCCTTGAGATATGGGCATTCATTATCTCTTCAGTGAATGGTGGAGTAGGATCATCAGGATCTCCAAGGGGAAGAAGATTGCTTGGATCAGTTCTCTGGACTATAGCCCTTCTTTGTGACGGACCATTCAGGTCTATGATTGGAGGAGGATTTCTCCTCCTAGGTGGTAATGGGGGCCTGGGAGCCTGGTGCGCCTCCAAGTCGCGCTTCAGCCTTTGAATCTCAGCCTCAAGGGCCTTGATTCTCTCCTGCACTTCTTGGGGATTCACCCATCGGGTGCTCCTAGGACGTTGGTTACCATCATCCATCGGCTCTTTTCCAGCACGTCTCCTTCTTGGGGCCACTTCATCATCCGAATATTCGAAGTCTCTCTCAGTATAAGGACAGGAAAATTCCTGATCGTCCGGGATAGGAGCCAAACCTTGTATGTAGGGGGTGTTTGCCCCCGTGCATCACTCCGTCCAGCATGTCCACTTCCTCCAACCTCGGGGTAAAGGGGCATCCCATAAGGGGGTTAATGGTTACAACAGTTGAATACTCATACCAATGGGTCGATAATTCACAGGTGTATGTAGTTGTTGAAGTTGGGGATTCATACCTTGAGGAGCCGGGGGAATCGTCTCTTGAGGTTGAGGTTCAGTTGCCTCTACCTGGGCTCCCCCTTGGGTGGCGGCATAGGTTGAATGTGGAGATAACTCCACGGTTGACGAAATCGTTTGGGTTGTCCCCGCGGGTGTTCCTCCTTCAAGGGTGCTGCTTGTTCTCCGTGTTCTCGCCATGGTTGTTGTTGTACTTTCCCACAGACGGTGCCAAATGTTATGGATCAAAAACTAAGGTATATTAATTTTTATATTTATTACTAAGGAACGTGAGCTTCGAGGCTCGATTTGACTGCTCTTGTGATCCGTGACTCGATCTGCCTTAACAAGATGCCTACGTACCTTGCTGTATGCCAAGGATCAAGTCAAAAAATGTAGTTCTGATTTCTGGGGTGAGGTCCCTTATATAGATGTGGGAGTCTTTGAATTGGACTTGGGTTAGGAGACTTGGTGATCAAGTCTCAGAGTTTGAATAGACTTTGGAGTCCTAAGAAGTAGGAAGTTAATTCTTTATCCCACCAGGTTCCTTGGAGGCCAATCTACAAGTATTTATGTCCTTATTAGGACTCATATTGACAGCTGTTTTCTCCCTTATTTAATTAATTACGAAATTAATTAATATTCAGGGTTGTGGGCCTTCTTTATTCCATCAGGCCTGATCTGGTCCATCAGGCCTGATCAATGTGTTCACTTTTTTGGTCTGAATGTCATACATATTCTTATTGGGCCTTGTAGCCCAAATCATGTGTAATTAATGCAATATTAATTACGTAATTAGGATTTATTTATTCCCTATCACTTTCTGTCATGAATCACACAAGCCATCAGGAGTAAATATTGCATTGGGCAATCCTCTCACAAGATCTTTCTTCACAAGTTCACAGATGTTGTTGAAATTGAGATGAGAAATTCTTTTATGCCAGTTCCAGCTGTCTTTCACAGATGCTCTACTAAGTAGACATACTCCAGAATCATCAGTATTTGTGGAGACCCTGGCTTCATATAAGTTACCATTTCTAGCACCAGTCATTGCAATTTTGCCATATGATTTACTGACAATTTCATAATATTCATCATAAAAGTTCACATGGTAACGTCTGTCACAGATTTGACTCATTTTTGTCATGAATCACATAAGCCATCAGGAGTAAATACTGCATTGGGCAATCCTCTCACAAGATCTTTCTTCACAAGTTCACTGATGTTGAAATTAAGATGAGAAAGTCATTTATGCCAGTTGCAGCTGTCTTCCACAGATGCTCTACTAAGTAGACATACTCGAGAATTATCAGTATTTGTGGAGACCCTGGCTTTATATAAGTTACCATATCTAACACCAGTCATTGCAATTTTGCCATATGATTTACTGACCATTTCATAATATTCATCATAAAAGTTCACATAGTAACCTCTATCACAGATTTGACTAACACTGATCAAATTATGCTTGAGTCCTGCGACTAGAGCTACATCTTCAATGATGATATTTCCAAGCTAAATCTTTCCATATCCCAAAATCTTTCTTAAGTTGCCATCTCCTTAAGAAATATTCGGAAAAGCCTTTTCCTTAAACTCTAATAGCAGAGATTTATTTCCAGACATATGTCTTGAGCATCCACTGTCCAAGACGAGAGCATGTTACCTCACAATCAGATTTAATAATTAATTAGTGTTTTTAAGGACCCGGACTTTCTTGGATCATTTGGCCTTTTTTAAGTTTGTTAGCATTTGCTGCAGAAGACTTTGAATCAGAGTTTATGCTAACATTCTTAATATCAGAGTTTACACATGCAGAACAACTTTAGAATTTCAAAGAGGGTTTCAGTTCATAATAGTCATAATACAAACTCTGAAACTCTTTATATGTGGAAATTGAATGCCAAATACTACTGTAACGAAAACATGGATTTTGTGGTTTATATCTAACTGTTTTATTCCTTAACTTTGATTTAGGAGGAATGGTATTTATCTCTTTATTCTTCCTGCAAGCAACAGGAAGATGATTAGTACTACCATAGTTAAAACAGACCTTTCTAGGTGCATTAGAGATGGGTTTATATTTGTTCTCCTTATTCACACCTTCTTTTCATTCCAATTCTTTCTAGGTTGTTTTTCCTTATTTTTCATTTTAACATCCTTTAGCTTTTGCTTAAGCTGTTTCTGAGTCATTAAACCAACATTTACTGATTTTACATGAACAGGTTCACACTTATCAGTTTTTAAATTTGACTTAGATGTTGATGTTGACCCTTTCTCATTAACCGACTTAACAACATCAGCACTTAAGTTAAACTTAATAGGTATTAACTGAGACTGGTTCAGTTTTACCTTTGTATCAGTATTTACCTGCTTAATTTTCTCAGCTTCCTTTTTATTTTTCTTATCAAAATTAGTCTTATTAGGATATCCTAATCCTGATCCCCAACATCCATTTTCTAGTATATCCCGAGTTGGTTTTCCTGAATTAGTCCAAAGCTTAATCACTACTCTTTCTTTAGCTAATTCTTTTTCTAGATAAGCTTGCTTTTCTAACAATTTCTCTTTAACATACAAAGCATCATCTCTCTCCTTTTGAGTTTCTAGCATTAAAATCAACTCAGTTTCTAGGTAATCATTTCTTTTCTTAAGATCAAGGTTTTCACTCTTAATCCTAGCATTCTCAAGTGTTTGATCCCTATAACTAACATGAAGAGATTTAAGAAACAGTCTTAACTCACAGATATTATCAGTATCAAAAGTAAGTGTGATTTGAGGTACCTTTAATTTAGCAGTGTTATCCTCAGTGTCAGCATTTGCTATGAGAGCATAGTTTACTTCATCATCTGATTATGATGTATCATCCCAGTTCTTTTCCTTGGTGATCAATGCTTGTTTCTTCTCAGTCCTAGGCTTTCTACAATCAGCTGCAAAGTGTCCTACTCCATCACAATTATAACATCGTTCCTTTGACTTGTCAAGCTTTCCAGATATAGATTCTTCACATCATAATTTCTTTTGTAATTCCTCTTATCAGAGTTTGAGGAACTAGAGCCTTTCCTGGAGAATCTCTTGTTCTTGTTCTTGAAGTTCTTGTAGACCATCTTCTTGAAGCTTTTAACCATCAGAGCTGCCATTTGCTCAATATCTTCATCATTATTATGATCACTTTCAGTATCTCATTCACTATCAGAGTTTGAGTCATCATCAGAGTTAGATGACTCAGTATCAGACATTGCAATCATAGCCTTTCCTTTGGAGTGGCTTTTTCTCCTGGATTTCGCCTTTGGCTTCTCTTCAACTTTGATGGAAACCAATCTTGCTCTTGGTCCTTTCCTCTTGCTCCTTTGCTCCATCTCCAGTTCATGAGTCTTCAGCATGCCATAGATCTCATCTAGATATACTTCATCTAATTCATAAGTATCCCTGATTGATGTGACTTTTAAGTCCCACTTTTCTGGGAGATCAAGAAGGAACTTCAAGTTAGAGTCTTCCTGGTCATATTCTTTGTCAATCAGAGACAAGTCATTGATCAACTTTTGAAATCTATCATAGATATCAGTTAACGACTCATCATATTTTGAGTCAAAGTGCTCATACTCATGTGCCAGTATAGTCTTCATGTTCTTCTTAATAACAGTTGTTCCTTGACAATTGACTTCTAAAGTGTCCCAAATTTCTTTGACAGTTTTACATCCAATTACGCTGTTAGACGTAACACTGTCAAGACTGTTGTGAGTAATATGTCTCACTTTTGCATCTTTCATAATAGATGAAAGATCTTCAGGAGTATAGTTCTTCTTATCCTTATCAACCATCTTTTCTTCTTCGCCAGCAACAGCAACAACTACCTTTATAGGCCTATATGGACCATCATAAATCCTGCTCAGGTATTCAGGATCGGTTACTTCTAGACACATGGCCATCTTAACCTTCCAGATTGGATATTTATGAATCTTCAGGATTGGAACTTTGACAGCCTCATATTTGCTCATATAGTTATTGTTGAGTTGATTGGCTGTGGAGGAGGTAGGCGATTTGGTTGAGCTTCTTTATCTGCCATTATAGATTGATTTTAGATCTTAAACTGTTTGTATATCAATAGCAAGCTCTGATACTAATTTTTAGGTCCTTAATACAAATGTATAGGGGGTGAATACAGTTTATGCAGATAAATTGAAGAACAGTTTTCTATTGATAGATAAAAAGCTAATCTCTCAAAAGATGAACAGATATCCCTGAAAGCTGCTAGGTTACACAAAAGATATATCATTCCGCGACACATAAATATTAACCTAATACGTGCTTATATACTACACAGCTACAGAATCAAATATGGAATCCTATTTTATTTGAATAAGGAATCATAAAACATATCTTTAATTTGATTTCTACTGGAAGTAAAGTCCTTTAGCGACTTGAATTCTGCAAACTCTGTGTAACGTTTAAGAAATATTATGTAATTATTTTTATCAATAAATAATTATTATGTGATTATTATGTGAATTTTTGATTATTTGATGATTGATATTAATATTTGGGTGTAGATATTTGATAAAATTAGGATTGTTTTTAATTTTTTATTATCCAGAATAAAATATAGATAATTTTGGTATTTTTCTGGGAATTTCTGGATTGTTAATATGATTTTATGAGGATTTATAGAATTAATAATGATGATTTCACGTAATTATAAAATTACTTTTTAGAACCAGAAATCGTCCCACTTCAACCATTTTTGCATTTTTATAACCCGAAACTCTTCTGAAAACTCATTCCTAACCTAATCTGATAATTCTGAACACTTTTCGTGTTTTGACTTTTTCGATCTGGGGTACGGTTTGACCTGTACGAGTCTCGGCGTAAAAAAATTTATACGTTACACATTTTATAGATCGATAAAACTCGTATTCTCGAAAGGCGGGGTATTATTACCTTTTTTTGTATAAAGTGTTTTATAAGAGGCCCTGTTTTGATAATTATCCAAATCTGGTTATAAAATTGTATCATTATATAGTTACTTAGCGGCTAAGTAACCTAGTTTCGGATCCGATATGTAAATGTAATTATCGAATTATTAAATAAATAAAATATGTGATTGGTCTGTTAGCTGTGTGTTACCTTATTGTTAATTTTGGGTAATTGTTGGATATAAACCTTATTTGTATAATTAATTATTGAAATGTATGGTATTATTTTGTTTTTAAAATGATTTTATTGAATATTTATTCTCATAAATACTAAAATTGTTTCAAAAATTATTTATATTGTTTTATAATTTTATTTATTAAATTTAAGAGTTTATAAAATTTAGAAATCAATATTTTATTGATTATTTAATTTTAAATGATTTTTCTGATCTCATTTAATTGTAAAATCAATATTTAATTCCAGAATGCTTTAAAAATCATGGAAATTTTATTTTATTAATTTTTAAATATTTCGAGAGTTTAAATTATTCTAGCAATTTTCTGGCTTTTATTCACCCACACATTTATTCGTTAAATTATTAAACGCAGATCAATTTCGCGTTCCAAAAATGATTTAAAAATTTTGGAAATTTTATACTATTAGTTTTAGATTATTCCGTGATTTTTTTTAATAAAAACTATTCTCGTGAATTTCGTGTTATTTTTACCCGTAAGTTATTCGTTAAGAGCTTGCAGTTGCGTGTCAGAATCGGATATCTACAACCGGGTTATTCCTTCTTTTCCTCAATTCATGATCATGTTCCTCATTCGATCTCTCTCTCCTCTCTTTTCTTTCTAATATATCAAGCTCTCTTCTCCTCTCTCCCTCAATTTCTCCCTCTCGTCTTATTCTTCCTTGTTTTTCCCATGTATCTCCTTTGTTCAGGTGAGTTTCCGATGTCGTTTCTTACTATTCCGGCCACTGTATCCGTCTCCTGATTCAATTGCTCCGCTCATCTTTGCTTGGTTATGGTTATTCAGTTACTTAAGGGTTATATATACATATATATATGTATATATGATTCAGGGTAATAGTTTGTGATTGTGTGTTGCCGCCTCTCGGATTTTTCCAAGAGGAGTGGTGGCGCGTGTTGCCTGTTGCTGCGATGTCTGTTACTATGTTTATTTCATCTTTTCTATTTTCCTGCTTTTCCCGGCCGCGCGTGGGCGCGTGGCTCGGGACTGTGGTGAAATTGGTTTCCTGTAATTGTCCTATAATAAAATAATAATAATATCGAATAAAAATTATTTAATTATTTAATCGAAAGTATTTTTCGTGCGGGATTATAATAATTAATCGGTAAATTTCACGTAGGACGACCGTTATAAACGGGAACCCGTGAATTTTATCGTCGTCGGTGATGAGCCTCGGCGAGCCGACGGTGGGCGATGATGATTTTTGTCTGAGTCCTAAATTATAAATAAATAAAATTAGTTCGTGGGATTAATTTCGAAACGAAAATTGTGAATAAAAATATAAAAAAATGCGAATAACAATAATAAATAATTGAAATTTCATTGGTGTTTGGGAATTATAAATTGTAGTTGTGGATTGTTGTTGTTGTGTGATTGACGTTGAGTTGATTTCGACGGGTAGGCCGATAAACAAAGGAGACGTTGCCCGATTTTCGGGAAATTGATTCCGAAAATACGGGAGCGTAACCCGCAATTATCGGAGACGTCGAATAAATATATAAAATTTTATTATATGAACTTAATTGCGGTTGAGACAAGATAATTTATAAATAATCGATTACCCTGTTTTCAAAACGACGAGTATACGTATTTTCCGAAAATAAATACCAAACCGAGTTTTGAAGGTGCAAGCCATAATTGCTATGTGTATTCAATAATACCTATAAATACGAGACGGGATATGAAACTGTGTGGGTAGAAGTGATAGCGATTTGATGTTAAGCTTAAGCGATTATCTGAATCAGGGTATTTCAACCCTGTAGGTCCTAGACGGAAAACCCGAGTCTCGACATCAGACTAGGAATGATCTAGTGATTAGACGTCGAGATCAACGAAGTTTCAATCGAAGGGCCACAGTGTTGGGATCGTATCCAAAATGGGATAGTAGTTTGACGATAAAGCCGAACGTTCAAGTCGAACCAAAGTCAACTAGTAATAGCGATTAAAGCTTATTGAGGCAAGTATTCCTGAACTTTCTTTTAAAATACTGCAATTATTTCTTCGTTCCTATTCTAAGTTCAGAATAGTTAAATGTTTTATGTTTCGCTGTAATTACTCTTGTTATGCATGTTCTTTTTATTATTTTTCCTATATTTTCGATTGCTCTCTTGAGCAAATACCCATTCTTTCCGGTTATTTGCGAACCCTGAATTGGGATGTTTTGAATTCAAAATGATCCACGGGCTGGATAGTGCTGTGTGGGATTAAGTGTTCTTAATCTTAAGGACCGGGATATAACCGGATCCTTGAGATGGGCCGTAGAGCCTGGGTACCCGACTGGATCTATACAGGTAGGTATAGATCTGCACTGTATCCTGGCTGATCAGAAGGATATAGGTGCGAACTAGTGTCCAGTCTAATTTGTTATTAATTGCCATTAACGTCATTCTGTTGTGTATATGTTATGTACTTGATGATTTCATGAACAAAACACCTTAGTAGATTTTACTTAGTGAAATAATGTAGCACTCGATGGATAAGATTTATAGTCCCGACGGATGACTCATTATAGTCCCGACGGATGATGACTTATTATCCATCGAATGAGTAGCTTATGTAACAATAAGTCTGTAGCACATTTCTACATTCACCATTGTATAGATTATGTAAGTAGCATTTAAGTCATGTTGACTTTAACTAGATATGCAGAATAGGTTGATTAATTGTACATAGATGATGTCTTGTAATTCTGCATAAATGAAATGAAGTCAAGTGACAATTTGCTACCCGATGGATAACCTAGAATGAAGTCGACGGATGATCAATAACTCGACGGATGATCATGTACCTGACGGATAAAGAATTCAAATATCTACTGATAGTGACAACACAGTCACATGCATCGAGTGGATGCAAATGGAATGTGGTAGCCTATTCAACTGGGTTTTTGAGAACAAAGAAGCATTTCCATTTCCATGCTATTATGAAGATATTCAAAGATGCTGGAATAGAGTAATGAAGTAGCATTGTAATAGACTAGATAGTTTTTTTTGTTTTATTGTCTTGTCTTATTACTTTTATAATCTTGGTGATATATAAACCAAGAAGTAGCAACTAAGACACTATCGATCTAAGAAAGAAAGCAGAGAAACATTTGTAAGCAGGATTCTTAGCATTTCTCTGTAGTCTTAGAAGTTCAATTGTTGTAAGCAGCTGTGAGCATTTCTGCACACAGGGTTCTCTCGATATATAATATATATCTCTGGTGGAATCATTCAAATCCACCAGAAAGTTTTTAAAGACTCTTGTTTTTAATTACTTGTGTTTTGGTTCACTTAAGTTTTTATTCCGCATTGTGCTAATCAATACACTTATATTTATATTTGAGTTAGAACATTTTATTTCAAGAAAAAGTTTCAAGAATTCCATTGAACCCCCCTTCTGTAATTCTTGTCATATTGTTAAGAGACTAACAATTGGTATCAGAGTAAGCTCTTAACTTACAAAGAGTTTAAAGATCAAAACAATACATCAAGATGAACAAGAAGGATGTTGGAGTCAAGATCACTTTTCTGGATAAAGATAATTACCATCATTGGAAGGTAAAGATGCATCTTCATTTGCTTTCTCAAGATGACGCCTATGTTGACTGCATAGAAAGAGGTCCTCATGTTCCAATGAGAGCAGCAACAGGAAACGAGCCATTAGTCCCCAAGCCAAGGCATTAATGGTCTGATCCTGACATTGTACAAGTCAGGAAGGATAAAAAGGCCATGAACATCCTGTTTAATGGAGTTGATGGAGATATGTTTAACAACATTATCAACTGTAAAACTGCCAAGGATGTTTAGGATACAATACAGATAATCTGTGATGGCACTGAGCAAGTTAGAGAAAACAAGATGCAGCTCTTGATTCAGCAATATGAGCATTTTCACAATGAAGAAAGTGAGTCTCTCACTGACAATTTTAGTAGGTTTCAAAAACTACTAAATGCTCTAAAGTTGCATGGAAGGGTCTATCAGACAAAAGACTCCAATCTGAAATTCCTTAGATCTCTTCCAAAGGAATGGAAACCAATGACAGTCTCATTAAGAAACTCACAGGATTATAAGGAGTTTACTTTGGAGAGACTGTATGGCATCCTGAAAACCTATGAGCTTGAAATAGAGCAGGATGAAAGAAGAAAGGAGGATCCATTGCACTAGTTGCTGAGTTGGAAAAGGCGAAGGAAGTGAAGATGGAAGCTGTTGAATCAACTTCAAGGGTCTGTGAGAACAAGGGCAAGGGGCTTGCAGTAGAAAGTGAAGATTCTTTGAGCCAAGATGACATGGAAGACATTGATGAACACCTAGCATTTCTTTCCAAGAGATTTGCCAAGCTCAAGTTCAAGAAGAACTTTGGAGCAGCCAAGCTAAATAGAAACATGGTGGATAAATCAAAATTCAAATGTTTCAAATAAGGCTTGGCAGGGCACTTTTCCAGTGAGTGTAGGAAGTCAGATTCCAGTAAGAAAAAGTTTGAGCCAGTGGATTATAAGCAAAAATACTTTGAGCTGCTCAAACAAAAGGAAAGGGCTTTCATAACACAAGAAAATGACTGGGCAGCAGATGGTCTGGATGAAGATGAAGATGTCAGCTATGTCAATCTAGCCCTAATGGCTAAGTCTGATGACAAAGAAACAAGCTCTTCAAGTAATCAGGTAATTACTACAAACCTTGCACGTTTATCTAAAGCTGAGTGTAATGATGCCATAAATGACATGTCTAAAGAGTTATATCATTTGCGTGTTACACTTAAGTCTCTTACTAAAGAAAATGCTAAAATCAAAGAAAACAATTTGTTTTTGAGTGAGATTAATAATGTGCTTGAGTCTCAGTTTATTGATTTTGAAAAATTAAGAATTGAGTATAAAATTGCCAAAGAGGAATTAACTGAGTCCTTGAAGAAAGAGGAAATTTTAAAGAAGCAGCTCGAGCGTGAACAAGAGGTGATTAAAGCTTGGAAAACATCGAGGGATGTCCATGCTCAAATCACCAAAGTTCAATGAATTGAGTCTTTCTGTGATGAAGCCTGGAAAAAGAACAAACAGAAACTAGAACCTAATTTGGTAGATGGAGTGCTTACAGATGTAGACTCGACGGATGATGAGGATCATCCGTCGGATAACTAAAAGTGTTATCCGTCAAATGATGAAAATCCTCATCTGTCGGCTGTGAGCAAGCCTATCAGTAAAGCCAAACTTGTTAAGCTGAATGAAAAGTATGGGTCTGTTTCCAAGAACTTTATTTCAGGAGAATCGAGTCAAGTTAGGAAAGGGAAAAAGGCTAATGTTGGTCACATGACTGTCAAACAGTTAAGTGACAGACTTGAAAAGATTGAGGTAATAACATAGACCAAAAAGAAAAACAATAGGAATGGTAAAGTAGGGATTAACAAACACAACAACTACACACCTGAAAAATATGCTCCTAGAAAAACTTGTGTCAAGTGTGGTAGTGTAAATCATTTGTCTGTTAATTGCAAATCTGCCATACCTACTTCCATGTATGTGCAACCTCAATTTCCTAACATGAATGCCATGCCTCCCATGCCTATGAATGCTATGTCAGCACAGAATTTGAATGCTCAGTTTGCTAATATGCCATTTGCACCTAATCTTTATTATGCTGCATATAGTATGCCACAAATGCCATTTAGCATGCCTTACTGGAATAACATGTTTGCACATAGCATGCCATTTCCTGTTAGTCATAATATGCATGATAATTCTATTTGGAATGAATGGTTTCAAAGGCCCAACTCAACTGACTAAGGATAAATCTGAAATTCCTAAGTCAAATGAGATAAAACCTAAGAAACAGAAAAAGAAAGCTAACAAGGCAGGACCCAAGGAAACTTGAGTACCAAAATCAACTTGATTTGATTTTGATGTGTGCAGGGAAACAGAAAGAATCTTTGGTACGTGGATAGTGGTTGTTCAAGACACATGACTGGTGATTCTACCCTGCTCATACAGTTTAAGGAGAGAGCTAGCCCAAGTATTACTTTTGGAGATGACAGCAAGGGTTATACTTTGGGATATGGCTTGATTTCAAAGGACAATGTCATCATTGAGGAGGTTGCCTTAGTGGATGGTCTCAAACATAACTTGTTGAGTATCAGCCAGCTTTGTGATAAAGGCAACTAAGTAACCTTCAATTCAGAAGCCTGTGTTGTGACTAATAAAAGAAGCAACAAAGTGGTTCTCACTGGTGTGAGAAAAGGAAATGTGTACCTAGCTGGTTTCAACTCATCTAATGCACAATCTGTAACTTGTCTTCTCAGTAAAGCAAGTCAGGATGAAAGTTGGCTATCGCACAATAATCTATCCCATTTAAAATTCAAGACCATGAATGAGCTAGTGAAGAAAGAACTAGTTAGAGGCATTCCTCAAGTGGAGTTTTCTAAGGATGGACTGTGTGATGCCTGCCAAAAAGGGAAGCAGATTAAAGCATCATTCAGAAAGAAACTTGATTCAACAATTGAAGAGGCTTTACAACTGCTTCACATGGATTTGTTTGGACCAGTCAATGTATTATCCATCTCAAGGAAAAGATTTTGCCTATTAATTGTAGATGATTTCTCAAAGTTCTCTTGGACATATTTCCTAAAGTCTAAAGATGAGGCTAGTGAAATCATCATCAATCACATAAAGCAAGTCAATAATCATCCTGATTTCAAGGTTAGAAGAATCAGGAGTGACAATGGAACTGAGTTCAAGAATTCTTTCATGAGAGAATTTTGTGAGGAAAATGGGATTATGCATGAGTTTTCAGCAGCAAGGACTCCACAACAGAATGGAGTAGTGGAAAGGAAGAACAGATCACTTATTACAGCTGCAAGGACAATGCTTGAAGAATCTAAACTGCCAACATATTTCTAGGCTGAAGCTGTAAATACTACATGCTACACTCAGAATATTTCTTTGGTTAATCAAGCCAGATGCATGACTCCCTATCAATTGTTCAAGAACAAGAAACCAACTATAAATTTTCTTCATGTCTTTGGATGCAAGTGCTTTCTTCTGAGAAATCAAACTGATCAAAATGGGAAGTTTGATGTTAAAGCAGATGAAGGAATTTTTGTTGGGTATGCTGTTGGTAAAGCATATAGAGTCTACAATCTAAGAACCAACATTGTTGAGGAATCAATACATGTTGTGTTTGATGATAAAGGGATTGGAGACTGAAAGATGGAGATTACCATGAGAGCCTCAAATTCGATAATGTGGAGATGGTTAGTGATGACAGTGATGATGAAAGTGATTAAGAAACAGTATCTAAGGATAATGCAAATAAATCTACTACCAATGAAGCACAAAACTCAACATCTGTTGAGTTGCATAATGCTTCATCCGTTGGAAGGCAATCTGCGTTATCCATCGGGAGACAACCAGCTTCATCCGTCGGTACTCAAAATTCACCATCCGTCGGGTTATCAAAAGGAGCAGGAAGTTAAGATAGATCACCTATAGAAAGTTTCCCTTTCTCAGATCAAAGATCCACAAACTCAGGGGGAGTTTCTAACAATCAAAACTCAATCACACATCAAGACAACAATGAGATTTCCTAATCTAGAGCTAATCTACCTCAACAAAGGAAATGGACAAAAGATCACCCTTTTGAGCTTATCATTGGTGATGTTTCTTCTAGAGTTCAAACAAGAAGAGCAACTCAGGAAGAATGTCTATACAGCAGCTTTCTTTCCAAGGAAGAACCACGAAGGTAGAAGAAGCTTTGTTGGATCTTGATTGGATTTTAGCTATACAGGAGGAGCTAAACCAATTTGAAAGGAATAATGTATGGAAGCTGGTGCCCAAGCCTAAAGGAAGGAATCCAATAGACACTAAATGGGTATTCAGAAACAAGATGGATGAAAATGGCATAATAGTCAGGAACAAAGCTAGATTGGTTGCTAAGGGCTATTGTCAACAAGAAGGAATAGATTTTGATGAAACATTTGCTCCTGTTGCAAGACTTGAAGCCATCAGAATCTTCTTTGCCTATGTAGCCCATGCCAATTTCAAGGTCTATCAAATGGATGTCAAAAGTGCCTTTCTGAATGGAGATTTGGAGGAAGAAGTCTATGTCAGTCAACCTCCTGGCTTTGAAGATCTAAATTTTCCAGAACATGTCTATTATCTTTTGAAAGCACTTTATGGACTGCAGCAAGCACCTAGAGCCTATTATGACACTTTATCAAAGTTCCTTTTGGAAAATCACTTCACAAGAGGTACTGTAGATAAAACTTTATTTTTCAGAAATGTTAATGGCTCTAGTATACTTGTTCAAATTTATGTAGACAATATTATTTTTGGCTCTATAGATGAGAAACTTTGCAAAAAGTTTGCCAAATTGATGCAAAGTAAGTATGAAATGAGTATGATGGGAGAACTAACTTACTTTCTTGGCTTACAAGTTAAGCAAGTTAGTTATGGAATATTCATTAGTCAAACTAAATATATTTTTGATCTTTTAAAGAAGTTTGATCTAATGGATCGCACATCTGCAAAAACTCCCATGGCTACTGCAACTAAGCTTGAATAAAACACTACTGAAAAGTCTGTGGATATTTCAAGTTATAGGGGCATGGTTGGCTCACTTCTGTACTTAACAGCTAGTAGGCCAGATATAATGTTTGCTACATGCTTATGTGCTAGATTTCAGGATGATCCTAGAGAATCTCACTTAATAGCTATTAAGAGAATTTTCAGATATCTCAAGGGAACACCAAATCTTGGTATTTGGTACCATAGAGATTCTGGTTTTGATCTAACTGGTTATTCAGATGCAGATTATGCAGGTTGTTAGAATTGATAGAAAAAGTACAACAAGAAACTGTCAATTTCTACGAAATAAGCTTGTGTCCTGGTTTAGTAAAAAGCAAAATTCAGTTTCTACTTTTACAGCTGAAGCTGAATATATTGTTGCTGGTAGTTGTTGTGCACAAATATTATGGATGAAAAATCAATTGCTAGACTATGGTTTGCAAGTTGAAAGGATTCCTATTTTCTGTGATAACACAAGTGCAATTGCCATCACTGAAAATCCAGTACAACATTCAAGGACAAAGCACATAGATATCAAGTACCATTTCATAAGGGAACATGTAATGAATGGTAGTGTGAAACTACATTTTGTTCCAAGTGAGAAGCAACTAGCAGATATCTTTACCAAGCCACTGGATGAATCCACCTTTTCAAAGTTGGTAAGTGAGTTAGGTATGTTTAATTACTCTTAAATCTATCTGAGTTAATTTGCAAGTTGAAATGCAGCCAGAAATTTAATTGATTTTTCAGTCATAGATGAGATTTTGGCTTAGTCAAAATTTACATCTCGACGGATGATATTTATTTATCGAGTTTGATCATCCGTCGATATATTATTTGCTAACAAAAATCAGTTATAATTATGGATTATTTCATGTCTCGACGGATAAAAGTTTATCCTCATCCGTCGAATTCTCTTAATCTCAGCCGTTAATTCCCTGTACATTATCCATCGAGTATACTTACAGTTTGTAAGCATAACACGATGGATAATGGGTGGAATTTTTACAGTTTATTTTTAAATGGCTATTTTAGGCAATTTCCATTGGTTACTTTATTTTACTTTATTATTTTTATCAGTTATTTTTGAGATAGCATAAAAGCTTATTTCATTGCAATTGTTTTTCTTTTATCATTCTCAATTCAACTGCTCTTATTCCATTCTCTCTCAAAGCACTTACTCTCTTTCTCTTCAAGCTCTTATTCTCTAACAATGGCACCTGTTGTAAAGATTATGTCTCAAACTGGGTTCATTTATGAGAAGAACAATTTCACCGCACTAGTGAACAAGGGTATTCAGCAATCTGGAGACTATCACAAGATGATGGACTTTGTGAAGAGTTGCAAGCTCAACTATGCCATGCTGGAATCACCCACAATCTTCTGTGAAGTTGTTGAAGAGATGTGGACCACTGCTACCTACAACTCTATAGATAAGACCATCACTCTAACCATTAAAGGTAAAGAATTATGTATCAATAGTGATGTGATAAAAGCATGTTTCAAAATTCCTGATAATAATGTGACTTCACCACACACTGACACTGATATAATCAATATGCTTAATTCCATGCACTATGCACTCCCTACTTCTAAACTGAATGATATTAGGAGAATGGGTCTTAGGAAAGAGTGGAGTTTCTTGTGTGATATAGTTACAAAGGTTTTCTCAGGAAAAGTCAGTAATTTTGATTCAGTGAATATCTCCATGCTTAACATGCTCTACATGCTAGTTACAGATAAATTCTACAATTTCAGTGACCTTGTCTTGTTTGAGTTAGGTTTTAAATTAGGGGAGTTAAATAAAAGAGGTAAGAATGTGTATTATGCTAGATTTCTTATGTTATTATCTAACCACCTCTATGAAGAGATTGTGCTTGAGAACCCTAACAACAAACTAGATTGTTGGGTTCAAGATAGAAGGCTCATTGCAGATTTGAATAGGGCTAATCATCAGAAGCATGTGCCAATGTTCTATTTTCCTGTAATGCAAGCACCTCAGGTAAGTGAGGTAAGATCACCTATCCCTACAACTATTCCAACCTCCACAATTTCTTTGAGTTCAAGTGTGGCTATGGCAACTGTGTCAATGACCAAATAGTTGCCTACCAAAGTTGCCAAACTTACAATTATTTCAAAATCCAAATCAAAGAAATCCCCCTCTGGTATCTCCCAAAAGATGCCAGTTGAAAAATCTACTAAAGCCAAAGAGGGGAGTGTGAAGGAGGGTAAGTTAGGTGAGGGAAGGGGTGAACATAAAAGAAACCCCAAGAATAAGGTTGGAGAGTTGAGTGAATCCCAGCCCAGCCATACTGCAGTTTCCCAACAAACTGCAGTGCTTAAAAAGGACAAAAACTCAATTCTAGCTGCATCCTCCCAAAAGGATGTAGCTATTGAACAAAGCTCTCAACCAAGAGCACAGGCCAAGAGGGTTAGGGATACAAGCTCACCCCAAACTTATGCCAGAAAGAAGAAATTAAAAACCTTTGGGGATGCACAGGGTACACACACTGTGCAAACTGGTGCTAAAGACACAGTCACTGCACCTTCACAAATTCAGTTTGATGTGGCTCCAGTAAATGTGGAGTCACGGCCAAAATCTCTAGTTATAGAAGCACCTCAAACACCAAACTCACCAACAAATTCTCTGGATGTGGATATGATAAACACATCAATTCCTGATTCCCCTTCTTTAACTCTGTTGGGGAAGCCAAAATCTAGTGCAAGTGAGCATCATATTTTAGATGATTTGTTGGCTCACTTGCCAATTCTTTCAGTAACTATTATGTCATCTGTGCCTAAGATATCTTCAATCAGCACAGAGTCAACAATAGTTTCTATTCCCAGCTCATTCATTTCTACTCTCTCGACGGATATTGCTCATCCGTCCAGTAGTGATTGTATCCTGATGGATAAGCCTAACAACAGTTATCCTTCGGATAACAAAACGACTCACTCGATGGATATCACTCATCCGTCGAGTATCTCTGCACAACTTTAAACTTCAATTATTTCAAGCAGAAGATTTAGTGGTTGTACAGTCACTCATAGGATTGAGAGAGAAGAGTGTTTTAAGTGAGAGTCTGGGTTGCTCCCAGGAAAAAGGAGAGGAAATGAGTGAAAATCTGCAATCCTTTTTCTTCAGGATTGGCAAAAGAGAGTGAGAGGAGTCCCACCTTAGTAGGTGAAGGTGAGGGTATGAGGGTGGGGAGCCAGGGTGAGACCCTGATGCAACAAAAGAGAGAAAATGAGAGAAATGCGGGTACTGGAGCAATAAGGATGGATGTCATTGCTAGTAAGTCAATGAATGTCCAGGATACAGACAGGGAAGGACTATCTCAGCATCTTAAAGCTGTTATAGATTCCACTTCCCTTGATGCTGAGGCATTTACTCACCCTGTTCCAGCTTATCAACTTCTAGCTGAATAGGGTAATGACAATGCAGAAAGGATGCTGAATTTGGTGCATACCATACAGTCTATAATGAGAGCTAAGGATGCCATCACAGCTTTTCCTTCTACAGCTGGTGATGTGGACTATGAGACTGGTGGTTCAGCTAATTTCTTTAGAGATGGAAGTGGGGATAGTGAAGATGAAGCAATGGACATAGGGGGAGAAGTAGGCTCAAGTTCAAGGTCAGGTATGCCATCATGGGCATTCTCAAAGCACTGTGATGAACATTACTTCATGACAACCCTGATCCAATTAATCAATCAAACCAATACTGCTCTTCAAACCACTACCAATGCCAGCACCAAGAAGCTCCTTCAGGAACATCTAGCCTCCTTGCAACTTCAACAAATCCAGGGCTTCCAGCATGCTAGGGATGTGAACACCATGAAGAATGATATTGAGGAGATGAAAAAGGCTATTTCAGACAGGATAGACTCTAAACTTCCAGAAGCTACAATGCTTGACATCAAAAGGAAATTAAGGAAAAATTCTGATCTGTTAACAAAGATAGATGCCTTGGACACAAGAATGTCAGCCATAGAAGCATCTTTAACTGCCATTCATCTCCATCAAGCCCAACAGACTAATCTACTTCAAAAACTAGTGGTTGCTCAAACCCCCTCCTCTACTCAAATTGATGATAACAAAAAGGGGGAGAAATGATCAAGTGAGTGGGGGAGGCTTCAGATTCAAATCAGTAAAGTAATTGTACCTACTATCTCAAAGCCATCAGTTATAGACAATATAGATCTAATCAATATAGCAGCAGCCAACTTAAGAGCAGCTGATAAGGAAAAGTTGAGTTTAGTCAACTGGGAGAAGATTGATGAGGAAATACAGAAGAAGTTTGAACTTTTCAAGGAGCCAGTTAAGTCAGCCATCTATCATTCTCAAGTCAAGCAATTTAGTGTGAATGAGATGAGCATGAATTATCTGGAAAGAGGATAACCTTCCTGCATCAAATCTCCAAAGGCTGAAACAATTCTGAAACCAAGGGTAAACTACTCAAAATCATCATTGAAGAACCCTTTGGACACTGTGTATGAGACACCCAAGCCTGATGAGAAAAAACTTCTGTCAAGGTCAATTGCTTTATACAAAGATCCAGCTGATTCAGCTTCCAAAAGGAGAATTGCCAAGATTTTCAAAAATGGGAAAGAAATTTGTGTGGTGGCTGGACATCCTCAATTTGCTCAAGCAAAGAGAGAAGAAAAGGCTAGATTGAAGCAAGAAAAGAAGCAAGCTGCCCTGGATGCTAAAAAGACTAAATAAAAGAAAGAGCAGATTGTTATCTTGGCCAAGCTACATGCTGTAAATTCATCACAACAAATTCCTTCTCAACCATCTGAAGCTATTGAATCAAAGAAGCAAGTTGAACAACAGAAGAAATCTCCAAGAAAGAAGGAATTGGCTAAAAGAACTAAAAGGAAACTGGATATTGTTGACAAGGAATTGGAAGATCAATTTCCTAAGGAATCCACACCATCTACAATTCAAGCATCAAAGCCCTCTATGGTATTTGAAAATATCAGGGTGGTGGATCCCTACAGGAATATTCATGGTGAACCTATTGTGCCCAAGAATGAGCCAATAGAATGGGAGAACATACCAATTCATGACTTCAATCTACCAATCCTTAGCAAGCCCAAAAGAACAAAGTCAAGAGCAGTCAAGAAAGTGAAGATGTCACCTCTTAAATCCAAGTCTCAAGTCAAAGCTCAATCTAAAGTCAGTAAGGGAGACTATCTGTACTTGTGTGACATCAAAGAATTTTCTGATCTAAACCTCTATCTGGATTGAACTAGATGAAGTGAGAGGAATTGATGCATACAGAAACCTATCTGAAAGGTTAGTGTTCAAGTACAAAGGAGGAAAGAAGATTCAGTGGCCTCTTCACGGGATCCTTCAAGAAAGCCAAATTGTATTGATAAAAGTTTATTCATCCTTCAAGAAGAACTTTGGGTTCAACATTACTGCAAGAAGATTGGTATTGAAGAAGATTGAAGAACTAAGGAGTTTAGAGCTAAAGATGCACTCCCAAAGACTCTTATCATCCCTTATACAGGGAGAAGAGTGCATCTAAGACCCTACTGGATGATGGAGTTCATAGATGACAAAGGTGTGAGAAGATTCTTCATATTAGAAGACCAATTGAGCATCTCTAGCAATGAGACTCTTTTGGAAATGCAAGGAAAGTTAAACCTCTCAGAATCTGATGAACTGCAATTCCATAGGCAGCTCCAAAATCAGATTGAGGAAAACAACAAAAAGCTTGGAAAGAGATCCAGACCTTCAAGAAACTAGACAAATCTGCTCAGGCTAGAGGAGCATCTTGAAAAATGACTGTGAGCAAAACTTTGTACATTTTTGTTATTTGAAGCACTTTTCAGTAATATCTACTTTCTCTTAAAGTTATATTTTTAGGGTGTTTTTTATCATCAAGTATCTCTTAATTTATGGCTACAATTCCAGTAGACATAAATTGGGGGAGATTGTTGTGTATATGTTGTGTACTTGATGATTTCATGAACAAAACACCTTAGTAGATTTTACTTAGTGAAATAATGTAGCACTCGACGGATAAGATTTATAGTCCCAATGGATGACTCATTATAGTCCCGATGGATGATGAGTTATTATCCGTCGAGTAAGTAGCTTATGTAACAATAAGTCTGTAGCACATTTATACATTCACCATTGTATAGATTCTGTAAGTAGTATTCAAGTCATGTTGACTTTAACTTGATATGCAGAATAGGTTAATTAATTGTACATATATGATGTCTTGTAATTCTGCATAATTAAATAGTTATTTTAATTACTTGTGTTTTGGTTCACTTAAGTTTTTATTCCGCATTGTGCTAATCAATACACTTATATTTATATTTGAGTTAGAACATTTTATTTCAAGAAAAAGTTTCAAGAATTCCATTCAACCCCCCTTCTGTAATTCTTGTCATATTGTTAAGGGACTAACACATTCTCTCTCGAAACTTTTATGATTCCAAAACTGGACAAAACCCTGATTCAGGAGATGAATCTGGGAATCGCTTGTCACTTTTGGATTTATAATTAAAGGTTGGTGACAACCAACATTTATTCGCTCAACTCACTCAAATAAATAGAATTGTTTAAAGATTTTGTCCAGAAATTTTCCTTTAAAACTAATGCTTGAAACTCAAATTATATACTTGCTGGGCATTTTTAGCTCACTCTTGCTTTGTAATTCTTATTTCTTCCAGAAGCAGATAATGATAAAAGTGAATAGCTTTTGATAACCAGCAGAAGTTAGAGAGATCTCTGATGCGAGAGGACGAAGATGTTAGAAGAATATGACAAGAGCATTAGTACAAAGGTATTTACACTTGTATTCTAGTTATTTTGAGTTGTAGAAGGTTAGATTCTTGTTTCATGCCATAACCTGTAAACGATCCGGAGTCAAGGGGTTAATTGAATATTCTTTTATTTTATGTAAAGATTGTTTCGTGACACCAAATCTTGACCCCGAATTTGGGTTGTTACACTCTGTCCATCTTCAATATCTCCTGATCTTTTAGTTGTAGTCACCAAATATTAATGTAAATTACTGATCAGCAAATGTTGATGACAAATGTTGATAACGTCACGTTCTGCTAAAGTCTAATATCAAATGCCGATAATAATCTCTGATAGCTTATAACTTGATATCATCAATTTCTTCTAACACTGGCAGTTGTTGTGCATAGATTTTATGGATGAGAAATCAATTAATGGATTATGGTCTACATGTCGACAAGATTCCAATTTTGTGTGGTAACACAAGTGCCATTGTCATCACTGAAAATCATGCGCAGCATTCGAGGACCAAGCACATTGACATCAAGTATCATTTTATAAGAGAGCATGATATGAATGGTACTGTGGAACTTCACTTTGTTCCAAGTGAGAATCAACTTGCAGACATCTTTACCAAACCACTTGATGAATCGACTTTTACTTGGTCAGTAAGTGAGTTATGTATGCTAAACTATTCTTAAATTTCAATTATTGATGTCTATGCAATTTTGTAATGCAGCCAGAAATTAGTTTGATTTTCTTAAAATAGTTAGATTTTAGCTAAGTCAAAATTATTCTTTCAACGAATAATCTTTATCCATTGATTGTCAAACATATTTCTGCACATATTATCCTTCAACGGATGATGATGTATTGAATAGCCGTTGAACAATCATACCATAGCTTAGTGATTCAAGTTGAATCTAAATCTTTATCTGTCGAAATATACGTACAGCCTGTAAGTATACCTTGATAGATTACTTTTAGAATTTCTATAGTTTACATTATTTCTAAATGGTTATTTTTGGAAATTATCATTGGGTATTTACTTTTATTTTTAATCATTTGTTTGTCTTTTTCTGGGAAAGTATAAAAGTCTATTTCAATTACAGATCTTACTTTTATCTTTCTACAAATTCACAAGGAACATTTAGTCTCTTCGTCTCTGAACCCCCTTTTCTCTTTGTAACTTCAAAAGCGAGAAAAAATGGCACCTGTTGTGAAAATCATGTCTCAGACTGGGTATGTTTATGAGAAGAACAACTTCATAGCACTGATGGACAAGAGTGTTGTGCATGAGGACTACCATAAGATGATGGAGTTTATTAGCAACTACAAACTCAAGTACTTTATGCTCGAGTCACCAGTCATATACTGTGAAGTGGTGGAAGAAATATGGACAGCTATTGTGTTTGAATCCAAGAACATGAATATTTCCTTTACTCTCAAAGGTACAAATTACAGTTAAACCTCTTTAAAGTAATAGGGTTGGGACCAGGAAAAAATATTACTTTAGCGAGTTTATTACTTTATCGGAAGTAAAAATATACTGTGTCCACTATGTTGGGACAGGAGAAAAGAATTATTTTAGCGAGGTTATTAATTTATCGATTATTACTTCATCGAGGTTCAACTGTATTGTGTTAATTCTGATGCTATCCAGTCATGTTTTAAATTGTCTGAAAATAACACTAATGCTCCACACACTGACATTGATATGGTTAATATGCTCAATTCCATGGGTTACTCTCTAGATACTGCTAGTTTAGGTAGTACTAAGAGGAAAGGACTTAGGAAAGAGTGGAGTTATCTTTGTGATGCTTTTATTAAAGTATTTTCTAGAAAAATCAGCAATTTTGATGCCATTACTTCTATTTTGATTAACATGCTCTATATACTCTTATCTGATAAATATTTCAATTTTAGAAACTGTGTCATGCTAGAGATACGGTATAATCTAGGAGACATTCAGAAAAGACCTAGGAATGTGTACTTTGCTAGATTTTTAGTGATGATAGCTAACTATGTTTTTTGGGATCTTGTAATTGAGAACCCAAACAATAAATTTGATTGTTGGGTTCAAGAAAAGAGAGTTCTTGCAGATTTGATCAGGGACAACCTAAACAGTGAGGTGCCCCTCAACTATCTTCCAATCATTGAGGCACCTCAGGTAAGTGAGGTAAATATTTCTATTTGTTTCTCTTCCCAACCTCCAATTTCTTTCCTTCGAGTGTGGCTATGGAATCTGTGAAAGTGGCCAAACATTTCCTACCAAAGCCACCAAACCAAAAATTTCAAAACGCAAAGCAAAGAAACCAACCTCTAGTGTCTCTCAAAAGACATCAGTTGTAAAAACTACCACAACACTTGAGGGGAGTGTACAGGGTAGTGAGCAAGGTGAGGGAAGGGGTGAAAATCAAAGAAGCCCCAAGAATAATGAGGGTGAGGAAAGTGTTATCCAAGCCAGCCACACTGCAGTCTCCCAAAATACTGTAGTTCTTAAAAAGGAAATTACCATATTTTTAGTTGCATCCTCCCAAAAGGATGTAACTATTGAAACAAGTTCACAACTAGGAGCACAGAACAAGAGGGGTGGGACATTGAACAAACATAAACTTATATAAGAAAGAAGAAGGATAAACCTATGGGGGATTCATGGGGTGCACACACAGTGCCAACTACAGTCAAAGACTCAATTACTACACCTTCTCAAATTCAGTTTGATGTGGCTTCAATTATGTGGAGTCCAAGCCAAATTCTCTTATAATCAAAACACCACACACACATAATTCTCCAATAAATTCACTGGATGTGGATATGATCAACATATCAATTCCTGATTCTCCATCTCTAAAATTCATAGAGGAGCCAACTACTCAAACAAATGATCATCATCTAATTGATTATTTATTGGATCAGTTGGCAATTCTTTCTCAAACTATTCAAGAGTCTGTTCAATAAACTCTAAAATCAATCTCCACAGACTTAACAATAGTTTTGACTTCTATTCCTTTTATTTCTTTTTCCTCAGCAGATATTCATCATCCGTTGATAAGTGATTGTCTTTCAATGGATATGTTTCACAACAGTAATCCATTGAAAATCACAACTACTCTTTCAACGGATATTTCACATTCGTTGAATGTCATTGCACAACTTGACATCTCAAAATCTATTACATGTGTAGATGATTTAGTAGTTGTCCAATCACTCTTAGGTTTGAGGGAATAGAGTGAATTCAGTGAGAGGTCGGATTGCTCCCAGGCAAAAGAAGAGGGAAAAAGTGAAAATATGCATGATATTTCTTCTAGCCTTGCAACAGAGAGTGAGAGGAGTCCCATCTTAGATGGTGAAGGTGAGGGTGTGATGGTGGTGAGCCAAGGGGAGCCCTTGATACAAGAATAGAGAGATAATGAGAGAAAAGCATGTACTGGTGATATAAGGGTGACAACCATTGCAAGTGAGTTAATGAATGTAAATGAGGCTAAAAGGAAAAGACTATATCTGCAAGAATACAGAGTTGTTTTAGACTCCATTTCCCTGGATGCTGAGACATTTACTCACCCTGTCACAACCTATCAAACACTGATTGTTCAGGGCAATGAGGAGGCAAAAAGGACACTTAATCTAGTACACACAACAACATCAATGTAAAGGGCTAAAGATTCTTTGTCCTCTCTATCTCCTACAGCTGTTGTGGACTCAAATTTTGGAGCTAATACTAATTCTGAGTTTAATAATGATTTTGGTCATTAAGATGGAACCAACTTAGGGGGAGATGAAGGCCCTAGTTCTTCTATTAAAACTCCAGAATGGATGATCGGCAAGGAATGCAGCTATCATCACTTCAATTCAACCATGTTCAAATTAATCAACCAAACTCAGTCATCCATTCAAGCCACCACAAATGCCAGCACTAAAGCTCTACTTGAAGCCCATCTTGAGTCTTTACAGTTGCATAAAATTCAAACTCTTAAACAGAATCAAGATGTGGATGATATAAAGAACTCAACTAAGGGAGTGAAGAAAAGTCTATGTGAGAAGATTGAAGAAAAACTTCCAGAAGCAACAATGAAGGAAGTACAGCTCAAGTTGAGAAAAGAAAGTGATTTAACAAGAAAGGTTAAGGCCCTCACTACAAGATTATCTAGAGTTGAAGACTCTGTAGCCAAGATATTGGAAGGCAAAGATAAACAAACTCAACTACTTCAACAACTGGAGGCTGCTCAAAACTTCAACCCCTGCTCTACTTGCTGATAACAAAAAGGGGGGGAAGTATGTGCATATACAAGTCAGTAAAGTGATAGTGCCAACTGTTACTATCTCTAAGCCACCAGTTAGGCAAGAATTAGATAGTCTTGATCTAATCAACCTAGCAACAGCTGAGTTGAAGCTGAAAGAACAAAGGAAAAGAATAGATCAAAGAATCTCAGAGGTATTTAGCTCCACTGCTACTCAAGATAAGTCTGTGAAGCACTCCACACGGTTGAAGTCATCTACCATGAATGAAATGAAGCTAGGGAAAAGGAAAGAGGGTGAACCTTTAATGAAATATGAATTCAAGAACTTTGTGGTGCTAAAGCCCAAATCAGCAAGTGTCACAATTTTAACAGAGCACCCAATGTTTGTTCATTACTCTCCACCTAGACCTGATGAAGAAAAGCTGATGGGTGTATCTATTACAAGCTTCAAAACAACAAAGGATCCCATCTTGAGATCAAGAATAGCCATAATTTATATATATGGAAAGATGCTATGTGTAATGACTGGGCACCCTCAGTTTGGGGAAGTTAAAGATGAGGAAAAGCAAAGGCTAGGAGCTCAGAAAAGAAGGAAGAAGCAGGCATAAAAGAGTTAAAAGAAAATTAGAGATGCCTGCAACTTTAACTGGAACTGAGAAGAAAGAAAAAAAGCCAGAGTGGGCTAATGGAAACAGGGTAAAGGTCAAAGCAAAAAGGCCAAGTAATGCTATAGAAAAGGAAAGTGAACCATCTCAACTTATGCCAACAAGTCAACCAACTACAACCACTATGGAAGCATCTGAGATCAAGGTCAACCTTGAGGTCAATTTTTATGGTGAACCCATAATACCAAAAGATGAGCATATAGATTGGGATAGTTTACCAATTCCTGATCTAAACATACCACTGCCCAAGAAGAGAAACCCAAGAAGGAAGAACATGGGAATCAAGCCAAACCCACCTTAGTTTAAAGCCATCTCCAAGACTAAGCATGTAGTCAACAAGGAGGACCAACTCTTTATATGTGACATCAAAAAATTTTAAGACATCAATCTTTACCTGGAGGAACTGGATGCAGTAAGGGAAATTGATGCTTCCTACAAGTTTCCAGAAAGGTTGGTGTTTTCAGATACAAGGGAGGCAAGGAGATCATATGGCCTCTCTATAAAATTCTCAATGAAGGCTACAATATCCTAGTGATGTTGTTCTCTGCAATGAAGAAATATTTCGTATTTACCAAAGTGGCCGAATCAGAAGTACTCAGCAAGATCAGCCAAATCAGACAAAGCTGGAGAGATCCCAATGAACTACATAGAGTTTTGACTATCCCATACACTGGTGATAGAGTGCATTTGAGACCTTATTGGATGATAGAGTTTATAGATGAAAAATTTTTCAGAAGATTTTTCAGACTTAAAGACTAGCTACATATATCAAGCAATGATACACTCAAGGAAATGCAGGAGATGCTGGATATCAACAATGAAAATGAAGTTGAATTCTATAGAAACCTCCAACACCGAATTGAGGAGAATAATGAGAAGCTGGGAAAGAAGACAAGGGATTCAAGGAAAAATAAATGATATGCTCAATCTAGAGGAGCACCTTGAAAATGACATGTAAACATTCTTTAATTTCTTTGTTAAATTTTCAATTGAAGCATTTTTGCAATTTATCTACTATTTATTGTATTATTTTTAAATAGGGTGTTTCGTTATCATCAAGTTAACCTGAATTTATGCCTATAATTCTATTAGACATAAATTGGGGGAGAATGTAAGGAATATATTATAGACTTGATGATAACTTACTAAAATTCTCTAAGTAGATAAGTAAAATGAGTTTGTAGCTTTCAACGGATGATCATATTAGTTATCCATTGAAAGACTAGCTTATATGAATAAGTATGTAGCACATTATGTTCACTAGATTAGCTGGGGGAATTTGAGAGTTTTAGTTATTTCTAAGTCATGTTGAGTACTAGCAAGATATACAAAATAGGAGGGTTAATTGTAAATATAAAATGCCTTATAATTTTTTATAAGTGAAAGAGTATCAACTGCTATGGAAATAACTTCTAATGCTAATCTATAAAGCTTCAACGGATGACTCTATAAAGCTCAATGGATAACTCATCATATTTTCAAAAGATAACCTAGTCAAGTTTCAACGGATAACTCCTATGAAGCTTCAACAGGTGATCAACCAAAATAGAAATTTAAAGGGACTTGACAGTGACTTGACAGTCACATGGGTTGATAGTGCACAAAAGGAATGTGGCAGCCTGATTATAGGTGTTAGAAGAAAATGAAGCATTTCTATTTCCATGCAAAATAGGAACGTTCAAAGATGCAATATCTAGCTGGATTGCATTGGATAGAGAATAAAGAAACATGTGATTGGACCTAGCTGTTAGGTTTTATATTTTGTCTTATTTCACATGTATCTTGGTGATATATAAATCAAGAGTAGCAAGTGTTTAGGAGTTAAGAATTAAATTTTGATTTAGAACAAAAAGAGGAAGCAAGTTGTATATTTAGTCTCTCTGGTTCTAAGTTTGTAAAAACTTGTAAGCAGTTGTGTTCTATTAGCATCACATAGTTATCTTCTCAATATATATATCTATGGTGGAAATATCAATCCTCATAAAGTTTTCAAACACCTGTTTATTTACTTTATGTTCTTGAATACTTTATTGTTTATCCGCACTTAAGCATATTCAAACACAATTATATATTTTTTAAGAAGTTTTCAAAGTTTTGAAAAGGAATCAGAATTCCATTCAAACCCCCCCCCCCCCTCCTGTAATTCTGTTGTTATATTGTTAGGGAATAACAACTACACTTGGTTCCTCCATCAAGCTACAGATTTTTACTTTTCGGGTGTGCTAAACCAACAACTACAACAAATCACAATAAAGAAATCAACATGATAAAGCCCCTGAAATTTTAAGTTTAATTCCCGAAAGAAAATACAATTCTTACATAATTAGCTAATTAATTACACCTCATCTCAAATACTACATCATGAAAGTGACAAAAAAAATTATAGGCTCCTAATTATGCCAAAATACATAATGCTCAATAATAAATACTTCTTTTTTTGCATCAAAGATAAATGAGCCTAGAAATTATAGTTATAATCAATAATAAAATGATGTATCGTACGTGGGATATAGCTAATCTAACCAAAAAATTGCAGGTTCCACCCGAAGTATAAATGTGAGTCGTATTAATGACATAACTAAATTTTTAATATCTTTTGAATCCACTTTGGATCCACCATGATGCCTAGCTCCTTGCTCTTATGATTAGAAAAAGAAACCAGATGCTTGATTCCTATTTTTGTGATTTCAATTCAAAAGTCGAGGGTTAGCAGATGAATAAATAAATTGAGCACCCCAACCATCCAAATTTATACAGAAACACGTGTTTAAACAATAAAATTATGCTATTATGATAAATTCAAATATGAAAGCTAGATAATTGATCAAAATATATGGATAAACAATCATCGTGTGTGTATATATATCTGATGCAGCAATATGAAGCACATATATTCTGAAAAAAGGATGGGTTGCGAAGCAATGAAATGAAAGACCGGCCATAGCAAGAGAAACATATACAATCTTATATCACCTCTTCTTATTATGTCAAGGTATCGTCTCTTCAACACTTATCAGAACAGGATATATAATATAATTTATATGTAAAGGAACAGGGGTATTTTAGGGTTTTCACCTTGAATAAATTTTCTCATTCCCAAGTTCATGTTCTCGTAGAATAAACTTAGTAGATTATATGGGCAATCGACTTACTGATCTCTTGACTTTCATTAGAAATATTTGTGTTGATCATAAACCCACAGAAACACATCATTAAGAAATACCTTATTTTCATCTTCTGATAGTTGTTAAAGGCTAATAATATTATTGCACATATTAGAATTATAGTATACATCTCAAAGTGTCTAATAATTACCATTTTTTCATTTCAGCAATAAAGACCCTTTCCCCTTGATTTCAATTGTTGATTTGTCCCCTAATTTCACTTGACATGTTATCCGTTCATTTAATTTCCCTAAATTTTGAATTTTTTTCCTATCATGTGATTGCTTGCTCCGTTATCAAAGTATCATCATTTGGCTCGATTTTCTACTGGAGTCCAATCTTTTCTTCATTCAACGACATCATATTTTCCTCTTTTTGCTCGTGATTTATCAATAAAGAAGTTGGCATATCGTCTTCAATGTGTACTATGTATGTTTCTTACTTTTTCTACATGTCACATCGCGGTATGCGACATTCTGCAGCGTAATGTCTGTATGTGTTATAATTATAACATTTTATCTTCCTTTGTCTCATCCACCTGGAATATTGTCTTTTCATCATTGATTTTTCCGAACCTAAAACCCATTTGAACTTCCTTTATGCGCCCGTTTTGACCATTCCTCTCTAGTAAGTAAGAGTTTCCCTTCACTGAATTCTCTCTTGATCTAATCTTCCTCAGTCAATAGAAACCGCCATGTATTGCTATCTGTTTGTCCTTTCATCCTTTCTTTGTGAGCTTTCAATGATCCAAAAGCCTCTTTCACTAACATTATCTCCAAGTCTCCAAATTGTCTAATCGTCGAAGTTTAATGCAAAAATTTATATGGGACTGCACGAAGCAGCTTCTTGACTATGTAACTCTCCTCAATACATTCATCTATAGCTCTAATATTTGTTATCAGTCCACTAAGTCTTATATAAAACTCATCAATTTATTTTGTATCTTTTATACTTAAGGACTCAAACTCCACCTTCAAGGTTTGAGTTCTTGTTTTTTTCACTCGATGTTTGCCAAAACACATAGTCTTGATCGCCTCTCAGGCCTTCATAGTTTTCTTTTTCTCCGCTAGAAACAACATGTCTTCTAGTATATATAGATAAATTACAACCAAAGCGAACATATTTGTTCTTTATTTGACATTTGACTTTGGGACTTTAGGTCCCATAGTTTTTATAATGACTCGGACTTTTCAAAATCTGTTTATTATTATAAAAGTAATTTTTCTTAAAAGAAAGGAATAAATTTAATATTTTATCCCAACTTAAATAGTTTTCACAATTTTATATTTAAATTCCGAGTTATTGTGTTGGCAATGTTTGATTGCCTCTTTAAACTAATTTTTCATATATTTTTTCAAAAATTAGAGTTATCGGTTATGTGAGTATAAGTGTTATGTGATTAAATGATACATGTGGTTTTGATCGTATGAGTAGTAAAGATAAATTATGTAAGTATATGTGAATTTTTTCTATAAAGTTATTTGTTGAATGATTTTCCGTAATTGCGGTTTATGCCTGCCAAAATGGTGAATTTTGATTATTAATATTCTCGGAATGAGTCATATATTATTTATATATTTTACAAGTAAAATATTGATTGTTATGTGATTTTATAAATGATTTGCGGAAATATTTGATAATTTTTCTAATTAATTATTAATTATTTGTGATTATTCGGAAACCCGCAACTTTAACGGTGTGAGAAATCTACAAACCGAAATATTTCCGAAAAATGATTTCTAGACTAATTTGGTAAAGCTGATCACTTTTCATGTTTTGACTTTTTCGATCTAGAGTACAGGTTTGTCTGTATGAATTCCAATGTGATTTTTTGATTATACGTATATTATTTCATCATCTCGGTACACTTGGAAGCTAGATATTTTCGCTATACGAGGTATTTTTACTTGAATACTATATTTTTAAATTACGTCTGTCTGTGATACGTGTTAAATTATTCATCCTTTTAATTGTTGTTTCGTTTTAATATTTAAACCGTATTGTTTATTCTTCCATTTAGCAAATATATCAAAGTTTAATTTTCATAAATATGAATATTATTAGTAAAATTATCTTATGAATTTATAATTTTAATACTCATTTATAAGAATTTATAAAATTTATAAAATAATATTTTGTCAAATATTCGGTCTCGAATTATTTTTTGATTGTAGTTATATGTTGATTCAATGTTAAATTGAAAAATATTTTACAAAATTTTGAAAATTTTATTTTATTAGTTTTCAAATATTTTGGGAATTTTAAAATTATTTTGGTAATTTTTTGATTTATTTTCACCCACAATTTGTATCGTCAAAGAATAATTTGAGAGTCAGAAATCAGTCTGCAACAAGGAAAAGGACACGTGTCAATACAAGGACACGTGCCCTGTTGTTTTGTGTTGCACGTGGCTGTGTTAAAAAAAAGTAATAGTCTGCGTGTATGTACATAAACCACGCCCCCCAATTCTATTATCCACCGTCACCCTTCCAGATTCTATGTCTGTTACGACCGGTATCTTCGTGTAATATTATTTGTGGATTTGGTATAATATTAAAACCGAATGAAAATATATTCAATGATTATACGTTTGTGTGAGTGCAAATTTCTACATTATAAATTTGCTTTATGTAGTATATGATTTTTCAAAGCAAGAGTTTATTTAATTTCTTTATTTTTGATTTATAAGGAATATTCTAAGCCTTGGAAAAAATTTCTTTTAAAAGGTATTTTGTTCACAAATTTTGAAAATGATTTTATAAAGTCTCTAAAAATCCAAGTTATTTTATGGTATAAATTTTATAATTTTTGAACTTGTATTTTATTTTATAAAAATAAATCATTATAAATTTTAGTTGTCATATTTAGCAAATTACAAGAAAGCCCTTGCATGCAAACCACCCTCTCATTCTTTTCAAGGACAAAGAGGACAATTCCAACCCCACTAACTCTTATTTTTCTAGCCAATTTCCTTCTTTACCCTTGCATGCAAATTGAACCAAGTTCAAGTGGAAGGCTAATCATGTCAATTCCTAATTCCACTCACTTTTGCCAATACAAAAACCATAAAACAAGCAAAGACATGATCATTTCACTTCACTCACCACCACACTTTCTCCTCCCTCCCTCCTCCCTCTCTCACTCTCGGCTTTTAGCCGAAACCCCCCTCCCCATTTTTTTTCTTCATTCCTCAACCAAGCTTCTACTCTTTACACAAGTAAATGTTACTTCCCATACCATGATCACTCATATTTCAAAGAGTTTTAAGTAGAAAGTTTAAGTTTAAAGGTTGCATGTAAAGGTTTTAGTGAAACTCAGAATACAACCTTGATTCTTGTGAGTTTAGGGTTGTTTTGAGAGGACTACAAGGAATGGATAAGTGCCAAGTCTTGAGAATGAAACTCTTGATGATTAAATGGCCCTTCCCATCCATTTCATTCGGCCATGACCATATGGGAGCCGAATGAATGGTCCTTGAGATCATTCTTGTTGTTTTGCTCAAATTTTGCATGTTTATGTGATATTGACTTGAATTTTGTGGTGAAAATTTGATAAAAACTCCTTGCATGCTAAGTGATCATCTAGGTATAGCTCATGCTAGGCTTGCATGTCAATTTTATGGTAGAATATATGTAGAAAATGTGTTGTTTTGATTTGCAAAACTCGAGGACATGCATGCATGTGGATTTCTCTTAGAATGTTGTAAGATTTTGATCATTTGGAAAGATTTTGTTAGTGAGCCTTAATTTCAGTAGGAATAATGTTTTAATATTGATTTATGCTTCTTGTTGCATGGTAATAATTCGTGGTTATCTTTTATAAAATGCATATCTTGTGGTTTCAAAAACTTAATGATTGGTGAGTTGAGAAATGTGATCTCTTTTGTTTTGCCATAATTGTACCTTAGGTAAGGATGATCTCACCCAAGGTTATTTTGAGAATAAGGGAGTTAGTTCAGTAGATTACCATGTATAAGTCTTGGTTTAAGTATTGGAATGTTGGTAGTTGAGTTTGTCAAGTCAAAACCTTGGAGTAATGAGAGTTATAGTTTCTGCAGAAAATCAGTTTAGTACCCTGAGGTTTAGAGTGATTTTTGACCATGTCATTGATGTGCACTTTGAGGCCCAAGCCACCAGAAGTTAGTATTGGGAGTATATAAAAGGTTTTAGGAGTTGTTTGGAGGTTTGCATGTCATTTGATTAGGTGCACAAGTAGAATAACAAAATCTGTCCAGCAGCGGACAGTTTTGTTGCAACTTAGAAATAGGAATATTTGACCATGTCATGGGTAGGCCCTCATTAGGCACTATTGGGCCTTAGTTAGAGGGAGTGTCAGAGAAGTTTTTCCAACCATAGTTCATAGGATATGAGTTAGAACCATGTGTCACAAGTTAATTCAAGTCAGGGCGTTTTCTGCCCAGAAAAACAGGGGAACCTTGGACTTTTAGCTTAGGCCCAAGAAGGCCCAAGCCAGGCCCTTGAGCCACATCAAGTTTTTGAGATGCCCTTAGGTCAGGAGAGTCTTGTGTAAAAGTTTTGAAGGAAAAATTGTAGTTTAAGAGTGCCTAATGCACTCAAGAAACTATAGTTGTCATTCTGAAATTTGCACCAGTGAGCGCTTTCACTTATCACATAGTTTTAGAACACTTAGAAGTGAGTATTAGGTCGACCACCATAGTTGTAAGATGGTATAAGGTCAGTAGAGCTAAAGGCACAAGTGAGGGTCAATAGGTTTTGGATAATTTAGGAAAGGCACATCGAGTTAGGAAGCCAAAATTAGAAGACCTTGTCTAGTTTAGCGATCAAGTGACTTAAGATGTGAGTCGAGATCATCCAAGCCTAGTGTTGTATTATGGTATATATGGTGTTATTTGGTGTTAATATATGATATGTGAATATGTGGCTATGTGTGTACTTTTGTAATTTAAAAGTGAATATAAAATTAAGTGCGTATAGGCCTAAGTGACATCTGTGTTTAATTTCAAGTTGTAAATAGGTTAAGATGGTAAGAATATATTATAATGAGGATTATTATTATTATGTAGGATCTCGAGATGAGGGAAAACTTGCCATAAAGGTCGAGTGAAGCTCCAGTTGCTTCTACCAGTCAGACCAGACCAGCCTTTCTCAAGGCAAGTGATTCAACTTGAACTTCGTATTTACTATAAATAGTTCATATATATATATTGATGCAATTATCCGAAGTCATTTTGATATGTTTTAAATCAAGCGTATCTTGTGTTTATCTTTGAATTATATAGAAATGCCATGAACCCTCGAGTCTGTATTGCAAGTAGTTCAAAAGCCTTTTCATGATAGTTAAATGCCATGATAAAATGAAGAGTTGATATATTACTTGATTGATCCTCTTGATTAACATGCTGATGATTCCTAAGTATTGATATCTCATCCTGATACTTGAATCCCTATAGAACCTTACCTTGAACCCTGAAAGTCAGAAACTTATCAAAGTGATCCCTCACTGATTGATACCCCTCTTTCTTATCCTAAAGCTTGACAACTCTGATATATCCTGAGCTAAAGAATCATTTCTTCATACCTTAACACCCATAGTATTCATGAAGCTTATCTTCTTGATGATCCAACACCTGTACCTTAACGAGAAACCATTGCTTTAAGGCCCGTTTGGCATTACCCCTTTATATTATCCATTAGTCTCACTAAATTTTCCTGTCCAAGTTCTGACATATGAAAACCTTTTGGTTACCCTAATAGAGTAAAATTTTATAAATCATGGCCCTGAGATTTAGTAACATATTTCCCGTGTTTCGAGTTGATCTATAATCCCTTAATAAAAATGTTTACTGTTAAAAGAGATTTTGTTATAATTTGGCATCAGTTTTTGAAATAAATAAAATATGGGTTTTCAGTCCCAAAGGGGGATAAATGTTTTCCTTGAATAGTGGATCTGGACTGAGACGCGAGTCCTTTCTGTTGGATTTTAAACGCAGCGGGGGCATGGCAAAACACTTTTACACATACAAAATCCAAATAAAAGCATACAGATCATGAATAAAAATTCGAGGGATCGAATCTAACCTTTAAAATAATTCGGAGACAACGATCAGAGATCCTTAGCGGTTGCTCCTCAAGTGTGAAGCACTCCACCGGTATCCACCAAGAAAACGATGTTAAGGAGAAGGAAGGAGGTGGAGAGAATTGGGTTTTCCCAACTTTTCGGGTTTTGGGGTTCGAATAAAAATAGGGTCTATAATAATGTATTTATAGGCAAAATTTTCAGCTGAAATTTTCCCATAACTATTATTATTATTATCCCATTTATTATTCTCATTAATAATTAAAACTCTTTTTAATTATTAATTCATTTTCTAAACACTTTAGAAATAATTCTCTCTTGATTTAATTTCCAAAAATTAAATCCTTAATTAATAATATTAAGAACTTTTCTTAATTAATTTATAATCAATTAAATCTCATTTAATCAATTATTAAATTTGCCAATTAATTATTTATTTCACAAATAAATAATTATTAGCCATTATTAATTAATTCATCCACCATAAAATCATTCTCTTTTTATGGTGTGACCCTGTAGGTTCAATATTAAGCCGGTAGTAGAAATAAATAATAATAAAACTATTTTATCATTATTTATATAAATTCTCTAATTTATTAAATATGATTAATTAATTAATCACATTTATTCTACATCGTGAGGGATACTTCTCAGTATATCGCGACTATCCGGATAATATGAATTCACTGCTTAGAATACCAAGAACCTATTCAGTGAATAGTTACCGTACAATAAACTCCTTCTACCCTACAATGTCCCGATTAAATACAAGGCATGGATCTCGTGTCAAGCCTATCTAATTCAATCACTTGCTTACCATTTACTATGCGTAGTTCTATACAAATTAGAAACTCCTTTCTAATTTCATTTACTCTGGCCAGAGATTCCTGAACTAACATAAGTGGATCAGCCTTGAACATTCGCTTCCTTCACTAGAAGGGGTAGATCCTTTATTGATCATACACTATCTTCGTGTACAAATTCCTATACCCAGAAGAGCCCTAATAATTGTCCCTGGAGACTAAGAACTAAACCAAAGCATAGTTCAGTGTACACAAGATGACTATGATGACCTCAAATCTAAGGATACTTATACAACTATCACTATGTGAACAACTGCTGACACGTGAGTGAACTCCATCAGTTGTTCAGCTGTGTGAGTCATGTTCAGTGAACTTATTCCATAATAAGCACCTACATACTAGCTATAGTGTTACCACACAAATGTCTATGAGAACAGACATCCTTCATAATGAAGCAAGCATAGTATGTACCGATCTCTGCGGATTATTAATTACCAGTTAGTAATCCTACGACCAGGAACTATTTAAGTTTAGAGTTATCATCTTTTAGGTCTCACTATTATGATCTCATCATAATCCATAAAAAACTTTACTCTAAACTATGGTATATCTTATTTAAACACTTAAATAGATAAAGCCCGTAATAAAAACAAAACAAGTCTTTTATTAATATCAATGAAATCAAAACAGATTACATAAAAAGTTATTCCTAAATCCTAATACATGATTGGACTTAGGACATATTCCTTTCAATCTCCCACTTGTACTAAAGCAAATCACTCTGGTATCTAATACCCATCTAGTCTTTATGACGATCAAAGTGACTTTCAGAAAGTAGCTTTGTGAGTGGGTCTGCTATGTTGTTATGTGTGTCAACTCTAATTCAATACAATACAAGAAATGTTACCGCGCTCCCACTAACCCTTTTGTAGACACATGGTTCATCTACGTTTTTGATAAAATTAAACTCTTTGATTGTCTCATCAAAATGGATATTCCATCTACGAGAAGCTTGCTTTAAACCACATATGGTTCGCAGTAGCTTACACACTAGGTTTTCATTTCCCTCGAAAAGAAAACCATCTGGCTATATGCCAGATCTCATAGTCGTAGTAAGCAGCAATCGCAAGCAAAATCCGAACTGATTTTAACAGGGCTACAGGTAAAAGGTTTCATCAAAGTCAATTCATTGCCTTTGTTTGAATCTTTTTGCCAAAAGCCTGGCCTTATAGGTCTCCACCTGGCCATCTGCTATAATCTATCTTTTGTATACCGTATACATAGATTCCATTCTGGATTTCATGGCACTATGCCATTTCTCTGAGTCAACACTACTCTTAGCCTCATTATAGGTAACAGGGTCGTCATCATCAATGATCGACAACTCATTGTCATTCTCAATGACAAGGCCAAATTACCTCTCAGGTTGGCGAGACACTCTCCCTGATCTATGAATGGGCTGTTCCACAAAAGGTTGTTCAGTCAGAACAGGTGTTTCCACTTGATCCGTAGTAGTTTGTGCTTCTTGAACTTCATCAAGTTCAATTTTGCTCCCACTGTTTCCTTCAAGGATAAACTCCTTTTCCAAGAAGGTAGAATGTCTGGAGACAAACACCCGATGATCGGTGTAAAAGTAATACCCTAAAGTCTCTTTAGGATATCCCACAAAACTACATTTTACGGATCGATATTCCAGCTTATCTGGGTCAACTTACTTGACATAAGTTGGACATCCCCAAATCTTAACGTGTTTAAGACTCGGTTTCCTTTCTTTCCATATCTCATACGGAGTTTGAGGAACAGATTTGGAAGGCACCTTATTCAGTAAATATGCTGAGGTTTCCAATGCATAACCCCATAGGAATACTGGAAGATTTGCATAGCTCATCATGGACCGAACTATGTCTAACATGGTTCGATTTCTCCTTTCAGATACCAATCTGGAGGAGTCCACTGGGAGACTATACCATTTACTTTGAGATAATCTAGAAACACTCCATTAAAGTATTCACCACCTCGATCTGATCGAAGAGTTATAATACTATGTTTGGTTGTTTCTCCACTTCATACTTATATTTTTTGAACTTTTCAAAGGCCTCAGACTTGTGTTTCATCAAACACATATCTGAATCCAGATTTATCATCTATGAAAGTAATGAAGTATGAAAATCCACCCATGGCTTGCATAGACATTGGTCCACATACATCTGTGTATACCATTCCTAGCAAATTTGCAGTCCTCTCTCCATGTCTACTAAATGGAGACTGCAGTGCCACTATGAAGTGAGATTTTCATCATCCCTTTTCTTTTCTTAGTTTGTTCAATCTGAAGTAAATCATGTCACATTTATACAGACCATTATTTAAAGCACCACGTCCATAAAGAATATTATCTCTAAGAATAGAACATTCATTATTCTCAATAATAAATGAAAATCCAGCCAAGTCTAACATGGGAATAATATTCCTCACAATCGAGGGAACAAAATAACAATTATTTAAAACAATAGTCTTGCCCGTAGGCATATGTAAATGAAATGATTCTACATCTTCAGCAGCAACTCTTGCTCAATTTCCCATCAGTAGAATCACCTCCTCTTCCTCAAGAGTCCTACTTCTCCTTGGTCCCTGCAACAAATTGCAGATGTCAGAACCATAGGCGGTATCTAACCCAAGTAGAAATTTGGCTTAATGACATATTCACTTCTATCATGAACATACCTGAATCAGAAGCGGTAGTCTCACTACCCTTCTTCTTCTTCTTCTTCAATTCTGCAAGGTAAACCTTGCAATTCCTCTTGCAGTGCCCCACCTTGTTACAGTGAAAGCAAACAACTTTGCTCTTGGGGTCTTCAGCTTTTGGTGGAACCGGCGTTTTCTCACCTACTTTCTTTTTCTTGGAAGGGTTCCTCTTCCTTTTCTTAGGATTGGAACCTTCGCCAATTAGAAGAACAGAACTCTTCTTAGGGGAAAATTCGATTCCGCAGTCTTCAACATGTTGTGGAGTTCAGGCAGGCTGAAATCCAACTTATTCATGTGAAAGTTCACAACAAACTGCGAGAACGAACTCGGAAGCAATTGCAAGACCAAGTCTTGGCTCAGCTCCCCATCCATGGCAAAACCAAGTTGTCCAAGATGTTCAATCAAATTGATCATCTTAAGTACATGGTCATTCACAGATGATCCCTCAGACATCCTACAACCGAACAACTCCTTCGATATCTCATATCGAGCTGTCCTCCCTGCCACATCATACAACTCTTGTAGATGCATGAGGATAGTGTGAGCATCCATATGCTCATGTTGCTTCTGTAGCTAAATGTTCATGGAAGCTAGCATGATGCATTGAGCAACATTTGCATCATCTATCCACTTACGATACACAACATGTTCATCATTATGCGCATCGCTAGCAGGTTCAGTAGGCTTAGGTGAGTCAATCACGTATTCCAGCTTCTCAATCCTGATAACAATTCTCAAGTTCCGAAGCCAGTCATCATAATTAGGACCAGTCAATTTGTGAGCATCTAGTATGCTCCTGAGTGATAGTGCAGAAGACATAACGTACAAAGTAAATCTGTAAATGATAAACACATAACAACACTTAGCAAATATTCGATTTCATTTCAAAACACTATATGAATCGGGTCTTTATTCATAAGTGGCTCCCACTAGTTTATCTAATTTATTCAACCCCCTACGTGAAAAATTAAGCATTCATAATGCTAGTGGGAATAGGGATCCTACATTCCATTACACAACCCAAGCTGTGGCACGAAACGCCATATAATGTTCAATAGGCAGACAACTCTTGTCAATTACATCTAATATTATTCCCTAATCAAACTTTAGCCTCTTGAATAATTGAGTCACGGCTGTGGCATGACAAACTCAATGTTCTAAGTCAAGTCTAACCTAACATTCCGTATAATTGAATCAGTCCCCAAAGGCCCACGGCTGTGGCACGTAACGACCTTTAGATTCTTATTCAATGTACACATCTCTATGTAATAGACAAGTATTTCTTATTTCGAAATCAAAGCCCTCGGCTGTGGCACGAAACGACAATGATTCAAAAATAAGAACTACTTTTCTATCATGTTGGAAGGCTATGACCGACACAAGCCCGTTGTGTCATTGGCCAATTACTACTTGATATTATTTAATTTTAGAGGGATTATATTACGTTATAATCATAATCATATTATAAAGAGATTCTTCCTTTTAAATTAAATATTTCAAATCAATAATCAATAATCAGATGATTCCCAGATCGGGTGGAGCATTGTCAAGACGCGTCACTTAATAACCCTTTCTTACAGATAGAAATCTGTTGTTGACAGAATCATCCTTTCTCTCATATCAAAAATTCATATTCAATTACGTGTTTCATAAACACAAGAATCTCATGATTGTATTCATAATATTGTTATTAAGGTTATGAAACAATTTCACTATACTAGGTTGTCTAACAAACGCCTTATGTTCATTTAAGTTCACCTAAATCTATCATCGCATAATAAACTAAGCATATATCACATATATCAACATTAATAAACATCAAGGTAGGCATGTTATATCATCTAGCACATTAGTCTAAGCATTATACATCTCTATGTATCACATGAAGCATTTAAAAGCAATTAAAACAGTCAAAAACAGCTTTAAAACACTTCATGGAAATATAAACAGTTCAAAACTTTTATATAAACTAAAATTGATCAATCCATTAGATCCGTCTCGGAAAAACGAATCCAACGGTATATTGCACGCCCAAAACGGAGTTACGAAACTCCCAGAAAATCAAATTTAATGTGGACAGTCGGGCTGTAACGCATTACAGGAACGCGTTACAAGCCCTGTGACGCATTCCGGTGATGCGTTACAACCCTTTTAACCAATTAAAAGGTGTAACGCATTCCGTGAATGCGCCACAGATGTGTAACGCATTCCCGGAATGCGTTACACCCCTATTTTTTTTTCTTGCAGCAGCCGCCTTTTGCTTTCCTCGGAAAACGAGCCGCCTGACACCACTGTTCTTTGTCTGCTTCCGTGCATTCAACAGACAAGCAACACAGCAGACATAATCTATATACATACTTACAAACAATATATATATATATATATATGATTATTTAATTACGAATTTAATTGTAAGAACTTCAAAAATTCATAATAAAAAATCTATACATCACAAAATTATGAAAAAAGTACCCAGACGATCTACAACACTTGTTGAACTCAGATCAACATTCAAAATTATTCTGAGAAATGATTTCTCATCAGACAAAATTAATCCATGATATAACTTGTAAAAATCATAATTAATTCATACAAGCACATAAAATTCTGAAATTTTTACCACAGATCTATATGCATACAACCTATGATCTGATACCATTGTTGGATTTTAAACACAGCGGGGGCATGGCAAAACACTTTTACACATACAAAATCCAAATAAAAGCATAAAGATCATGAATAAAAATTCGAGGGATCGAATCTAACCTTTAAAATAATTCGGAGACAACGATCAGAGATCCTTAGCAGTTGCTCCTCAAGTGTGAAGCACTCCACCGGTATCCACCAAGAAAACGATGTTAAGGAGGAGGAAGGAGGTGGAGAGAATTGGGTTTTCCAAACTTTTTGGGTTTTGGGGTTCGAATAAAAATAGGGTCTATAATAGTGTATTTATAGGCAAAATTTTCAGCTGAAATTTTCCCATAAATATTATTATTATTATCCCATTTATTATTCTCATTAATAATTAAAACACCTTTTAATTATTAATTCTTTTTCTAAACACTTTAGAAATAATTCTCTCTTGATTTAATTTCCAAAAATTAAATCCTTAATTAATAATATTAAGAACTTTTCTTAATTAATTTATAATCAATTAAATATTATTTAATCAATTATTAAATTTGCCAATTAATTATTTATTTCACAAATAAATAATTATTAGCCATTATTAATTAATTTCTCCACCATAAAATCATTCTCTTTTTATGGTATGACCCTGTAGGTTCAATATTAAGCCGGTAGTAGAAATAAATAATAATAAAACTATTTTATCATTATTTATATAAATTCTCTAATTTATTAAATATGATTAATTAATTAATCACATTTATTCTACATCGTGAGGGATACTTCTCAGCATATCGCGACTATCCGGATAATATGAATTCACTGCTTAGAATACCAAGAACCTATTCAGTGAATAGTTACCGTACAATAAACTCCTTCTACCCTACAATGTCCCGATTAAATACAAGGCATGGATCTCGTGTCAAGCCTATCTAATTCAATCACTTGCTTACCATTTACTATGCGTAGTTCTATGCAAATTAGAAACTCCTTTCTAATTTCATTTACTCTGGCCAGAGATTCCTGAACTAGCATAAGTGGATCAGCCTTGAACATTCGCTTCCTTCACTAGAAGGGGTAGATCCTTTATTGATCATACACTATCTTCGTGTACAAATTCCTATATCCAGAAGAGCCCTAATAATTGTCCCTGAAGACTAAGAACTAAACCAAAGCATAGTTCAGTGTACACAAGATGACTATGATGACCTCAAGTCTAAGGATACTTGTACAACTATCACTATGTGAACAACTGCTGACATGTGAGTGAACTCCATCAGTTGTTCAGCTGTGTGAGTCATGTTCAGTGAACTTATTCCATAATAAGCACCTACATACTAGCTATAGTGTCACCACACAAATGTCTATGAGAACAGACATCCTTCATAATGAAGCAAGCATAGTATGTACCGATCTCTGCGGATTATTAATTACCAGTTAGTAATCATACGACCAGGAACTATTTAAGTTTAGAGTTATCATCTTTTAGGTCTCACTATTATGATCTCATCATAATCCATAAAAAGCATTACTCTAAACTATGGTATATCTTATTTAAACACTTAAATAGATACAGCCCGTAATAAAAACAAAACAAGTCTTTTATTAATATCAATGAAATCAAAACAGATTACATAAAAAGTTATTCCTAAATCCTAATACATGATTGGACTTAGGACATATTCCTTTCACTTTCCACACTTATATTAGGCTTAAAAGTTGCCTAGGGATTCCCGTTAATGTTTTAGAACCCAGCGAGGTTCGGGATTACTTCGCGGCTGATCACCGGCTGTAGTCCGTAGCGTCATAAAATGATTTTGATTAAGGCATGATATTAAAATTGTTTTGATACAAGCAAAATGATGCCATCTCACATAGTTTTATCTCTCGTTACCATTGGTTATGTCTTTCCATTGTCATTCTTTAATGTATATCTCGATTTATGTTTTGTGTCGTACTGTTAGCACTTGTTGAGCATTTGGCTCACTCCTTGCTTTACCCTGATATTACAGCTAGCAGCTATGGTTAGATTCAAGCAGACTGCCCGTAAGACCTATGATGCTGATGCTTATGTTCGAGCTCAGGTAGAATAAGTAATAATAGTTTGTGTGAGGACTCGGTACTTTTAATCAGATGTAATAGTTGGTAGTGTTGGGTTGTTCCAAACCCTAAACTGTAATATCTTGGAGTTGGTTGTGTATTCTTCTTTTAAAATGTTGTAATAGTTATATTTAATTTGCTGTTTAAGTTGGGGGCGTGACAATGTCTCTTCTCTCTCTTATATGTTTATATATTTTCAATCTTCGAAAATTCATATCTCATAAATTGTCCGTCCAAATTTCAGTCACTATATATAAAAATGATCAGCGCTTCGATACCTACCGCACAGGCATACATATTGTAAGATTTCGAGAAGAAAATTTTCAGAGTAAGTTTTCCATTTTAATTTAGTTTTGGGCTGTAGAAAGGGAGTTTGGTGATGCCAACAACTCTAGGGGGAAAGTCCGTTTTACAAAGATGTTATTTCGATTTTTTTTTTAAATATTTATTTCAATCTCAAATTATTAACTTTTATTATTTTCGAAAATTATTATTTGATTTAATTATTTATAATTTCTTTTGAGTAATTATTTATGATTTAATTAAATGATTAATTCATTTAATCAATTAATTTTATTCATAAATAGTTAAGTGAAACGTAATTATTTATAATTAAGTCAAATAATATCATAAAATTATTTTGAGCTTTTAAAAATTATATAAAGGTATTTAAAATTCAATTAATATTTTTATTAATTGAATTATTCTTATTTTATTCATAATAAATAGGTTGTTTGTCCGTTTAATACGAAACGAACGCGTCTAGACTCCGAAAAATATTTTGCTTCTATTAAAAAAATACTTTTGAGACATAAAATCTTTCGTTTCGAAAGGCGCTTGATTTTGTAAACATTTCTATGTCACGTAACTATCAAAAAGTTGTATTTCGACTCGATTTCAGTTTTAAACATACCAAGTCGAATGTTATGATAAACTGAGGCATATGTTATATGAATTATGTAATACGTGGGATAGGTGTTTACATGTTATACAAATTATGTGCTAATAAGAGTGTCAGAAAACTGGTTTAATCGTACCTGTTGATCCGTAATTCGGATTCAGACGAAACGAAAAGTGATTAGAAGCTTATATTGTCTATTTTAAAATTTTGAAATAAAATGATTGAGTCGGAAATATAAGTACATGTCACTGGATATGCATAATGTGACTATATGTGATCTGATTATGTATTAAATTGACGATTATGTGAGGTATGTGTTTATTTCTTGAGTTAAGTACGTGATAAGTGAATTGAGTAACATATTGTCATGTCCGGATTGATATTGGAATTCAATTGATCGATTGATTGTTGATTGAAATAGAATAACAGGGGGATAGTCTAATAAATAAATGAGATAATGTTAGATTTTCGATATGATCTGTACTCGTATTGATTTATAGAATAGTTGTGATAGAGTCAAAGTATGATTACGTGATAAGTGATATTTGATAAGTTTATAGAAGTTATATGAGTTGAATTCTGATTATTTGATAAGGGTTTATTAGTATATATGGCATGTATACACGAAGGGTTATTGATACGGGGTTTGATAGTTATAAGTTAAAGTTGATAGACTGTTTAGTGATTATAGTATTGTGTTATTTTCGTAAAGGATCTGGACGAGACGTGCAATATCAAATATGTACATAAGGTCAAATGGTGTCACAAAACGAATAAGGATTAAGTCGAGAAAGCAACGATGTGCAGAGAATAGAGTATAGTCAGAGGTTATCCGTGAGTTATGGTATACATAAATTGTGGAGTATAAAGTATGAGACTGAGCTGTGAGTTGAAACCGGATTTAAGGCAAGTTCCTAAATCCTATTTTATATATATTGCAAAGATTTGATATTTCTTTCATGATCATGGTATTATGTTTTATGCGTTGAACTACACATGGTAAACATTTACTTCTGAGAATGAAACCTATGATTTCTTTCTACCTTCAAGTTCTGAAAATCTAAACACTTTAACATATCCAATAAACACATACCCTATGATACCATTTCAAAATCACCAAATATCTTTCATCCAATGAATACATACCCTTCTATACTTGATTTCATTTCATAAATACCAAACCTTTGTTCTTACAAGATTGAAACTCTTGTCGCATATATATATGGTTTGATTATCAAATGCAAATGTTGTTTTTAGTTAAATATTTTATAACTGTTGATTATGATTCTGCTTATGAAAATGAATATTTTCTATTGAATTGAATTATTAGAATTGGATTATTTATATAAAATATGTGGACTAGATTCGTAGTCAGACCAGATACGTGGTCAAAAGTAGGCCAATGTTAGCCTTCGATCCAGTATAAAGAACAGGGTTGTGTGCTATGTTCGGGGTTAGTGTGTGACTGATCAGCAGCCTAACCTTTGGTTTTTAGTTAAAATAAGATAATTCCAATTCAATAATTCCTTTGAGTAATTGAAATTCCCAGTTTTCAATTAATACAATGATTGATGAATCTTTTTATATATTACCCTGAGCTTGTGAACTCTTGATAAATTATTTCAGATTATTGTTGCTATATTGGTACTTGTTGAGCATTGTTGTTCACCCTTACTTTCCTTATAACTATTTCAGAAAGACTTAAAGATGAGAATTTAATGCTAATGCCATGCGAAGAGTATGAGTGGTTAAGTTATCCAGAGGTCAAAGAAGGTATCCAGGAAAATTGATGATGAAGGTTCGAGTTAGAGTTGTTTATTGAGATTCAATTGAAAATCAGGTTTGTAAATAATGTAGTAATGATTCTTCTTATCGAAGATGACTTGAAGTTGTAAAAGATGATGTTTATTAATAATAGTGTTTGGTTCAAATTTCAATGTTGTAACCTGTATGCGATCATGTTTTTAGGGGGTTAAACTGTTTTCTTTTTAATCTTTTACTAAAGCTTCCAAGTTTTAAATTCTTTAATTATTATTATCTTTTAAAAAATACAGGTTTTCAAAAATTTTTTAAAAATGATTTTCCTGTGAAGCCGTCAAATCTAGACCCCTAAATTTTAGGGACGTCACAGTTTTCCACACACCAAGAGCTTTCATATATATACATCTTTATCTTAAAGTCGAACTTGTGTAATTTGCCTATTGCTAACATCGGATAATTTTGACCAACAACACCCCCTTTAGTTTACTTGTATCCATTTGTGCAATTATGGGCATGTACACGGGCATTCAACGTTTTAACCGAGCTCTGATACGATTCTTATTAATACAAATTCCTATTAATACAAATTCCTATTATCCAACTCAGTAAATATATACAATTATCTATGTAAAATTGAGAAAATAAATATGAGCGCTAAAACTCTCTAATCTGCAATGGTACAATATATGTAAGCACTACAAAACTAAATAACTAAATAATAGGTTCTAATAAACCACCTCCTAATCCACCTCAACGTCTACCCATTATTTCATGGGTGAGTGACAAAAATAACCCATATTTTATAAGCGAGCGATAAAATACCCGATTTTAAAGAGTGGTCAATTTTAACCGGCAAATTACATATATAAGAATAAGGTAGTATATAATATGCAGTCATCAAAAGAGTAATCTGTATTATACAATTGATAAAGGGGTATTAAATGAACTACAATTGGCCAATTTTTTTAAAATGATTAATTTTATTAAAAATTCTAAAAATAAATTAAAATTATCATTTTTTTCTTATTTCATAACATTGCTAAATAGACTCTATCAACTAAATGACCAAGTCGTTTTAGCCTTTTATGATCAAAATAAATAATCAAACGCAGTGATAAATTCAAGACAAAACTTGGATTAAAATCAACATTTAATTCTATATAGGGCATAGTTATACTGTCAACTATCTTTTCGAAAATAACTTTTTTGAAAAAAGAAAATAATTTAATAAAAAGTCATACGGCATCTACACATATAATCGAAATTGAACAAACGCATAATTATATCGCCGTTAAATATTTCCTTCTTGTAAAGGCAATCAAACGATTTTTTGAAGATCCATATGTACATGTTGTACTCCTCCAATTGTTAGTTTGAGCAATTGACCATAGATACATCACCATAAAAACCATTATCACTCAATTAATACAATAAAAATTTCACAGATCTGCAATTTCGGACATGATGAATAACAAGATAAACATGATGAATAACAAGATAAATCAAATTAAAAACCAAACTCTCACAATTAAAAAGAGATCAAACAAAATTCAAATAAATTTGGAACTTATTAAAAAAAATGAATAAGAAATAAAAGATCAGAGTTTTCGGAGTTTTCATCGATCCCCTCGAAACCTTTTGAGACTACTCAAAAGAGAGAGAAGGGAACTTAACTAAAAAAAATGGGAATAATTACGGCAGTGGATTAAAAAAAAAGAGAGAGAAGCTATTCATTCGATAATTGATGAGGAAGCACAGCCACAAAACAACTGCTCCGAATTTATTCTTATGTATTATATACTGTAATCTTCTTTTGAATCCTCCATTTTCGGCAAAAATTCCCAGCTTTTCTCTTCGGGGTCTCCAAGAAATGTTTAAAAGGTCCGTCATGCAGTTTGATCTGTGACAACATGAAATTTGTATGAAATGATAAAAAAATATAAAAGTTGATGATCCTAAGTTAAAGTTGTTATCAATGTCGAATACGAAAATTGTAAAATATCTTAGCTTCACAGCCTCGAGAGACAGATTTTACCACTATTATTTCATATACGCGGGGCTCCGGTCTGTGACGACCGGTTTGAATGACGGTACCACCCTGCATTGTTGGGTCCCAAAAACCTACGACCAAAACAAACCAAACCTTGTGCTGTTGCATGGGTTTGGTGCAAATGCCATGTGGCAATACGGGGAGCTGCTTCGGCATTTTATCCCGAGATACAACGTATACGTGCCAGATCTAGTATTCTTTGGGGGATCGTTGACGAAAATGAAGGAGAGGACGGAAACATTTCAAGCAAAATGCATGAAAAGATTGATGGAGATGCATGGAGTGGAGAAAATGAGTTTGGTGGGAACAAGTTATGGAGGGTTTGTAGGGTATAGAATGGCAGTAGAATATCCGGAGGAGGTGGAGAAAGTGGTGTTGTGTTGCGCAGGTGTTTGCTTAGAGGAGAAAGATTTGAAAGATGGTTTGTTTAAAGTTTCCAATTTGGAGGAGGCTGCTAGTATCTTGGTGCCCCAAACGCCTAATAGGTTGAGGGACTTGACCAATTTCTCTTTTGTTAAGCCTCCCATCAAAGGGCTTCCTTCTTACTTTCTCTCCGATTTTATTAATGCAAGTCCCTTCCTATATATACTATCTGTGATTCTCTTTTCTTTTTGTTGGTTATAACAATTAATTTTAGTTGAAAACTGGGGAATATGTGAAGGTGATGTGCACAACATATGTGGAAGAGAAAAAGGAACTCATTTATGCTATTCTTAAAGACCGGCATCTTGCCAAACTTCCGCACATCACACAGGTTCCTTCATCATGATATATATAGCCTACCTTAATTATACTATTATTTTTTTATTTTTTTATTTATATCACAGTAGTGGTTCTTCTATGTTTTGTTCCAAATCAATTCTTATTAATGCTTTGTTTTGACAGAGAACACTAATCATATGGGGAGACCAAGATCAGATATTTCCAGTAGAATTAGGACATAGATTACAAAGGTAATTCAGATTTGCGTCCTTTATAATACGTACATAGTGAGGGACAGGGTGGTGCTTGTAGTGCCCGGGTTGATGTGTATATATAAATGTTGACAGACATATTGGAGAGAGTGCTCGGCTAGTGGTTATAGGAAATGCAGGGCATGCTGTGAACCTAGAGAAACCCAAAGACTTCATCAAACACTTGAAAGATTTCTTGGATGAAGATTCCGCACCAGCAGCAGCCACCAAATCAGATGAACCAGGATAGCATTTACACTTGATCCATCACATTAGACACGTTTTATCCCCTGTCGTTGTAATTTATCATTGAAACCACCAAAGAATGTAAGATATGTCGAATTACAATATTATATGTTCCCCCAAAATGTTCTTTGTTTATCATCATTCATAACAAGTACGCTAGTAAACATGACAGTACCAAATTGTTGGTATTAATTTAAAACTTGTCAACCTGGAGACTTGGTCAGCTAGCCGTGGAGAATTTGTAGGAACTGATTGAATAAAATTAGTGGTATAGTTTTTATAGGAAGGTAGTTCAGCCCATTATGGTTTGTTTCCTATTTACTAGCAATGACTTGTATTTGCTTTCTATTTAATATTTGATTTCAGTATAAAATAAATCAGTCGTTTGACAAAAGTACTTGTCTTGTTTATTCAGTTTTATATCAAACAGCTATTATAAGTATAATTATAATCCAATATTTTGATATCAGAGCTAGGACAAGTGACTGAGTGAATGTCGAAGGCGGGGATGGATGTGAACAAGCTCAAGGGAGGTCCAATTGGCCTTAGTTAGCCAACGTTGGCAAAGGGAAACTATACGGCGTGGTTCATGAAAATGAGGGTTTTTTATGCAAGCACGTGGAGTTTGGGATGATGTTGAACCTAACAATCCTAAAATTGCAATCGAAGATAAGGTGGACAAGATTGCATTGGCTATGATATATCAGGCAATTCCTGAGGAGATACCATTGTCACTGACAGACAAAGGGACGGCCAAAGAGGCCTGAGAGGCGATCAAAACCATGTGTCAGGATGCTGCTGAGAGAGTCAAGAAGGCTAGGGTTCAAATGTTAAATATACGGGGCATTAAGCATGAAAGACACTAATCAGCTTGATGATTTTATATGAAAATCAAAGGAATTGTGTCAAATATACGGGCTCTGGGGGAAGAGGTGGCAGAAACATATGTAGTCAAGAAATTATTGTGTGTTGTACTATCAAGATTTTTACAAATTGCTTCTACTCTTGAACAATTTCGAAATCTGGATACCATGTCTATGGAGGAGGCCATTGGGTCACTAAAAGCCCAATAAGAAAGGCTAAAGGGAACTGTGACTACAAACGAAGAACAACTAATGTTGACTAAAGAAGAGTGGCAAAAGAAAGACAATGAAGGTGGAAAACTTATGCTTACGCGAGAAGAGTGGTTGAAGAGGTCAAGTCGAGGTGCTTCAAATGGAGTTCCAGGACAAAAGGGACGTAAATATCATGATAAAAGCCAAGTAAAATGTTACAATTGTGGCATACTTGGCCATTATGCAGCTGAATGCCGGAAACCACGTCGAGCAAGAGAACAAAGACAAGAGATATATATTGCTTCCATAAAGGATGATGAGCCAACCTTGTTGTTGGAAAATCATGAAAAGGCAGATATAGATATGTTACTGTTAAACGAGGGTGAGGTGACCCCTAAACTCCTACCTGTAGGCAATAAGAAGCAAGGAAAATCGAATATCTGGTACTTGGACAATGGCGCCAGTAACCACATGACGGGTGACAAATCAAAGTTTAATATTTTGGATTCAGAGATCAGTGGCAAAGTAAGGTTTGGAGATGGTTCTACAGTCAAGATTGGGGGTAAAGGGTCGATAAATTTCAGGTGCAAAAACGGGGAGGAGAGAACACTTCATGATGTTTATTACATTCCAACTTTGTGTAATAACATCATTAGTCTTGGACAACTTTCTGAAGGAGGAAAAAAGTCATAATTAGTGGAAATTTGTTGAGAGTATATGATAATCATGAGAAGTTGCTAATGAAAGTCATAAGATCAAGCAACAGGCTGTAAAAAATCATTATTGAGCCATATAACTCTATTTTCTTGCTTACAAAAACTTACAAAATCATTATTAATATCATGAGTTCGGTTTTGAATAAAGTTTATGATTCAATCCATAATCATTTTTTCTTGTTATTGTTGTTTACGATATTTCCGTAAACACAGTTTTACGAGTTTTATTCTCGTCAAGATTCAAAGTATTGCTGAAGCATTTCGCTCAAAAATATCAAAGGATTTTGAATACTGAGGAGGAATCAATTCTGGGATTCCTTAACTAAATTTTCTGATTCAGCACTTATGAGTTTTAAACGTTCTGGCTCTGATGCAGATGTTGGTTTTATATCAAAATAACCATATACATGATATAATGAACTTGCTAAGCATTTCTTTCACTCATACTTGCCTATTTTTAAATTTAACCTCTAGAGAGGATTAGCTTGCATTGTTTAGCCGCGTAATTCGAGGAAGGAAAGAAGAAGCTCTTGGAAGGTGATTGGTCCAGGGTTTGCGGGCTAGTGTATGTTCTGTTGTGTAAAGTTGTTTATATTATATTATAGTTGTGTATTTTATAGTTGGGCCTAGTATACTTCTTTTCAAAGTTATACTAGCGGGTTAAGTGTTGAGATTGAGAATTGTTGAAAAGAGTTTTAAAAGAAAGTGAAAGAAAAATTATTTGTGGAATTTGGAATTCTTGTTTCTAGAACTGTAACCTTAAAAGATCTTGGATTAGTTTGGGGTCATAGATGATAAATATCTTCCATTGTCATTTGTTTATTGATTTAACACGTTATTTTGGATTGAGGTTTCATAGTGACGACCAAATCCCCTGACCCCACATTTGGGGCGTTATGGGTTGGTATCAGAGCTGAGGTTATAGTAAACTGGAAACGAGAGTGTGTAGGAGTGTGTATAGCTATGCGAGGACGTTTGAGCTCATATTGAGTTCCTGTTAGACTATTGGATATAGTACCAACGAGTAAGTTAATATCAGCGCATTCGTTTGAGATGGTTGTGTTCAGCTGGATGGAACTCCAGGAAGCTATGAACTTCTATTGTGGAATCTTCCGAGACTACGATTTGACGACAGAGATTATCGATATCCTTGGAACGTGAAGAAGTGTCTAGAAATGGGTGACGATTCAACAGAAGAGTTCAAATTGAAGATAAATATTAAGATCTTGGAAATACCTTCTCTTTCGATAACTTCTTTTAACATCTCTTAAAAAGAGATATATGTTAGATTATATATTCCTTAAACACCTGCTTTCAATCGCGTACTGTGCCAGAGGTTGTCATGAAACCTATTTCCAGGTTTTGATAGCTCTTCCAAATTATGATAAATTAACTTCCACTTTTCTTATATGGTGGATAATTTCGTGGTGATGTGACACCACTTACTCATTTTGTACCAGAATTTTTTTTCTCTGGATTTCATTTCCTTCAGAAATATCAGCTTTGAAATTTTTTCAGTTTTATTCATTCGATTTTAAATTCCTATGATATTCTTTTATTCTGACTAAGATGAACAACCCTATTTATAGGGGACGCAAGATATACATGTCTGTGTGATAGGAGTTGGATGGGACGCCATCACTTGTGTGTGTTGTGAATACATGAAGGTTAACAACCTTTAGTAGTGTCTTGATTTTGGCACGCAACACCATGTTCGTTTGATCATATTGATCTCTCAGTTATTCTTTCATTTCAACAATTCTTTCTCTCCAATTCAGATTTTAGTAACCGCAATGGTGGGAAACCCGTTATGATATGAAATTCTTTTCTCTTTGAACTTCCATGATTTTATTATTTCAAATACTCGAAGGTATGCCAATCAAGTTGAGATGAGTTATCCAGGTCAATGGAAAGTAAGATTTTTGGATGAAATTACCAATATCAACGATGGATTGCAATGCGATTAAAATATCGGTGGCATACAACGAAGTCAGTCTGTCCCTTTATTTCTTTCTCTATTTATCTCTATCTCTCTTTCTCTTTATTTTTCTCTATCTTTCTCTCTATTCTTCTTTCTCTCGATCAGTACAAGTGATTCTATTGAGGAATTGGTCAAAGGATGTGGAAAGAACAACGTTGCGGAATGAAGTGCCCGTGATAATTTTATGGTATAAGGAATTTCAGTGTTATTTGAAATTTTTAGAAAAGTTACATATGCTAGATTAAGAGTTGACCAGAAGTTCCCTAGTGCTCTCTTCTGCTGATTCTGATGATGGAATCCTTATAAGGGGTAGATTGTGATATCCCGTATTTTCAGAATTATTATTATTAATATTTGAATATATTTATGTGATTTTCTGATTTGGAAGGAATAAAATGGTGGATATTTTATTCATGTTTGACGAGTTTGTGTTATTAAATGGTTATGTGCTAATTGTTAAGTGTTGTATCGTTCCTTGTTAATTTCTGAAAATAGTTACTTAAATATATTATTTTCAAAAGTTATTTGAAAGCCGATCTTATTGATATCGGTAAATTGAAATTGTTTTGTCATATCCGGGAAATATTTTGCAATTATTTTTATCAATAAATAATTGTTTATGTGATTTTTATGTGAATTTTGGTTATCTAGTAATGAGAATTGATGTTTGGATGTTCATATGTGATAAAATTTGAGTATTTTATTTTTTATACGTCCAAAATAAAGTATAAATAATTTTGGTATCTTTCTGGTAATTTATAGGTTGCTAGATGATTTTATAAAGGATTTATAGATTTAATAAATTATTTTCTGAGTAATTATAAACAATTTTATAAAACCGGGAATCGTCCAACCTCAACCGTTTTTGCGCTTTTAAAACCCGAAACTCTTCCGAAAACTCCTTCCTAACCTAATCTTGTAATTCTGGACATTTTCCGTGTTTTAACGTTTTCGATCCGGATTACGGTTTGACCTGTGCGCATCCCGGCGTAAAATTTTCGATACAATAATCATTCCGGTAAATCAATAAAACCCGTATTCTCGAGAGACGGGATATTTTTACATTATTTTCTCACATGGTGTTTTATAGGAAGCTCGGTTTTGATAATTATCCAAATTTGGTATTAAATTATTTCGCTTTTATAGTTACTTAGCGGCTAAGTAATCTATTTTCGGATCGTTTTGCAGTTACTTAGCGACTAAGCAACTAATATATTGATCCAGCATGAGCCAATATTCCATAAATATATATAGCCCTTTTTTATTTCATTTTATTCGTTAAATCAGAATCAGTCAGTAACAATATAGAATTTACAGAGAAAACCCTAAAAACACAACATTCTTGAAAATCAAACTTACAAACGAGGGCATTATCGAACTCCGATTCGGGCGTGCTATATATCAAATCGAAACTCTCGAAAAGTACTTTTTGAATCAATCAACCATTTTTATGCAGAAAATAAGGTGATTTTCTTATTTAATTATTTTAATTCGAATTATTTAGTGAATAAAATATGAATTTTCGCAGACGTGATTATCTGATTGTTTTGTTGATTTCATGTTGTAGAGCATGTTTTTCTGGTCAATTTCATATATTATACTTCAAAAATAGAGTTCAATAACACTTAGTAATTGAAGTTTAATTTTCTGAAAATTTTCTAAAAAGTTGTTCTTGGTGTTCTTGAAGTGTTCTGAAAATCAAAATCAAATTTGAAGGTAATATTGAACACCAAATCACAAGTATTTGTAACCGTTGTGAAGCCCTTGATCTTCTCTACCTATTTCAACCATCAAATCGTGTAAACGATTAGTAATTTGTAAATTCATATTTTAGGGTTTATACCCCGAATTTGAGGTTTCTTATTGAGTGATTTTTGGATTATTTTGATGATGCCAATAGCTTTATTTACTTGTTTACAAGCGATTAGAGTATAAATATGCAGTGTTTGATTACAAGAAGGTTATAGTCGAGTTCATAGGTTTTGCTATTTTTAAAATTGATTTTCTGGATTATTCATGTTATGGTTGTTTGTTTCGATGATATCACTATATTCATATCATTTGCAGCATTGTTTTGAGCTATTACGTGTTAAGTTTGGTGTTGTTTTCCAGAAAATCGACATTCGCCGAAATTCTTCGCCGGCCGGATTGTTTACTTCGATCAGGAATTGATTTCCCGGGGTGTTTGTATGATTCTGAGCAGCCTAGGGGTTTGGGGAAGGCCAGGGGATTGAATTGGGGCAAAAAACGAAGGGATGCAGTGTGGTTTTTGGTTGTTTGGTGTTGCTGGAAAGTGCCGGAATCCGACACCGGTTTCTGGGTTTTCCAGATTGCGGTGGTCGTTGTTCTTCACATTCCGGCCACCCACCACTCTCCTGCCCCGCCCTGTGATCCAGTGGAGAAGATGACAGGAGTACATAACATGTTTCCGTATTTTTGTTTTTTTAATTCAAAATTATATTTTTTTAAATTCTAAAAATCCTTTTTAATTTCCAAAAATTTATTTGGTTAATTATTTAATAATTAACTGAATTATTTTAAATTTCAAAAATTATTTTCTCTTATTATTTTCAAAAATCTAATTTGATTTAATTATTTATAATTTATTTTAAGTAATTATTTTATAGATTTAATTAATTGATTACTACATTTAATCAATTAATTTTATTTATAAATAGTTAAATAAAATGTAATTATTTATAATTAATTCAAATAATTCCTAAAAATTATTTTTAAGCTTTTAAAAATTATATTTAAGTATTTATAAATCAGTTAATGTTATTATTAATTGATTATTCCTATTTAATTCTTATTTAATTCATATTAAATAAATCGTTTGTCCGTTTAATACGAAACGAATGCATCTAGACTCATAAAAATATTCCTCTTTCAATAAAAATACTTTCGAGACCCAATTTTTTTTTTCGAAAGGTCTCTTATTTTACGAATCATTCTGAGTCGATTTTTGACCGATAAATCATATTTTTGACCCGATTTCAGTTTTAAACAAATCGAGTCGAATGTTTCAACGAGCTGAGTCATATGTGATATGAAATATGTGATATATGAGTTATGTGTTTAGGTGATATGTGAATTACGTGCGTACGTGGGTCAAGACACCTGTTTTTGGCTGTTGTAATTTTGTGTGGGCTATCGTATGAGTAGACGATAGGATTTTGACGCGCAGTTCCTCGAGTAATTATCGTTTAGATGATTAAAATAATATTTTGTAATTATAGATACGAGTCTTTCAAGATGATCAGGACCCGATGGAATGGATGAAGACTAGAGTTGAAGAGTATGGAATATTGGGTTGCAATACTACATGAGCAACAGATCAGAGATTTAGCGAAGTAAAAGATGTTGATGCCTTGAGATGTCAAACTAAGATAATTGTGTTATTGCGAGTGTGACTAACTGCTAAAAACCAACGGCATGTATCCCTATCATCACTTATTGTTCAAGTGATATTTATTTTAAATCTTCTTAGGCAAGTATTGTTTTCCCTATTCTCAGTTCAGTATATATAAATGTTTTATATATCGCTGAATTAAATAATTCTGTTTATGCAAGTAATCTACTTCTATTCTATGTTCAGAATAACTAAGTGATTTTACTTATCAAATTACTGGATTTATAAATGTTTTGGATTTTGAGAAAAATGATTTGGTTGCGAATATTCCTGCCTAAGTGAATGGGGGAATAAAATTATTTCGGGTGTCAATTATTATGACCCCTTTTCAATAAAAGGTTTTAAGATTGGATCAATGCGTAAGTGACCGGGGCGGAAGGTCCAGCGGAGGGCTATTTCTAAGTGTCATATGAAATATTATGACACATTTTGTGCCAGAGGCGGATATATTGCCTTTTTGTTTGAGTACTCGTGTTTTGGGGACATGTTTCTATGAATCATGACCTTGTGCTATCACATGGGCTGATCAGCATGTGATAGTACGTCCGTCGGTGAATGATCCCAATCTAAATTATTATATTATTTTTGATAATCATAGAATAAATGATTTATCAACTATTTCTTTTTTGGATTAATGGTGAAATACAGTTTTGATTCAGTTTCTGATTTATATTGATACTTACTTTGTTGTTAAATATCAAAGGTGGTATTAGTATAGATGATTGATGTTGACTTCAGTATGGGATGTTGTGACCATCAAAGTTCGTATTGATATCTAATTTGATATGAAAATAAAATGAGTATTAATATCAAGAGTTCAGTTTTGAATAAAGTTTATGATTCAATCCATATTCATTGTTTCTTGTTATTGTTATTTATGATATTTTCGTAAACATAATTTTACGAGTTTCATTCTCGTCAAGATTCAAAGTATTGCTGAAGCATTTCGCTCAAAAATATCAAAGGATTTTGAATACTGAGGAGGAATCAATTCTGGGATTCCTTAACTAAATTTTTTGATTCAACAATTATGATTTTTAAACGTTCTGCTCTGATTCAGATGTTGGTTTTATATCAAAACAACCATATACATGCTATAATGAACTTGCTAAGAATTTCTTTTGCTCATACTTGCCTATTTTTAAATTTAGCCTCTAGCGAGGATTAGTTTGTGTTGTTTAGCCGCGTAATTCGAGGAAGCAAAGAAGAAGCTCTTGGAAGATGATTGGTCCAGGGTTTGTGGGCTAGTGTAAGTTCTGTTGTGTAAAGTTATTTATATTATATTATATTATAGTTGTGTATTTTATAGTTGGGCCTAGTATACTCCTTTTCGAAGTTATACTAGTGGGTTAAATGTTGAGATTGAGAATTGTTGAAAAGAGTTTTAAAAGAAAGTGAAAGAAAAATTATTTGTGGAATTTAGAATTCTTGTTTCTAAAACTGTAACCTTAAAAGATCTTGGATTAATTTGGGGGCATAGATGATAAATATCTTCCACTGTCATTTATTTATTGATTTAACAGGTTATTTTGGATTGAGATTTCATAGTGACAACTAAATCCCCTGACCCCGGATTTGGGGGCGTTACAGGTTGGTACCAGAGCAGAGGTTATAGTAAACTAGAAACGAGAGTGTGTAGGAGTGTGTATAGCTATGTGAGGACGTTTGAGATCATATTGAGTTCCTGTTGGACTATTGGATATAGTACCAACGAGTAAGTTAAGATAGACGCATTCATTCAAGATGGTTGTGTTCAACTGGATGGAACTCCGGGAAGCTGCGAACTTCTTTTTTGGATTATTTCGAGACTACGATTCGACGACGGAGATTATCGATATCCTTGGAACGTGAAGAAGTGTCTAGAAATGGGTGACGGTTCAACAGAAGAGTTCAAATAGAAGATGAATATTAAGATCTTGGCAATACCTTCTCTTTCTATAACTTCTTTTGATATCTCTTAAAAAGAGATATCTGTTAGATGATATATTCCTTAAACACCCGTTTTCAATCGCGTATTGTGCCAGAGGTTGTCATGAAACCTATTTTCAGGTTTTGATAGCTCTGCCAAATTATGATAATTTAACTTCAACTTTTCTTATATGGTGGATAGTTTCTTGTTGATCTGACACCACTTGCTCATTTTGTACCAGAATTTTTATTCTCTGGATTTCATTTTCTTCAGAAATATCATCTTTGAAATCTTTTTAGTTTTATTCATTCGATTTTAAATTCCTTTGATATTTTTTTATTCTGACTGAGATGAACAACCCTATTTATAGGGGATGCAAGGTATACATGTCTGTGTGATAGGAGTTGGATGAGACGTCATCACTTGTGTGTGTTGTGAATACATGAAGGTTAACAACCTTTAGTAGTGTCTTGATTTTGGCACGCAACACCAAGTTCGTTTGATCATATTGATCTCTCAGTTATTCTTTCATTTCAACAATTCTTTCTCTCCAATTCAGATTTTAGTAACCGCAATGGTGGGAAACCCGTTATGATATGAAATTCTTTTCTCTTTGAACTTCCATGATTTTATTATTTCAAATACTCGAAGGTATGCCAATCAAGTTGAGATGAGTTATCCAGGTCAATGGAAAGTAAGATTTTTGGATGAAATTACCAATATCAACGATGGATTGCAAGGCGATTAAAATATCGGTGGCATACAACGAAGTTAGTCTGTCCCTTTATTTCTTTCTCTATTTATCTCTATCTCTCTTTCTCTTTATTTTTCTCTATCTTTCTCTCTATTCTTCTTTCTCTCGATCAGTACAAGTGATTCTATTGAGGAATTGGTCAAAGGATGTGGAAAGAACAACGTTGCGGAATGAAGTGCCCGTGATAATTTTATGGTATAAGGAATTTCAGTGTTATTTGAAATTTTTAGAAAAGTTACATATGCAAGATTAAGAGTTGACCAGAAGTTCCCTAGTGCTCTCTTCTGCTGATTCTGATGATGGAATCCTTATAAGGGGTAGATTGTGATATCCCGTATTTTCAGAATTATTATTATTAATATTTGAATATATTTATGTGATTTTCTAATTTGGAAGGAATAAAATGGTGGATATTTTATTCATGTTTGACGAGTTTGTGTTATTAAATGGTTATGTGCTAATTGTTAAGTGTTGTATCGTTCCTTGTTAATTTCTGAAAATAGTTACTTAAATATATTATTTTCAAAAGTTATTTGAAAGCCGATCTTATTGATATCGGTAAATTGAAATTGTTTTGTCATATCCGGGAAATATTTTGCAATTATTTTTATCAATAAATAATTGTTTATGTGATTTTTATGTGAATTTTGGTTATCTAGTAATGAGAATTGATGTTTGGATGTTTATATGTGATAAAATTTGAGTATTTTATTTTTTATACGTCCAAAATAAAGTATAAATAATTTTGGTATCTTTCTGGTAATTTATAGGTTGCTAGATGATTTTATAAAGGATTTATAGATTTAATAAATTATTTTCTGAGTAATTATAAACAATTTTATAAAACCGGGAATCGTCCAACCTCAACCGTTTTTGCGCTTTTAAAACCCGAAACTCTTCCGAAAACTCCTTCCTAACCTAATCTTGTAATTCTGGACATTTTCCGTGTTTTAACGTTTTCGATCCGGATTACGGTTTGACCTGTGCGCATCCCGGCGTAAAATTTTCGATACAATAATCATTCCGGTAAATCAATAAAACCCGTATTCTCGAGAGACGGGATATTTTTACATTATTTTCTCACATGGTGTTTTATAGGAAGCTCGGTTTTGATAATTATCCAAATTTGGTATTAAATTATTTCGCTTTTATAGTTACTTAGCGGCTAAGTAATCTATTTTCGGATCGTTTTGCAGTTACTTAGCGACTAAGCAACTAATATATTGATCCAGCATGAGCCAATATTCCATAAATATATATAGCCCTTTTTTATTTCATTTTATTCGTTAAATCAGAATCAGTCAGTAACAATATAGAATTTACAGAGAAAACCCTAAAAACACAACATTCTTCAAAATCAAACTTACAAACGAGGGCATTATCGAACTCCGATTCGGGCGTGCTATATATCAAATCGAAACTCTCGAAAAGTACTTTTTGAATCAATCAACCATTTTTATGCAGAAAATAAGGTGATTTTCTTATTTAATTATTTTAATTCGAATTATTTAGTGAATAAAATATGAATTTTCGCAGACGTGATTATCTGATTGTTTTGTTGATTTCATGTTGTAGAGCATGTTTTTCTGGTCAATTTCATATATTATACTTCAAAAATAGAGTTCAATAACACTTAGTAATTGAAGTTTAATTTTCTGAAAATTTTCTAAAAAGTTGTTCTTGGTGTTCTTGAAGTGTTCTGAAAATCAAAATCAAATTTGAAGGTGATATTGAACACCAAATCACAAGTATTTGTAACCGTTGTGAAGCCCTTGATCTTCTCTACCTATTTCAACCATCAAATCGTGTAAACGATTAGTAATTTGTAAATTCATATTTTAGGGTTTATACCCCGAATTTGAGGTTTCTTATTGAGTGATTTTTGGATTATTTTGATGATGCCAATAGCTTTATTTACTTGTTTACAAGCGATTAGAGTATAAATATGCAGTGTTTGATTACAAGAAGGTTATAGTCGAGTTCATAGGTTTTGCTATTTTTAAAATTGATTTTCTGGATTATTCATGTTATGGTTGTTTGTTTCGATGATATCACTATATTCATATCATTTGCAGCGTTGTTTTGAGCTATTATGTGTTAAGTTTGGTGTTGTTTTTCAGAAAATCGACATTCGCCGAAATTCTTCGCCGGCCGGATTGTTTACTTCGATCAGGAATTGATTTCCCGGGGTGTTTGTATGATTCTGAGCAGCCTAGGGGTTTGGGGAAGGCCAGGGGATTGAATTGGGGCCAAAAACGAAGGGATGCAGTGTGGTTTTTGGTTGTTTGGTGTTGCTGGAAAGTGCCGGAATCCGACACCGGTTTCTGGGTTTTCCAGATTGCGGTGGTCGTTGTTCTTCACATTCCGGCCACCCACCACTCTCCTGCCCCGCCCTGTGATCCAGTGGAGAAGATGACAGGAGTACATAACATGTTTCCGTATTTTTGTTTTTTTAATTCAAAATTATATTTTTTTAAATTCTAAAAATCCTTTTTAATTTCCAAAAATTTATTTGGTTAATTATTTAATAATTAACTGAATTATTTTAAATTTCAAAAATTATTTTCTCTTATTATTTTCAAAAATCTAATTTGATTTAATTATTTATAATTTATTTTAAGTAATTATTTATAGATTTAATTAATTGATTAATACATTTAATCAATTAATTTTATTTATAAATAGTTAAATAAAATGTAATTATTTATAATTAATTCAAATAATTCCTAAAAATTATTTTTAAGCTTTTAAAAATTATATTTAAGTATTTATAAATCAGTTAATGTTATTATTAATTGATTATTCCTATTTAATTCTTATTTAATTCATATTAAATAAATCGTTTGTCCGTTTAATACGAAACGAATGCATCTAGACTCATAAAAATATTCCTCTTTCAATAAAAATACTTTCGAGACCCAATTTTTTTTTCGAAAGGTCTCTTGTTTTACGAATCATTCTGAGTCGATTTTTGACCGATAAATCATATTTTTGACCCGATTTCAGTTTTAAACAAATCGAGTCGAATGTTTCAACGAGCTGAGTCATATGTGATATGAAATATGTGATATATGAGTTATGTGTTTAGGTGATATGTGAATTACGTGCGTACGTGGGTCAATACACCTGTTTTTGGCTGTTGTAATTTTGTGTGGGCTATCGTATGAGTAGACGATAGGATTTTGACGCGCAGTTCCTCGAGTAATTATCGTTTAGATGATTAAAATAATATTTTGTAATTATAGATACGAGTCTTTCAAGATGATCAGGACCCGATGGAATGGATGAAGACTAGAGTTGAAGAGTATGGAATATTGGGTTGCAATACTACATGAGCAACAGATCAGAGATTTAGCGAAGTAAAAGATGTTGATGCCTTGAGATGTCAAACTAAGATAATTGTGTTATTGCGAGTGTGACTAACTGCTAAAAACCAACGGCATGTATCCCTATCATCACTTATTGTTCAAGTGATATTTATTTTAAATCTTCTTATGCAAGTATTGTTTTCCCTATTCTCAGTTCAGTATATATAAATGTTTTATATATCGCTGAATTAAATAATTCTGTTTATGCAAGTAATCTACTTCTATTCTATGTTCAGAATAACTAAGTGATTTTACTTATCAAATTACTGGATTTATAAATGTTTTGGATTTTGAGAAAAATGATTTCGTTGCGAATATTCCTGCCTAAGTGAATGGGGGAATAAAATTATTTCGGGTGTAAATTATTATGACCCCTTTTCAATAAAAGGTTTTAAGATTGGATCAATGCGTAAGTTACCGGGGTGGAAGGTCCAGCGGAGGGCTATTTCTAAGTGTCATATGAAATATTATGACACATTTTGTGCCAGAGGCGGATATATTGCCTTTTTGTTTGAGTACTCGTGTTTTGGGGACATGTTTCTATGAATCATGACCTTGTGCTATCACATGGGCTGATCAGCATGTGATAGTACGTCCGTCGGTGAATGATCCCAATCTAAATTATTATATTATTTTTGATAATCATAGAATAAATGATTTATCAACTATTTCTTTTTTGGATTAATGGTGAAATACAGTTTTGATTCAGTTTCTGATTTATATTGATACTTACTTTCTTGTTAAATATCAAAGGTGGTATTAGTATAGATGATTGATGTTGACTTCAGTATGGGATGTTGTGACCATCAAAGTTCGTATTGATATCTAATTTGATATGATAATAAAATGAGTATTAATATCAAGAGTTCAGTTTTGAATAAAGTTTATGATTCAATCCATATTCATTGTTTCTTGTTATTGTTATTTACGATATTTTCGTAAACATAATTTTACGAGTTTCATTCTCGTCAAGATTCAAAGTATTGCTGAAGCATTTCGCTCAAAAATATCAAAGGATTTTGAATACTGAGGAGGAATCAATTCTGGGATTCCTTAACTAAATTTTTTGATTCAACAATTATGATTTTTAAACGTTCTGCTCTGATTCAGATGTTGGTTTTATATCAAAACAACCATATACATGCTATAATGAACTTGCTAAGAATTTCTTTTGCTCATACTTGCCTGTTTTTAAATTTAGCCTCTAGCGAGGATTAGTTTGTGTTGTTTAGCCGCGTAATTCGAGGAAGCAAAGAAGAAGCTCTTGGAAGATGATTGGTCCAGGGTTTGTGGGCTAGTGTAAGTTCTGTTGTGTAAAGTTATTTATATTATATTATATTATAGTTGTGTATTTTATAGTTGGGCCTAGTATACTCCTTTTCGAAGTTATACTAGCGGGTTAAATGTTGAGATTGAGAATTGTTGAAAAGAGTTTTAAAAGAAAGTGAAAGAAAAATTATTTGTGGAATTTAGAATTCTTGTTTCTAAAACTGTAACCTTAAAAGATCTTGGATTAATTTGGGGGCATAGATGATAAATATCTTCCACTGTCATTTATTTATTGATTTAACAGGTTATTTTGGATTGAGATTTCATAGTGACAACTAAATCCCCTGACCCCAGATTTGGGGGCGTTACAGGTTGGTACCAGAGCAGAGGTTATAGTAAACTAGAAACGAGAGTGTGTAGGAGTGTGTATAGCTATGTGAGGACGTTTGAGATCATATTGAGTTCCTGTTGGACTATTGGATATAGTACCAACGAGTAAGTTAAGATAGACGCATTCATTCAAGATGGTTGTGTTCAACTGGATGGAACTCCGGGAAGCTGCGAACTTCTTTTTTGGATTATTCCGAGACTACGATTCGACGACGGAGATTATCGATATCCTTGGAACGTGAAGAAGTGTCTAGAAATGGGTGACGGTTCAACAGAAGAGTTCAAATAGAAGATGAATATTAAGATCTTGGCAATACCTTCTCTTTCTATAACTTCTTTTGATATCTCTTAAAAAGAGATATCTGTTAGATGATATATTCCTTAAACACCCGTTTTCAATCGCGTATTGTGCCAGAGGTTGTCATGAAACCTATTTTCAGGTTTTGATAGCTCTGCCAAATTATGATAATTTAACTTCAACTTTTCTTATATGGTGGATAGTTTCTTGTTGATCTGACACCACTTGCTCATTTTGTACCAGAATTTTTATTCTCTGGATTTCATTTTCTTCAGAAATATCATCTTTGAAATCTTTTTAGTTTTATTCATTCGATTTTAAATTCCTTTGATATTTTTTTATTCTGACTGAGATGAACAACCCTATTTATAGGGGATGCAAGGTATACATGTCTGTGTGATAGGAGTTGGATGAGACGTCATCACTTGTGTGTGTTGTGAATACATGAAGGTTAACAACCTTTATTAGTGTCTTAATTTTTGCATGCAACACAAAGTTCGTTTGATCATATTGATCTCTCAGTTATTCTTTCATTTCAACAATACTTTCTCTCCAATTCAGATTTTAGTAACCACAATGATGGGAAACCCGTTATGATATGAAATTCTTTTCTCTTTGAACTTCCATGATTTTATTATTTCGAATACTTGAAGGTATGTCAATCAAGTTGAGATGAGTTATCCAGGTCAATGGAAAGTAAGATTTTTGGATGAAATTACCAACATCAACAATGGATTGCAATGCGATTAGAATATCGGTGGCATACAACGAAGTGAGTCTCTCTCTTTATGTCTTTCTCTATTTATCTCTATCTCTCTTCCTCTTTATTTTTCTCTATCTTTCTCTCTATTCTTCTTTCTCTCGATCAGTACAAGTGATTCTATTGAGGAATTGGTCAAAGGATGTGGAAAGAACAACGGTGCGGAGTGAAGCTCCCGTGATAATTGTATGGTATAAGGAATTTCAGTGTTATTTGAAATTTTGAGAAAAGTTACATATGCAAGATTGGAAAGTTGACCAGAAGTTCCCTAGTGCTCTCTTCTGCTGATTCCGATGATGAAATCCTTATAGGGGGTAGATTGTGATATCCCGTGTTTTCAGAATTATTATTAATATTTGAATATATTTATGTGATTTTCTGATTTGGAAGGAATAAAATGATGGATATTTTATTCCTGTTTGACGAGTTTGTGTTATTAAATGGTTATGTGCTAATTGTTAAGTGTTGTATCGATCCTTGTTAATTTCTGAAAATATTTACTTAAATATATTATTTTCAAAAGTTATTTGAAAGCCGATCTTATTGATATCGGTAAATTGAAATTGTTTTTTCATATCCGGGAAATATTTTGCAATTCTTTTAATCAATAAATAATTGTTTATGTGATTTTTATGTGAATCGTCCAACCTCAACCGTTTTTGCGCTTTTACAACCCGAAACTCTTCCGAAAACTCCTTCCTAACCTAATCTAGTAATTCCGGACATTTTCCGTGTTTTAACTTTTTCGATCCGGATTACGGTTTGACATGTGCGCGTCCCGGCGCAAAATTTTCGATACAATAATCATTTCGGTAAATCAATAAAACCCGTATTCTCGAGAGACGGGATATTTTTACAATATTTTCTCATATGGTGTTGTTGTAAAAGACATGCATCTACTTTAACAAGACTAAGATAACTTGTCAACCCTAAGTAAGTTAAATTTGTATTATGTACTTGTAATACTTAAAGTCTCTAAAAATGCAAAGGAGCGGACTGGGGTCTTTTTCCTAAAACAGTATCAAGCCTAAGGATTCTATCTGGAAGAAGATCAAGAAGATCATGCCTCAGAAGAATTTTGAAGAAGCTTGGAGTTGAATAAATCTGTTTGGAGAAAAATGTTCTAAGTCAAGATGTCTACAAGTCACAGATTTAATGTTATAGAGAAGTCATTCGAGAACTCCAGAATGACTTATCGAGAAGTCATTCAAACTCCAGAGAGTACCGATGGATAAGCAATATTCGGATGAGCTATATATACACTCGATGGATGAATAACATCTACTCGACGGATGAGCAATATCTACTCGATGGATAAGCTATACATCTACTCGATGGATGAACAATATCTACTCAACGGATAAACAATATCACCGGGAGTAGAGAAGTCAGGAAAGCTACTCGAGAACTCAAAAAGATATCGACAAGTCATTCTTTCACTAGAGAACTCAGAGTTATCGACAAGCCTATATACGTTCGAGAACTCAAAGATATCTACAAGTCCAGTGAAGTTATGAAGACTAGAGATCTCGATGAGCTGAAGAACTCTACAAGCCAAACTCATTATGAAGAACTAGAGATGTCGATAAGCCTTTGTACTTATCGAGATATCAAGTGTTCAAATGAATCAAACTGGAGATCTCGAAGTACAGTCTCAAAGTACAGAATTGCAGATCAGTTTAATATCCAAGATAAACAATCAACAAACAATCCAACAGCTGGATTGACAAGTCTACAAAAAGCAGCTTGAAGTGTATGCAAGATCAATGGCAAAGATTAACTGACAGAGGAAGATTAAAGTAAACACGGGATACTAAAGATATGTTAAGCCAGAAATGGAAGATTTGCTTTTCTATAAATAGAAATGACAAGTGACAGTTTAGAAAAGCTAATAGCATGTTTATTATCCACTGTGTAAACCAGCAGTTAACTGAGCTATAAAGTTAACACTGGTCCTCTAGTTAGAAGTAACAATTTAGATCAAAATTCTTGTAACACTCTCAAGAAGAAGCTGAGCTCTTTAACTTCGAAGAGCTTAGAAATTTTATAGCAAAGCATCTTAATTTTTAATACAAAAATTAAGTGAGTTTTGAAGATATGCGTTCTTTATTTTGTGCAAGTTTAATTTCTGCATTAACACTTTTCTATATTAGATTTAATTTATTTTGTTCGACCATCATCTTTGAAGAAAAGCCTAAAATCAGAAAAACACATTCACCCCCCTCTGTGTGTGATTCATTACCTAACAAGTGGTATCAGAGCAAAATCTGAAAGAAAATAGATTCAAGATCTTGGAAGAATGAATACACAGAAAATCAGTAGCATCGAAATCCCTACCTTTGACAAAGCTAACTACACTCTTTGGAAAAAGAAAATGATGTTGTTTATCAAGATGGCCAATCCACTTTATGTTCAGATTCTCAAGAATGGACCCTTCATTCCTATTGTAAGAGTTCAGGAATCTACAAATGGAGACATGTACATACCAGCTCACTATGCTCCTAAAGATCCAACTGAGTATTTTGACCCTAAAAAGGAGAAAGTCTCCCTGGATAGCAGCTTACAATTGATATTGATTGAGTCACTTGACAATGTGATATACAACAACATTGTCAACTGTGACACTGCTAAGCAAATATGGGAGAAAATTGAAATACTCTATGAAGGAACTGAGGAAGTTAGATCTAATCAAAGAAGAATACTGATTTCACAGTATGAGGGTTTCATGGCTAAGCCTAAGGAAAGCATTACTGATGTGTTTGAAAGATTCAACAAGCTGATAAATGACTTACAGCTTCATGACAAATACTATGAAGCTGAAGAAGTGAATCTAAAGTTCTTGCTTACTCTCCCTGACTACTTGGAACAAAAAATATCAGCAATCAGGGAAGGAAGAGACTTGAGCAGAATAACTCTAGAAGTTCTGTATGGGATTCTTAAAACATATGAACTAGAGATGATTGAAAGGCAATCGCTGAGGTCTGGTCAAGGACATGTGGTGGATGGCTCAAGTGCTTTAATTGTTAATGAATGCCACTCATTCAATAATAAACTAAGATACCAAACTTCAGATGCCTTATCAAGTGAGCAGAGAACAAATGATTCACAGGAGCAAGTCATCTTAGAGTTGGAAAAGGATGAGTTACACTTTTGAAGAACTGGATGAGCTAGATCAGTCTATGGCCTATCTTGCTAGAAAATTCTCTTACATTAGAGTAAAGAAGCCAAGGTACTTTAGGAATAAAGGACAATTCTTCAACAAAGACAACAGCTAGAAAGAGGAAGGGAAGTACAATTCTGACAGCAAGAGTGGTTACAAAACTGGATCTGTTGACAGATCTAATATAAGGTGCTTCAATTGTGATGAACTAGACCACTTTGCTACAGAATGCAAGAAACCCAAAAAGGAAAATAAAGACAAAGCTTATCTTAAACTGGAAGCAAAGTATGAAGCTCTTCTGAAAAAGCAACAGAGCAAAGCTTACAGTGCAGAGGGAAAGAGTTGGGATGATTCAGATAATGATGAAGATGATGAAGTTGGAAACTATGCTCTAATGGCCTTGGAGCAAGGTGAATCATCCTCATCAAAAGGACAAACACGAATTCTTACCACTATTGATTTAAATGTAAATCAATATAAGGAAACTGTTGAAAAGATGAGCACAGAAATGTTTCACATTCACACGAACATGGTTGTTGCTAATGAAGAAGTTAGCAGATTAACAAAGATAAATAAGAAGCTCGAGAGTGAGAAGTAAGAAACTGAATTGTTGCTGGTTGAGCTTGAAGCTTTAAAACAAGAAAATGCCTATCTCAAGAACAAGCTCAAGTGTGCAAATGAAATTGAAGCAGCGTTAAGAGAGAAACTAGAAAAGAATGAAGTAAAGATGAAATCTTTAAGAAATGCATCTGAACTGGTTGAACACAATCATGAGAAGAATAAGCCATGTGCAAACATTGCTATTGGCCTCGACTATGAAGACATGAGTGACAAAAAGATGATTGTAGGTGACAAAGGGAAAGCCAAGAAGACTGAGAATGCTCCAACCTTTTTGAAAGAGGTTAATGTACCTACATTCAAAACACGTGTAGTCAACTTCAGTGAAGAAGAATTGATAATCAAGCAAGAAATTGTTGATGTAGATAAAGAAAAGAAAACTGAAGAATCAGTTCAGTCTTCAAACACTGAAGAGAAGCTCATGAACAAACACAGTCCCAAGACTCCTGTTCAAGAAACCAAAGCTGTAGATGCAAGAAAAAAAAAGAGAAATTGAAATGGAAAATAGGGATAAACAAAAGCAATAATTTTTCTTATGTTGCAAATGCTCCTAGAAAGAAGTGTGAAAAATGTGGCTTTTCAAATCGTCTAATTCACCTTTGTAAAAAGGTTGTTAGCAAGCCAGCTGAAGGAGCTTGCATATATAATGAAGCTAATTCGAATGATCCCTATTCATTTTGTGACAAGTTTGACTACATTCCTTGCAACATGAAGGTAATGAAGAGTTATCATAAACTGAGAGTAGACCTTAAAGAATCAAGAAATGAATCTACATCAGAAGGAAGACATGCACAACAATCATTAAATTCTGTTTCTTCTAAAATTACTCATTATACTTATCCTGAAAAAGTTACCAAGAAGAAACTACCCAACACTGCTTGGGTTTCCAAACACACTTAAGACTCATTGTGTGTAGGGCAAGTGAAGAAAGTTATATGGATCATAGACAGTGGATGTTCCAGGCATATGACTGGTGGTAAAGTACTGTTATCATAATTTGAGGAGAAAGCTGGCCCATTTGTGACCTTTGGAGACAACAGCAAAGGATTCAAAATGGGATATGGCAAGAATGTATTGAAAATGTTGTCTTTGATTAATGTAGCACTGGTAGCTGATCTTGAAGTGAGTCTTTTCAGAATTAGCATATTGTAGACAATGTTCTCAAGTCTTATTCTACAAGGGGAATGCATTATTATCAGCCAGAAAATTGGTGAAGTTGTTCCTAAGGGAGCAAGGAAAGGAAGCTTGTTTGTTGAAGATTGTGACTCAACAAATAAGAATGGTATTTGCTTATACACCAAGGTAGCAGGAGAAAGAAACAAGCTTGCTCAAGTTGAAGATTGTAAAGTTTGTCAGACTAAGGAAATGAAGAATCTCCCAACAAGAGACTCATGGAAAATGGAAGCTCATCTCATACACCTGAGTCTGATTACACAGCCTCAGGGGAGAAAGAGGATCTTCAGATACTGGAAGGAAGCTCAACTTGGAATTATGACATTCCAAGGGAATCAGTTTTGGAGCTGTTGGTTTCATAGATACAAATTCTGTCTTTCTAAGACATGTATCCTGATTTAGCATTAAAACTTCTTGCACCAACGGAAAAACAGCTAGCTGACATTTTTACTAAACCTTTGGATGAAGAAACTTTCACTAGACTTGTAAGTGAAATTGGATTGCTCAATTCTTCATCTTAAGGCAAGAACTCAGCTAATGTTGTGCAGCAAATTAATTTCCAGTAAATCAAAATTAATTTGATTAAATTGGAAATTAACTGAAATATGAATTATAAATATATCAGAAATCTCTGTATATTTGTCTTTCAAATTTAATTAACTTAGAATTTTTCAAATTCTGAGTAAACTGCTTAGTTGTTAATTTACATCCTTAATATGTAAAATTAACTCAAGGCGGAATTATAATAACCAAAAGTATTTCGAAAACTGAGTTCTCGATAAGTATCAATTGACTTCTCAAGTGAGTCCTCGATAAGTTAACTAACTGACTTCTCGAGTGACTTCTTGATAGGAATAAAATGATTTATCGATAAGTCCTTGTAAAGTTCTCTAATAATATTCATTCACAGAGTTCTCTACAAGTACAATCCTTTAACTTATCAATAACTCAGAACTGAGATAATTTAAATTGATAAATTATTTTAGTAAAATACTTTTTGAAAATGAATTTTTATTTTATTTTGAATTTATTCAAGTAAAAGTTAGAATTAATTCAGTCCACTTTTGGGGACAAACTGGGTATTTATTTGATATTTCGATAAGTTAAGTTTAAGTTCTCTATAAGAGTGATTTAAAATGACTTCTCGATATGTACTTCACTTCTCTAAATGGCTTCTTGATAGACAAACTCCAAATGTCTATTTTTGAGTTCTCGACAAGTCATCTTCTTTTACTATAATTACCCATACTTCTCAATACATACTTACCTACAGCTTTCGAGATCTAAAGTGACCTAGCTTTCAATCCATAACCATTTTCTCTCTCGTTTTTCATTCTTTCTCAGAGATCTTTCCTACCCATTCATTCTCATCAATCAACTATAGCTCAAAATGTTGTTAGGGCATCTATCCTGAAGAAAGGAACTAATTATCTTGCTTTCATTGATGCAAATCAAGCTCCTGATAGTTTCAAGGGGTTTGTAAAACTGCTGTCTGAATCCTATCTTGCAGGTGCCTTGACTGCAAATCCAGTAATGTATCTAGATGTGCTGCATGATTTCTGGACTACAGCTGTAGTGAGGACTGATGTTAACAATAACTCTCTCTCTGGTGGTGACATGCACAATTGGAGGCCAACAAATAAAATTCAATGATCAAGAAGTGAATAGAGCTTTGGGGCTGCCAACTGAGAATCTGGTGGAGGTACCAACTCCTGATGAGCTGACTGAGTTTATGGACTTCATCAATTATGGTGGGAGAATCAACCTGTCAAGCTTAAATAGAACCAATCAAAGGAAGGAGTGGTCATTCATTTTTGCCTCTGTAGTAAGGGCCTTTACTTGCAGAAAAACTGGATATGACAATATCTCAAGTATTGTGCAAAAGCCGTTGTATTTAATTTCCCACAACAGACACCTGAATGTTGGTCTACTGATCCTGGAAGAACTTACAACCAGGCTGATTATGCCCTTTAACAGCTAGAGGTAAGGAAATATTCTTTCCTAGATTTATTATGTCCACTTTAAATAATAAAGTAGCTGACAGACATCTGTTGAATGGTATAGATAGTACTAGATAGGCAATTATAAGCAAGTGTCCAAGATAATATTTGGCTCACTTACTACAAAGAATAAGGTCAATGTAAGTCTGAAAATCACTCCATTTATGTTGGAAAGATTTAGGACCTATCCTTATCCTATGCCTGACATTAAATCAAATGCACAATCTAGTACAACTATGATTCCTAAACCTATGGAAGTACAAACACAGGATCACCAACAGGGATCTTCCCAAGCTGCAACCATTCTTTCACAACCTTTAGAAGCTAGGAAACCAACTATCTCATCTTCTCAAATAGGTGAGGTCAGTAAAAAGAAGAGAAAGGGGATAAACCTAGCTGCGTTAAATGAGAGTGGTGAGGAGAAAGCTGAAAGAGTACCACCTCTGGTCAAAAGATCCAAAAGAAGTAAACAAACTGAGCTGACCACTCTATCATCCTCTACATCCTCCCAACAGGATGCAGCTGTAAAAATAACCAGGAGTGAGTCTGCACAGCCTGCATCAGAAGCAATTCAAGTGTATGGTAGGAGAAACAAGGAAGGCACTCACTGTGAGAGCACATCTCTTGAAGCTCCCTCATCTATTCAGGGGGAGCTGCTAACACTCACAACTGAGCAATAATTTCTTATATCCAATATTTCTTCTATCCCAATTCCACTTGACTCCATTTCTCAAGTGCACCAAAAATTAAGTGACTTAGCTCAAGAAGCTTTGCTCACCACCCAGACACCTCATTTAGATGGTGAGAGGCTACATGCTGGGGTAGACCTTGATGACACCATCACAAATATGGGGGGTTCATCAGTATTTACTGAAGACCCCATGGATATCTCTAATGCACCTTCATGTGTAAAATAGTCCTCACAGACTAAAAGGTTTGAGGGTAGTACTCCTGAGGGGGAGCTATCTAAATCCTCTCCAATTTAATTGGAGGTTCCTCATGAAGGAACAACTTCCCTCATAACCCTAGCAGGAATTGCTTCTGCAGTTGAAGCTAAGAGTACAATTTCCCATGATCCTGTCATAGGGGAGGCAAGCTTAGCACATTCAAGTGTCAGTGTGTTGCACGACACACAAGGGTTTGAGGCTGGTGCACATGACAGTAACCCGGTCAAATCCCCTCCAATTCAATTGGAGGTTCCCACTACAAGTGGAGGACAACACACTGTCATAACCACAGAGAAATATGTGAGTCAAACTATGATCTCAGTCATAAAAGTTTCTGATGAATCATCAAGCTCCCAACCTCAACAACCTCATATACTCTCTTAGTGGCTACAAGAATCTGCCTCTCAACCAACTCCCGTAGATGATCTACTAATAGAGCAGATCTCTGGAGTGGCTAACATCTCACAACATCTTTTAATTTTAAATATGACCAACCAAGATTATCAAGCCATTATGCTTGCTTATGATGAAGAAGTTGAGGAGAAAAAGGAGAAAATTGTCAATGATACGGAGCCAGATGGGAATGTTGATGCATGGCTGTTTGAGGACTTTGCCTCGGAGATGAATCAAGTTTTGGCCAGATTTAGAGAAGAGTATGTTACTATCCTGGGCAGCAATGCAAAAGACTTGAGTCCAGAAGCGGTCTATGATGCCATTATAGTTGTATACAAAGCTCAGCTTAAAGCACTTCATCTGTTTGGTAAGGCTCTTGAAATCAAGCTCACTGGTCATGAAGATAGAATCAGAATACTGGTGAATGAGAAAATGGACATGATCATACCATCTCAAGAGCATATCTCTTCGAAATTCAAGCAATTTTCTGACCAAATGGCTAGGATGGATCTTGCCTCTATTGAGAAGGAAGTCAAAAATCCCAAATTATCCTTCACAAATCTCCATAAAGTGATCCAGCAACAAATTACTCACTCAAATGAGACCAAGGTCCAGCTGGATCAACTTCACCAGAGCAGATATAAACCTTCAGTATTGCTAATGGAAGGGATCAAAGAGGCTGTAGGAGAACACTTTGGCACATCTAGCAGCTCTTATCAGCCTGGATCCACCTCAACAAATCTGCAAATTCAGTCTCTACAGGATCAAGTCACAGCATTGCAAGACAGTTAGTCCCTAACAATGCAGCAAGAATTACAAAAGGGGGGTTGAATGTAATTCTAGTAAACTTTTTCTTGAACTATAAAATGTTCTAACTTAAACTATATATATAAGTGTTTTGATTTGCAAGGTGCGGAATCACAAGTTAAATAAATCAAAAAACACAAAGTAATAAAAACAAAAGTGTTTAAAACTTTCTGGTGGATTTGAAAGTATCCACCAGATATATATATATATATATATATATATATATATATATATATATCAAATTAAGAACTCTGTGAAGAACAAATTGTCTCACAACTGCTTTACAAGTGAACAAACAAACTACAGAGAAATTCTTAACAGTTACAGCTTTTTCTATTTCTCTTCTAACAGTGTTTGCTTAGTTATTTGTTCTACTAGCTACACTTGGTTTATATATCACCAAGTTTACATGGTAATAAGACAGGATAATAAAATAAAACTATCAAGTCAAACTTCATGCTGCTTCACTACTCTATTCCAGCATCTTTGAAAATCTTCTTAATCTTGCATGGAAATGGTAATGCTTCTTTGTTCTTGATTTCCTGTTAAACAGGCTACCACATTCCTTTTACAAACACCCAACGCATGTGACTGTGTTGTCACTGTCAACAGATGTTTGAATTGATCATCCGTCGGGTACATGCTTGTGATCTGTCGGGTTGTCTTATTGATCATCCGTCAGGTAGCTTTGTTAATCATCCGTCGGGTAGCCATTTAATTACTTGACTCCATTTCATTTGTGCATAATTACAAGACATCTTATATTTACATTTAATCAACCTATTATGCACATCTACTAGCAGTCTGCATGACTCATATGCTACTATAGAATCTATACAAAGATGTTTGCAGAAATGTGCTACATGACTTATTGTTACATAAGCTACTCACCCGATGGATATCAATTAGTCATCCGTCGGGACTATATCGAATAATCCGTCGGGACTATAATTGATCATCCGTCGGGTGCTACATTTTTTACTAAGTTAAATCTACTAAGGTGTTTTATTAATGTAATCATCAAGTTCACAACATATTCCCAATAATCTCCCCCAATTTATGCCTATTAGAATCGTAGTCATAAATTAAGAGAAACTTGATGATAACAAAACACCCTAAAAATACAAATTTGAAAGGTAGTAGATAAATCTAAAAAAGCTGCATTATTTATTGAAGAATTTACAAGACAAAGTGTACAAAGATTTGTTCACAGTCATTTTCAAGGTGCTCCTCTAGTCTGGGCAGATTGATCTATTTCCTTGATGGTCTGGATTTCTTTCCAAGCTTCCTCTTGTTTTCTTCTATCTGATTTTGGAGCTGTCTGTGGAACTCAAGTTCATCAGGTTCTGACAGATCTAGCATTTCTTGCATTTCCAGTAGAGTCTCGTTGCTAGAGAAGCTCAGCTGGTCCTCTAGTCTGAAGAATCTTCTAACTCCCTTATCATCAAAAAATTCCATCAGCCAGTAGGGCCTTGATACACTCTACTTCATGTATAAGGAATAGTTAAAGTCTTTGGGAGTGCATCTTTGGCTCTAATACTCCTCGGTTCTTCAATCTTCTTTAGAACTAGTCTTCTAGTTATCACATTGAATCCAAAGTTCTTCTTGAAAGATGAATAGACTTTTATCAGTATAGATTGGCTTTCTTGAAGAATCCTGTAAAGTGGCCATGTCATCTCTTTTCCTGCCATATACTTGAATACTAGCCTTTCAGGTAGATTCCTGTAAGCATCAATCCCTCTAACTTCTTCTAGTTCATCTAGATAGAGGTTTAGATCAGAGAATTCCTTGATGTCACAGATATACATGATATCTCCCTTGTTGACTTTGGTTTGAGTTTTGGTTAGGGACTTGGATCTGAGAGTTGAGGGCTTCACTTTCTTGGCTGCTCTGGTCTTTGTTTTCTTTGGCTTCATGAAATGAGGTAGATTGAGTTCAGGAATTGGTAGACTATCCCAGTCTATTGGCTCATCCTTTGGAATGATAGGTTCACCATGGAAATTCTTGGATGGATCTATATTAAATTCTTCATGTGCCACAAAGGGTATGGATGTTTGAGTTATTGTAGAAGTAGACTCTTTGGGAAAGTAGTCTTCCATCTCCTCATCACTGAACTCCAATTTTCTCTTAGAAGGAAGCTTGTATCTAAATTTTCTTTTCTTTTGAGGTGCTTCTTGCATTTTCTGATCTTTAGATTTAGTGGTTTCAGATGGTTGTTCAGGAATTTGTTGTGTGGGTTTTACAGCTTGTAACTTGGCCAAGATAGCAGCTTGCTCCTTCTTTTGTTTAAGCTTTTTAGCATCTAGAGCAGCTTGCTTCTTTTCTTGCTTCAATCTTTCCTTTTCTTCCCTTTTTGATTCAGCAAATTGAGGGTGTCAGGCCACCACACAAATTTCCTTACCATTTCTAAAAACTTTGGCAATTCTCCTTTTTAGAGCTGAATCTGCAGGATCTTTGTAGAATGCTATAGACTTGACCAACAGCTTCTACTCATCAGGGTTTGGTGTCTCATACACTGTGTCCAAAGGGTTTTTGAGTGAAGACTTTGGATAGTTCACCTTTGGCTTCATGATTAGATCTTCCTCTGGGGATTTGATGTAGGATGTCTGGCCTCTCTCCAGATAGTTCATGCCCATATCATTCAAAGAAATTTTCCTGACTTGAGAGTGATGAATGACTAATTTTTCTGGCTTCTTTGCTAGACCAAATTTCTTTTGAATATCCTCATCAATTTTCTCCCAGTTGATTGGACTAAACTGCTTCTTCTCAGCTGCTCTCAAAGTGGCTACTGCTTCATTTATCATATCAATGCTATCTTTAGTAGTTGGTGGCTTTGTGAAAGCAATTGTTGGCATAATTGCTTTACTCACTTGAATGTTAAACACTTTTTGCTCCCCTTCACTCCTAGAACTCTCTTTCTCCCCCTTTTTGTTATCAGCAAGTTGAGTAGAGGAGGAGGTTTATGCAGCCACCAGTTTCTGAAGCAAGTCTGTTTGTTGAGCTTGGGGTAGATGGATTACTGTAAGAGAAGCTTCCATAGAAACCATTCTTTTTTCCAAAGAATCCACCCTGGTTGCAAGATCAGAGTTTTTCCTGAGCTGTATTTTGATGTCAAGCATTGTGGCTTCTGGAAGTTTAGCTTCCAACTTGTTAGAGATATCTTTCTTAAGTTGATCAACTTCATTTTTGATGAGGGGGGCATTTTGACTTTGTTGGTAGCCTGAGATTTGCTGTAGTTGAAGAGAAGTAAGATGTGCTTGCAGAAGCTTCTTGGTGCTAGCATTTATGGTTGATTGAAGTGCAGACTGTGTTTGGCTAATAAGTTGGATGAGTGTGGTCTTGAAATGGTGATCATCACATTGCTTGGAGTAGACCCATGATGGCATGCTTAATCTGGAACTAGGGCCTACTTCTCCCCCTATGTCCAATGGCTCTTCTTCACTATCTCCACCCTCACCTCCAAAGAATTCTTCTGAACCACCAGTCTCATAATCAACATCACCAGCTGTTGTGGGCAAGGCTGTGATGCCATCCTTAACTCTTTACATGGACTGTGTGGTGTGCACCAAATTGAGCATTCTTTCTCCATTATCATTGCCCTGTCCAGCTAGAAGTTGATATGCTGGAACAAGATGAGTAAATGTATCATCATTCAAGGAGGTAGAATCTATAAAAGCTTGAGTTTGCTGAGATAGTCCCTCCCTGTTTGCATCATGGACATTCATTAACTCACTTACAATGACAGCCACCCTTATATATCCAGTACCTGCATTTCTCACATTTTCTCTCTTTTCTTGCATCAAGGTCTCACCTTGGCTCCCCACCCTCACACCTTCACCTTCACCGCCTAAGGTGGGACTCCTCACACTCACTTTTGCCAGTCCTGAAGAAATGGACTGCATTGGATCACTCTTTTCCTCTCCTTTTTGCTAGGAGCAACCTAGACTCTCACTCAAGTCACTACCTTTCCTCAATCCTAATAGTGATTGCACAATTACTAAGTCACCTGCACTTGTAACTATAGTTGAACTTTGGAGTTGTGCAGAGACACCCGACGGATGAGAAATATCCATCGAGTTAGTAATTTGACTATCTGATGGATGACTGCTGTTAGGCACATCTGTTGGGATACAATCACTACTCGACGAATGAACAATATCCATCGATTGAGTAGAAATGAATGAGTTTGAAGTGGAGACTATTGTAGACTCTGTGCATATTGATGAAAATTTTGGCACAGATATCTCAACATTCTCATAAAGAAATGGAAAGTGAGCCAACAAATCATCTAGAAGATGATGCTCACTTGCATGGATTTTTGGCTTCTCCAATAGAGTTAGAGATGGAGAATATGGTTGTGATGTTTGAATCATGTCAACATCCAAAGAGTGTGTGGGAGAATTTGGTGTTTGAGGTGTTTCAATTTGTACATATTTTGGTTGTGACTCCATATTTGTTGGAGCCACGTCAATTTGACTTTGAGATGGTGCAGTGATTGGGTATTTAGCTCCAGTTTGCACTATGTGTGGACCCTGTGCATCCCCAAGGGTTTTAGATTTCTTCTTTCTTGTGTAAGTTTGTGATGAACTTGTGTCCTTACCCCTTTTGTTCTGTGCTCCTGGTTGAGAGCTTGTTTCAATAGTTACATCCTTTTGGGAGGATGAAACTGGAATTGAGCTTTTGTCCTTATTAACAACCACAGTTTGTTGGGAAACTGTGGTGTGGCTAGGTTTGGGTACACTATGCTCGCCATCCGTATTCTTAGCGCTTCTTTGATTTTCACCCTGTCCCTCACCTTTCTTACCCACCTTCACACTCCCCTCTTTAGGTTTGGTGGATTTTACAACTGATCTCTTTTGAAAGAAATCAGAGGGGGCTTTCATAGCTTTGGATTTAGAAACTTTTAATGGTTTAGCAGCTTGGGTAAGCAACTGTTGGGTCATTGACACAGTTGCCATTGCTGCACTAGAAAGCAAAGAAATGTTTGAGGTTGGAAGAGTAGAGAGAGTTGAAATTACCTCACTTACCTGAGGTGCCTCCATTACTGGAAAGTAGAAGAGTGGCACCCCTTTGTGGTGATCTGCTCTATTGAGATCTGCAATAATTCTTCTTTCTTGAACCCAACAATTTAACTTGTTGGTTGGGTTCTCAATCACAATGTCCTCAGAGAGGTGGTTAGCAAGCATCATGGAAAATCTAGCATAATACACACTCTTACCCCTCTTATTAAGTTCCCTTAACTTAAACCCCAACTCAAACAAGACTAGATCACTAAAAATTGAAGTATTTATCAGTTACTAGCATGTGAAGCATGTTGAGCATGGAGATATTAATAGAATTAAAATTACTAATTTTACCAGAAAATACTTTAGTAACTACATCACACAGGTAACTCCATTCTTTCCTAAGACCCAATCTTCTAATTTCACTTAATTTAGAGATGGTGAGTGCATAACCCATGGAGTTTAACATGTTAACAATATCAGTATCTGTGTGTAAAGTAGAGATAGTATTATCAGGAATCCTAAAGCATGCTTTAACAATGTCACTATTAACACAGAATTCCTTACCTTTAATAGTGAAAGTGATGGTCTTGTCGGTTGAGTTGTACACTGCAGTTGTCCATATTTATTCCATAACCTCACAGTAGATAGTGGGAGACTCTAGCATGGCATATTTGAGCTTAAGCCTTGCATAAAATCCATCATTTTGTGGTAGTCACCGGACAGTTGAATCCCCTTGTTCACTAGAGCAGTGAAATTGTTCTTCTCATAGATAAAGCCAGTTTGAGACATGATTTTGACGACTAGTACCATTGTTAGAGAGTAAAAATTGCAGAGAAAGAGGGTAATTGCTTTTGAGAAAGAAAGAGGTTAGAGCAGATGAATTGAGAATGATAAAAGAAATGAATAAAAGTGAAATTGCTTTTATACTATCTCAGAAAATAACTGTCAATAATAATAAAATAAAATAAAGTGACCAATAAAAATTGCCCAAAATAGCCGTTTAAATTAAAATAAACTGTCAAAATTCTATCAACCATTTGTAGAAATATACTTACAGACTATAAGTAAACTCGATGGATGATGTTCAGAGAATTAACGGCCATGATTTGGACAACTCGACGGATGAGGATAAAATATTTGATCCGTCTGGTTATTAAAATAATCCAGAAAATAATTGAATTTTAGATATTCTATTCCGACGGATGATCAAACTCGATTGATAATGATCATCCACCGCGATGTAAATTTTGACTTAGCCAAAATTTCATCCAATGCAGAAAAATCAATTAAATTTCTGGCTGCAGTATAACTTGCAAAAATATCTGAAATAATTCAAGAATAATTAAACATACCTAATTCACTTACCAACCTTGAAAAGGTGGATTCATTCAGTGTCTTGGTAAATATATCTGCAAGTTGTTTTTCACTTGGAACAAAATGTAGTTCCACAGTACCATTCATCACATGTTCCCTTATGAAGTGGTACTTGATGTCTATGTGCTTTGTTCTTGAATGCTGTACAGGATTTTCAGTGATGGCAATTACACTTGTGTTATCACAGAAAATAGGAATCATATCCACTTGTAGACCATAGTCCAATAATTGGTTTTTCCATCCACAGAATCTGTGCACAGCAACTACCAGCAACAATATATTCAGCTTCAGCTATAAAAGTAGAAACTGAATTTTGCTTTTTACTGAACCAGGACACAAGCTTGTTTCCTAGAAACTGACAGGTTCCCGTTGTACTTTTTCAGTCTATTCTACAACATACATAATCTGCATCTGAATAACCAGTTAGATCAAAACCAGAATCTTTAGGGTACCAAATGCCAAGTTTTGGTGTTCCCTTGAGATATCTGAAAATTCTCTTAATAGCTACTAAATGAGATTCTCTAGGATCAGCCTGAAATCTAGCACAAAGACATGTAACAAACATTATATCTGGCCTACTAGCTGTTAAGTATAGAAGTGAGCTAACCATGCCTCTATAACTTAAAATATCCACAGACTTTTCAGTAGTGTTTAATTCAAGTTTAGTTGCAGTGGTCATGGGAGTTTTTGCAGATGTGCAATCCATTAGTTTAAACTTCTTTAAAAGATCATAAATGTATTTATTTTGACTAATGAATATTCCATCACTGACTTGCTTAACTTGCAAACCAAGAAAGTAAGTTAGTTCTCCCATCATGCTCATTTCATACTTACTTTGCATCAATTTGGAAAACTTTTTGCAAAGTTTTTCATCTGTAGAGCCAAATATAATATCATCTACATAGATTTGAACAAGTATACTAGAGCCATTAACATTTCTAAAGAATAAATTTGTATCCACAGTACCTCTTGTAAAGTGATTTTCCAAAAAAAACTTTGATAAAGTGTCATACCAGGCTCTAGGTGATACTTCAGTCCATAGAGTGCTTTCAAAAGATAGTAGACATGATTTGGGAAATTTGGGTCTTCAAAACCAGGATGTTGACTGACATAAAATTCCTCCTCCAAATCTCCATTTAGAAAAGCACTCTTGACATCCATTTGATAGACCTTGAAATTTACATGGGCTGCATAGGCTAAGAAAATTCTGATGGCTTCAAGTCTTGTAACAGGAGCAAAGGTTTCATCAAAATCAATTCCTTCTTGTTGACAATAGCCCTTATCAAGCAATCTAGCTTTGTTCCTGACCACTATGCCATTTTCATCCATCTTGTTTCTGAATACCCATTTGGTGTCAATTGGATTCTTTCATTTAGGCTTGGGTACCAGCTTCCATACTTCATTGCTTTCAAATTGGTTTAGCTCCTCCTGTATAGCTAAAATCCAATCAGGATCCAACAGAGCTTCTTTTACCTTCTTTGGTTCTTCCTTAGATAGGAAGCTTCTATATAGACATTCTTCTTGAGTTACTCTCCTTGTTTGAACTCTAGAAGATACATCACCAATGATGAGCTCAAAAGGGTAATCCTTTGTCCATTTTCTTTGTTGAGGTGGGTTAGCTCTAGATGAAGAGGCCGCATTGTTGTCTTGATGTGTGACTAAGTTTTGATTATTAGAAACTCCCCCTGAGTTAGTGAGTCTTTGATTTGAGAGAGGGGAACTTTCTGTGAGTGATTTTCCTTGACTTTCAGCTTCTCTCAATGACCCAACGGATGAAGCACTTTGAGTTCCGATGGATGAGGCTGATTATCTTCCAATGGATGATGCAGATTGTCTCCCGACGGATGAAGCATTTTTTAACTCGATGGATGATGAGTTATTAGCTTCATTAGTTGTAGATTTTTCTGCACTATGCTTAGTTGTAGTTTTTTGATCACTTTCATCATCACTGTCATCACTAACCATCTCCACATTGTCAAATTTGAGGCTCTCATGGAAATCTCCATCTTGCAGTCCTTCAATCTTTTTATCATCAAACACAACATGTATTGATTCCACAATAATGTTGGTTCTTAGATTGTAGACTCTATATGCTTTTCCCACAGCATATCAAATAAAGATTCCTTCATCTGCTTTAGCATCAAACTTTCCATGTTGATCAGTTTGATTCTTCAAGAAATAACATTTGTAGCCAAAGTCATGAAGAAAATTTAGAGTTGGTTTCCTGTTCTTGAACAATTTGTAGGGAGTCATGCATTTTGCTTAATTTACCAAAGAGCTATTTTGAGTGTAGCAGGCAGTGTTCACAGCTTCAGCCCAAAAGTATGTTGGTAATTTTGATTCTTCAAGCATTGTCCTTGCAGCTTCAATAAGGGATCTGTTCTTTCTTTCTACTACTCCATTTTGTTGTGGAGTCCTTGCTGCAGAAAATTCATGCATAATCCCAGTTTCATCACAAAATGATCTCATCACAGAATTCTTGAACTCAGTTCCATTGTCACTCCTGATTCTTCTTACTTTAAAGTCAGGATGATTGTTGACTTGCCTTATGTGATTGATGCTGATTTCACTAGCTTCATCTTTATACTTTAGGAAATATGTCCAAGAGAACTTTGAGAAATTATGCACAATTACTAGGCAAAACCTCTTCCTTGAGATGGACAACACATTGACTGGTCCAAACAAATCCATGTGTAGTAATTACAAAGGTTCTTCAATTGTTGAATCAAGCTTCTTTCTGAATGATACTTTGATTTACTTTCCCTTTTGGCAAGCATCACACAGTCCATCTTTTGTAAATTCCACTTGAGGAATACCTCTTACAAGTTCTTTCTTGACAAGCTCATTCATGGTCTTGAAGTTTAGATGGGACAGCTTTCATCTTGACTTGCTTTGCTGAGAAGGCAAGTGACAGATTCTGCATTTGATGAGTTGAAGTCAGCTAGATACACATTTCCTTTTCTCACTCCAGTGAGAACCACTTTGTTGCTCCTCTTGTTTATCACAACACAGGCTTCTGAATTGAAGGTTACTGAATTGCCCTTGTCATAAAGTTGGCCGATACTCAGCAAATTATGCTTGAGACCATCCACTAGAGCAACCTCCTCAATGATGACATTGTCTTTAGAAATCAAGCCATATCCCACAGTATAACCCTTTTTGTCATCTCCAAAAGTGATACTTAGGCTAGCTCTCTCCTTGAACTCTGTGAGCAGGGTAGAATCTTCAGTCATGTGTCTTGAACAACCACTATCCAAGTACCACAGATTCTTTCTGTTTCCCTGCACACATCAAAACCAAATCAAGTTGATTTTGGTACCCAAGTTTCCTTGGGTCCTACCTTGTTAGCTTTCTTCTTTTGTTTCTTAGGTTTTATCTCATTTGACTTGGGGATATGAGATTCATCCTTAGTCATCTGAGTTGGACCTTTGAAACCAGTCATTAAAACAGAATTATCATGCACAATTTGATTAACAAGAAATGGCATGTTATTTGCAAACATTTTATTCCAATAGGGCATGCTAAATGGCATTTGAGGCTTACTAAATGCAACATAATATGGATTAGGTGCAAATGGCATATTAGCAAATTGTGCATTCATATTCTATGCAGATATAGCATTCATAGGCATAGAAGGCATAACACTCATGTTGGAAAAAGAAGGAGGTACAGTCATGGGGGTAGGCATGGCAATTTTGCAATTAACATACAGATGATTAACACTACCACATTTAACACAGATTTTTCTAGGAGCATATTTATCCAGTGTGTAGTTTTTATGTTTGTTAATTCCTACTTTCCCATTTCTATTATTTTTCTTTTTAGCCTCTGTTTTAACCTCTATCTTTTCTAATCTGTCATTCAATTGTTTGATGGACAGATGACCAACATTCACTTTCTTCTCCTTTTTCACTTGACTTGATTCTCCTGAAATAAAGTTTTTGGAAACTGATCCATATTTTTCATTTAACTTGGCAAGTTTGGCTTTACTCACAAGTTTGCTCACAACCGACGGATGAGGATTTATGTCACTCAACGGATAATCTTTTTGATTATCCGACGGATGACTCTCATCATCCGTCGAGTCTACATCTGTTAGCAATCCTTCGACCAAATTGGATTTCAGCTTCTCTTTACTCTTTTTCCAGGCTGCATCACAAAAGGACTCAATACCTTGAAGTTTGGTGATTTGAGCATGGACATCTCTGGATGATTTCCATGCCTTAATCACCTCCTATTCTCGTTCAAGCTGCTTCTTCAAAATCTCCTCTTTCTTCAAGGACTCAGTTAATTCATCCTTAGCAATCTTACATTCTATTCTCAATTTTTCAAATTCAATAAATTGAGACTCTAGCACATTATTCATCTCACTTAAAAACAAATTTTGTTCTTTGATTTTAGCATTTTCCTTAGTGAGGGACTTAAGTATAACACGCAAATGATATAATTATGTAGGCATGTCATTTATTGCATCATTACACTCAGCTTTAGATAAATGTGCAAGGTTAGTTGTGATTACTTGATTACTTGAAGAACTTGTCTATGTTTCATCAGACTTGGCCATTAGGGCTAGATTAACATAGCTGACATCTTCATCCTCATCCAGACCATCTGCTGCCCAGTCATTTTCTTGTGTAATAAAATCCATTTCCTTTTGTTTGAGCAACTCAAAATACTTCCGTTTATAATCCACAGGCTCAAACTTCTTCTTACTGGAATCTGACTTTCTAAACTCACTGGAGAAGTGCCCTGCCAAGCCACATTTGAAACACTTGAATTTTTATTTATCCACCATGTTTCTATTTGGCTTAGCTGCTCCAAAGTTCTTCTTGAACTTGAGCTTGGCAAATCTTCTGGAAAGAAATGCAAGATGTTCATCAATATCATCCATATCATATTGGCTCAAAGAATCTTCATTTTCTGCTACCAGCCCCTTGCCCTTATTTTCACAGACCTTTGAAGTAGACTCAACAACTTCTATCTTCATCTCCTTCTCTTTCTCTAACTCAGCAACCAGTGTAATGGACCCTCCTTTCTTCCTCCCTTTCTCCATTCTTTCATCTTCCTCTATTTCAAGCTCATAAGTCTTTAGAATGCCATACAGTCTCTCTAGTGTAAACTCCTTATATTCTTGTGAATTTCTCAAGGAGACTGTCATGGGTTTCCATTCTTTTGGAAGGGATCTCCGAAATTTGAGGTTAGAATCTTTGGTTTGGTAGACTCTTCCATGTAGCTTCAGAGCATTTAGTAGCTTTTGAAATTTACTAAAGATATCAGTGAGAGTTTCACCTTCTTCATAGTGGAAATGCTCATATTGCTGAATTAGTAACTACATCTTGTTTTCTTTAACTTGTTCAGTGCCATCACATATTATTTGAATGGTATCCCAAACTTCCTTGGCTGTCTTGTAGTTAATGATGTTATCAAACATGTCACCATCAACTCCATTGAACAGAATATTCATGGCCTTCTTGTCTTTCCTGACTTGTTCAATATCAAGATCTGACCATTCATGCCTTGGCTTGGGAACTGATGGCTCATTTCAAGTTGCAGCTCTCATTGGTACATGAGGACCTCTCTATGCAATCCACATAGGCCTCATCTTGAAAAAGTAAATGAAGATGCATCTTTACCTTCCAGTGATTGTAATTATCTTTGTCCGGAAAAGGAATCTTGACTCCAACATCCTTCTTGTTCATTTTGCTGTTTGTTGTGATCTTTAAACTCTTCGTGCTTCAAGAGCTTGCTCTGATACCAATTGTTAGTCCCTAACAATACAGCAGGAATTACAGAAGGGGGTTGAATGTAATTCTAGTAAATTTTTTATTGACCTATAAAATGTTCTAACTCAAACTATATATACAAGTGTTTTAATTTGCAAGGTGTGGAATCACAAGTTAAATAAATCCAAAAACACAAAGTAATAAAAACACAAGTCTTTAAAACTTTCTGATGGATTTGAAAGTATCCACCAGATATAGATATATATATATATCGAATTAAGAACTCTATGAAGAACAAATTGTCTCACAGCTGCTTTACAAGTGAACAAATAAACTACAGAGAAATTCTTAACAGTTACATCTTTTTCTATTTCTCTTCTAAAAGTGTTTGCTTAGTTATTTGTTCTACTAGCTACACTTGGTTTATACATCACCAAGTTTACCTGGTAATAAGACAGGATAATAAAACAAAAATATCAAGTCAAACTCCATACTGCTTCACTACTCTATTCCAGCATCTTTGAAAATCTTCTTAATCTTGCATGAAAATGGTAATGCTTCTTTGTTCTTCATTTCCTGTTAAACAGGATGCCACATTCCTTTTGCAAACACCCAACGTATGTGACTATGTTATCAATGTCAACAGATGTTTGAATTGATCATCCGTCGGGTACATGCTTGTCATCCGTCGGGTTGTCTTGTTGATCATCCATTGGGTAGCTTTGTTAATCATCCGTCAGGTAGCCATTTATCACTTGACTCCATTTCATTTGTGCAAAATTACAAGACATCTTATATTTACATTTAATCAACCTATTATGCACATCTACTAGCAGTCTGCATGACTCATATGCTACTATAGAATCTATACAAAGATGTTTGCAGAAATGTGCTACATGACTTATTGTTACATAAGCTACTCACCTGATGGATATCAATTAGTCATCCGTCGGGACTATATTGAATCATCCGTCGGGACTATAATTGATCATCCGTCGGGTGCTACATTTTTCACTAAGTTAAATCTACTAAGGTGTTTTGTTAATGTAATTATCAATTTCACAACATATTCCCAACAAAGACTCCAACTCCTCTCTCACTACACAAGTTCAGGATTTGACATCTCTTGTCAAGAGCCAACAAACAGACATCCAAACTCTGGTGGACTCCCATAAGTATCTTGAAATGCAAAATTCCATGGCTTTAGGAGACATCATGGGTAAACTCAACATACCACTACCTTCTTTGCCTGAACAAGTAAGACCTGAAATCCCTACTCCCCTTCTCATGCCTGTCAACTAAGGGGGAGATAGAGGCTAGGTTGGCACATTCAAGGTCATCTCAACAACAAGTCCAAAGTGTTGAAGAGAGTTTAAATCGAAAAATTGATATTGGAATGGAGAGACTTTTTAAAACAGCTGAGGGTCCCAGTCAAAGCAGAGAATTTGATGAAATGTTTAAGGCACTCATAGTTTCTCTCAATAAAAATTTATTCACCTACAAGAAAGTATTGGACAAGACAAGAAACTCAATAAGAGTGATCTTGGTAACTAAAGACAATTTCAAGGAAAGAAGGATAGTGGTCAACATCAATGACTCAGGAGTAGACAGATGTATGCAGGTGTCCCGTAACTATCTTATCTCTAGGAGGGCATCTGAGTTAGATGTTTCGATAAGCAAAGTCAAAATTGTGATTCATGAAGATACCCTATTGCTAACATAATTGAAGAATGCACAAGTAGCTGCTTTCCCAGAAGCTTATCTACAGCCTAGCAAGGGAGTGGTATACATTTGTTCTACTACCAAACATTTCAAACATTTTCAAGTTCCTAAACAGTGTGTCATGGCAAACAAAAGGCTCATCATGACCCTTAAAACTGAGCTAAAAGTAAAAAGGAACAAGACTGTTGAAGATGAGGAGATAATAAAATTGTTGAGAAGATATCTGGATAATGCAGAAGCAAACTTGCCCAAAACAAAAATCAACAAAGATGATTTGGATGATGATGAGCAGAAGAAAGATGATCAAAATCCTTCTAGCTTAAATTCAAGTCAGTCTACTAAGCCATCTGGAAGCAGGGGTGGAGAGAAGAAGGAGGATAACAAGAAAGATGAAGACACGGAGAGAAAAGGGGAAAGGAAGAGCAGAAAACCTCGTAATGATTCAAAAACTCAAACAACCCTAAATATCCAAACACAACCACCTCAAACCTCAGCTCAACTCACAACTTCAACTATCTCTAACATCAAATCTTCCCAAACACCTAAGCCAAAATTTCTTTACAAAAAAACTGCCAACTCCTTCCTAAAAATTCCAATCACCTCAAGCCTCACAAATTTCAAGAAAATAACAACCCTTCCTTTAGCCAAACCGTCACTAAAATTCAATCTCAAATCTGTGGAAAGAAAGCCATCTGTAATTGCTTCAAAGAATCTGACTTTCTACCTCTAAATTGGTGCATCACAAATTAAGACCATTTCCAAAATTCAGCTGAGGAAATTGTCAAAGTATGGGTTGTATCACTGAGAGAAGTTATAGTCTATTTTAAGGATGGTACATTCACTCTTCTAAACAAAGACTTAATGGATTCTTTGACTCCTGCAGAAATTAAGAGAGTGCTAAGTTTGTTAAAAGGCAAGGACACTGTTACAAGAACTTGGAGATCATCATTGGCTGAATGGTTGATTGAAAGGGAGGAAACAAAGAAAAGAGATAAGGCTGAAGCTGAAGAAAGAAGAAGGAAATATGATGAAGAAATAGATATATTTATAAAAAGATCAGAAGAGTTGAAAGCAAAAGGAATGAGCAGAATTTCTAAAGATGGTAAATTTCTAAACATTAAAGTTGGTGGATTCTCAAGATTCAGTTTAGAGTATCTGGACCAAGGGTACCCTAAGGCAGCAAGGCAAAAACTTGTGGAAGCTCTCAGTGGAACACTCATCATAGAAGAACTTGAAATTCTTGATCACTTGAAGGATAAACTTAGAGAAGAAGCAGATGTAAAAATTGTCTTTACCTGATTCCGGTAATCTTGGAACTTGGAAAATCTTTTGTTGTACAAGTTGTAATTTTATCAAGCTTTATGTTTTAATCTTATCTTCCATCAGTTTTAAACTTGGGGTTAGTCTTGTTAACAGACATGAATTTGTGTGAAGCAATCTTCTCACAAATTGGGGGAGATTGTTGTAAAAGACATGCTTGGACTTTAACAAGACTAAGACAACTTGTCGACCCTAAGTAAGTTGTATTGTTATCTAAATTTGTTTTATGTACTTGTAACACTTAAAGTCTGTAAAAATACAAAGGAACAGACTGGAGTCTTTTTCCTAAAATATTATCATGCCTAAGGATTCTATCTGGAAGAAGATCAAAAACATCATTCCTCAGAAGAATTTTGAAGAAGCTTGGAGTTGAATAAATATGTTTGGAGAAAAATTTTCTAAGTCAAGATCTCTACAAGTCACAGATTTAATGTTATGGAGAAGTCGTTTGAGAACTCCAGAATGACTTATCGAGAAGTCATTCAAACTCCAGAGAGTACCGACGAATAAGCAATATTCGGATGAGCTATATATCCACTCAATGGATGAATAACATCTACTCGACGGATGAGCAATATCTACTCGACGGATAAGCTATACATCTACTCGACGGATGAGCAATATCTACTCAACGGATAAACAATATCCACCGGAAGTAGAGAAGTCAGGAAAGCTACTCGAGAACTCAAAAATATATCGACAAGTCATTATTTCACTAGAGAACTCAGAGTTATCGACAAGTCTATATCCATTCAAGAACTCAGAGATATCTATAAGTCAAGTGAAGTTATGAAGACTATAGATCTCGATGAGATGAAGACCTCTACAAGCCAAACTCATTATGGAGAACTAGAGATCTCGATAAGCCTTTGTACTTATCGAGATATCAAGTGTTGAAATGAATCAAATTGGAGATCTCGAAGTACAGTCTCAAATTACAGAATTGCAGATCAGTTTAATATCCAAGATAAACAATCAACAAACAATCCAACAGCTGGATTGACAAGTCTATAAAAAGCAGCTCGAAGTTTGTGCAAGTTCAATGGAAAAGATTAATTAAAAGAGGAAGATTAAAGTAAACACGGGATACTAAAGATATGCTAAGCCAGAAATGGAAGATTTGCTTTTCTATAATTAGAAATGACAAGTGACAGTTTAGAAAAGCTAATAGCATGTTTATTATCCACTGTGTAAACCAGCAGTTAACTGAGCTATAAAGTTAACACTGGTCCTCTAGTTAGAAGTAAAATATAGATCAAAATTCTTGTAACACTCTCGAGAAGAAGCTGAGCTCATTAACTTCGAAGAGCTTAGAAATTTTGTAGCAAAGCAACTTAATTTTTAATACAAAAATTAAGTGAGTTTTAAAGATCTGTGTTCTTTATTTTGTGCATGCTTAATTTCTGCATGAACACTTTTCTATACAAGATTTAATTTATTTTGTTCAACCATCATCTTTCAAGAAAAGCCTAAAATCAGAAAAACAAATTCATCCCCCTCTCCTCTGTGTGTGATTCATTACCTAACAGGTGTTTTATAGGAAGCTCAGTTTTGATAATTATCCAAATCTGGTATTAAATTGTTTCGTTTTTATAGTTACTTAGCGGCTAAGTAATCTATTTTCGGATCGTTTTGCAGTTACTTAGCGACTAAGCAACTAATTTATTAATCCAGCACGAGCCAATATTCCATAAATATATATAGCCCTTTTTTTATTTCATTTTATTCGTTAAATCAGAATCAGTCAGTAACAATATAGAATTTACAGAGAAAACCCTAAAAACACAGCATTCTTGAAAATCAAACTTACAAACGAGGGCGTTATCGAACTCCGATTCGGGCGTGCTATATATCAAATCGAAGATCTCGAAAAGTACTTTCTGAATCAATCAACCATTTTTATGCAGAAATCAAGGTGATTTTCTTATTTAATTATTTTAATTCGAATTATTTAGTGAATAAAATATGAATTTTGCAGACGTGATTATCTGATTGTTTTGATGATTCCATGTTGTAGAGCATGTTTTTCTGGTCAATTTCATATATTATACTTCAAAAATAGAGTTCAATAACACATAGTAATTGAAGTTTAATTTTCTAAATTTTTTCTAAAAAGTTGTTCTTGATGTTCTTGAAGAGTTCTGAAAATCAAAATCAAATTTGAAGGTGATATTGAACACCAAATCACAAGTATTTGTAACCGTTGTAAAGCCCTTGATCTTCTCTACCTATTTCAACCATCAAATCGTGTAAATGATTAGTAATTTGTAAATTCATATTTTAGGGTTTATACCCCGAATTAGGGGTTTCTTTTTGAGGGATTATTGTATTATTTTGATGATACCAATAGCTTTATTTACTTGTTTACAATAACTTAGAGTAGAAATATGCAGTGTTTGATTACAGGAAGGTTATAGTCGAGTTTATAGGTTTTCCTATTTTTAAAATTGATTTTCTGGATTATTCATGTTATGGTTGTTTGTTTCGATGATATCACTATATTCGTGTGATTTGCAGCGTTGTTTTGAGCTATTACGTGTTAAGTTTGGTGTTGTTTTCTGGAAAATCGACGTTCGCCCGAATTCTTCGTCGGCCGAATTGTTTACTTCGATCTGGAATTGATTTCCCGGGGTGTTTGTATGATTTTGAGCAGCCTGGGGGTTTGGGGAAGGCCAGGGATTGAATTGGGGCAAAAAATGAAGGGATATAGTGTGGTTTTTGGCTGTTTGGTGTTGCCGGAAGGTGCCGGAATCTGGCACCGGTTTCTAGGTTTTCCAGATTCTGGTGGCCGTGTTCTTCACATTCCGGCCACCCACCACCCTCCTGCCCCGCCATGTGATCCAGTGGACAAAATGACAGGAGTACAGAACATGTTTCTGTATTTTTGTTTTTTTAATTCAGAATTCTATTTTTTTTAAATTCTAAAAATCCTTTTTAATTTCCAAAAATTTATTTGGTTAATTATTTAATAATTGATTGAATTCTTTTAAATTTCAAAAAAAAATTCTTTTATTATTTTCAAAAATCCAATTTGATTTAATTATTTATAATTTATTTAAGTAATTATTTATGAATTTAATTAATTTATTAATACATTTAATCAATTAATTTTATTTATAAATAGTTAAATAAAATGTAATTATTTATAATTAATTCAAATAATTCCTAAAAATTGTTTTTAAACTTTTAAAAATTATATTTTAGTATTTATAAATCAGTTAATGTTATTATTAATTAATTTATTCCCATTTAATTCTTATTTAATTCATATTAAATAAACCGTTCGTCCATTTAGACGAAACGAATGCCTCTAGACTCATAAAAGTATTTCATTTTTATTAAAAATAGTTTCGAGACCCAAATTCTTTTGTTTCGAAAGGTCGCTTGATTTACGAATCATCCTTAGTCGATTTTTGATCGATAAATCATATTTTTGACCCAATTTCAGTTTTAAACATATCGAGTCGAATGTTTTAACGAGTTGAGTCATATGTGATATGAAATATGTGACATAAGAGTTATGTGTTTACATGCTATGTGAATTACGTGCGTATGTGGGTCAAGAGTCCTGTGTTTCGCTGTTGTATTTATGTGTGGGCTATCGTATGGGTAGACGATAGGATTTTCACGCGTAGTTCATCGAGTAATTATCGTTTAGACGATTAAAATAATATTTTCTAATTATAGATACGAGTCTTTCAAGACGATCAGGACCTGATGGAATGGATGAAGGCTAGAGTTGAATAGTATGGAATATTGGGTTGCAGCACTGCATGAGCAACAGATCATAGCTTTAACGAAGTAAAAGACGTTGATGCCTTGAGATGCCAGACTAAGATAATTGTGTTATTGCGAGTGTGACTAACTGCTAAAAACCAACGGCAAGTATCCCTATCATCACTTATTGTTCAAGTGATATTTATTTTAAATCTTCTTATACATGTATTGCTTTCCCTATTCTCAATTCGGTATATATAAATGTTTTACATATTGCTGAATTAAATGATTCTGTTTATGCAAGTACTCTCCAGCTATTCTATGTTCAGAATAACTAAGTGATTTTACTTATCAAATTACTGGATTTATAAATGTTTTGGATTTTGAGAAAAATGATTTGGTTGCGAATATTCCTGCCTAAGTGAATAGGGGAATAAAATTATTTCGGGTGTCAAGATTTTAAGATTGGATCAATGCGTAAGTGACCGGGGTGGACGGTCCAGAGGAGGGCTATTTCTAAGTGTCATATGAAATATTATGACACAATTTGTGCCACAGGTAGATATATTGCCTTTTTGTTTGAGTACTCGTGTTTTAAGGGACATGTTTCTATGAATCATGACCTTGTGCTATCACACGGGCTGATCAACATGTGATAGTACGTCCATCAGTGAATGATCCCAATCTAAATTATTATATTGTTTTTGATAATCATAGAATAAATGACTTATCAACTGTTTCTATTTTGGATTAATGGTGAAATGCAGTTTTGACTCAGTTTCTGATTTATGCTGATACTTACTTTGTTGTTAAAGATCAAAGGTGGTATTAGTATTATTGATTAATGTTGACTTCAATATGAGATGTTGTAAGCATCAAAGTTCGTATTGATATCTAATTTGACATGATAACAAAATGAGTATTAATATCAAGAGTCCGGTTTTAAATTATGGTTATGATTCAATCCATATTCATTGTTTCTTGTTATTGTTGTTTACGATATTTCCATAAACACAGTTTTACGAGTTTTATTCTCGTCAAGATTCAAAGTATTGCTGAAGCATTTCGCTCAAAAATATTAAAGGATTTTGAATACTGAGGAGGAATCAATTCTGGGATTCCTTAACTAAATTTTCTGATTCAGCAATTATGATTTTTAAATGTTCTGCTCTAATGCAGATGATGGTTTTATATCAAAACAACCATATACATGATATAATGAACTTGCTAAGCATTTTTTTCGCTCATACTTGCCTATTTTTAAATTTAACCTCCAGCAAGGATTAGCTTGCGCTGTTTAGCTGCGTAATTCGAGGAAGCAAAGAAGAAGTTCTTGGAAGGTTATTGGTCCAGGGTTTGCGGGCTAGTGCAAGTTCTGTTGTGTAAAGTTGTTTATATTATATTATATTATAGTTGTGTATTTTATAGTTGGGCCTAGTATACTTTTTTTCGAAGTTATACTAGCGGGTTAAGTGTTGAGATTGAGAATTGTTGAAAAGAGTTTTAAAAGAAAGTGAAAGAAAAATAATTTGTGGAATTTGGAATTCTTGTTTCTAGAACTGTAACCTTAAAAGATCTTGGATTAGTTTGGGGTCATAGATGATAAATATCTTCCATTGTCATTTGTTTATTGATTTAACAGGTTATTTTGGATTGAGGTTTCATAGTGACGACCAAATCCCCTGACCCCGGATTTGGGGGTGTTACGGGTTGGTATCAGAGCTGAGGTTATAGTAAACTAGAAACGAGAGTGTGTAGGAGTGTGTATAGCTATGTGAGGAATTTTGAGCTTATATTGAGTTCCTGTTGGACTATTGGATATAGTACCAACGAGTAAGTTAAGATAGGCGCATCCGTTCGAGATGATTGTGTTCAGCTAGATGGAACTCCGGGAAGCTGCGAACTTCTATTGTGGAATCTTCCAAGACTACGATTCGACGATGGAGATTATCAATATTATTGGAACGTGAAGAAGTGTCTAGAAATGGGTGACGATTCAACAGAAGAGTTCAAATAGAATATAAATATTAAGATCTTGGCAATACCATCTCTTTCTATAACTTCTTTTGACATCTCTTAAAAAGAGATATCTATTAGATGATATATTCCTTAAACACCCCTTTTCAATCGCGTACTGTGGCAGAGGTTGTCATGAAACCCATTTTCAGGTTTCTATAGCTCTGCCAAATTCTGATAATTTAACTTCCACTTTTCTTATATGGTGGATAGTTTGTTGGTGATGTGACACCACTTGCTCATTTTGTACCATAATTTTTGTTCTTTGGATTTCATTTCCTTCAGAAATATCAGCTTTGAAATCTTTTCAGTTTTATTTATTTGATTTTAAATTCCTTTGATATTCTTTTATTCTGACTGAGATGAACAACCCTATCTATAGGGGACGCAAGATATACCTGTCTGTGTGATAGGAGTTGGATGGGACGCCATCACTTGTGTGTGTTGTGAATACATGAAGGTTAACAACCTTTAGTAGTGTCTTGATTTTGGCACGTAACACCAAGTTCGTTTGATCATATTGATCTCTCAGTTATTCTTTCATTTCAACAATACTTTCTCTCCAATTCAGATTTTAGTAGCCACAATGGTGGGAAACCTGTTATGATATGAAATTCTTTTCTCTTTGAACTTTCATGATTTTATTATTTCAAATACTCGAAGGTATGCCAATCAAGTTGAGATGAGTTATCCAGGTCAATGGAAAGTAAGATTTTTGGATGAAATTACCAACATCAACAATGGATTATAATTCGATTAGAATATCAGTGGCATATAACGAAGTCATTCTGTCTATATTTCTTTCTCTATTTATCTCTATCTCTCTTTCTCTTTCTTTTTCTCTATATTTCTCTTTATTCTTCTTTCTCTCGATCAGTACAAGTGATTCTATTGAGGAATTGGTCAAAGGATGTGGAAGGAACAACGGTGCGGAGTGAAGCTCCCATGATAATTGTATGGTATAAGGAATTTCAGTGTTATTTGAAATTTTAAGAAAAGTTACATATGCAAGATTGGAAAGTTGACCAGAAGATCCCTAGTGCTCTCTTCTACTGATTCCGAGGACATAATCCTAATAAGGGGGTAGATTGAGATATCCCATGTTTTTAAAATTATTATTATTAATATTTGAATATATTTATGTGATTTTCTGATTTGGAAGGAATAAAATGGTGGATATTTTATTCCTGGTTGATGAGTTTGTGTTATTAAATGGTTATGTGATAATTGTTAAGTGTTGTATCGATCCTTGTTAATTTCTGAAAATATTTACTTAAATATATTATTTTCAAAAGTTATTTGAAAGCCGATCTTATTGATATCGGTAAATTGAAATTGTTTTGTAATATCCGGGAAATATTGTGCAATTATTTTTATCAATAAATAATTGTTTATGTGATTTTTATGTGAATTTTGGTGAATTATCTAGTAATGAGAATTGATGTTTGGATGTTTATATGTGATAAAATTTGAGTATTTTAATTTTTATATGTCCAAAATAAAGTATAAATCATTTTGGTATCTTTCTAGTAATTTATAGGTTGTTAGATAATTTTATAAAGGATTTATAGATTTAATAAATTATTTTCAGAGTAATTATAAACTATTTTATAAAACCGAGAATCGTCCAACCTCAACCGTTTTTGCGCTTTTACAACCCAAAACTCCTTCCTAACCTAATCTGATAATTCCGGACATTTTCCGTGTTTTAACTTTTTCGATGCGGATTACGGTTTGACCTGTGCGCGTCCCAGTGCAAAATTTTCGATACAATAATCATTTCGGTGAATCAATAAAATTAGTATTCTCGAGAGACGGGATATTTTTATATTATTTTCTCATATGGTGTTTTATAGGAAGCTAGGTTTTGATAATTATCCAAATCTGGTATTAAATTGTTTCATTTTTATAGTTACTTAGAGGCTAAGTAATCTATTTTCGGATTGTTTTGCAGTTACTTAGCGACTAAGCAACTAATTTATTGATCCAGCACGAGCCAATATTCCAAAAATTTATATAGCCCTTTTCTTATTTCATTTTATTCATTAAATCAGAATCAGTGAGTAACAATATAGAATTTACAGAGAAAACCCTAAAAACACAGTATTCTTGAAAATCAAACTTACAAACGATGGCGTTATCAAACTGCGATTCAGGCATGATATATATCAAATCGAAGCTCTCGAAAAGTACTTTCTGAATCAATTAACCATTTTTATGCAGAAATCAAGATGATTTTCTTATTTAATTATTTTAATTCAAATTATTTAGTAAATAAAATATGAATTTTTGCAGACTTGATTATCTGATTGTTTTGATGATTCCATGTTGTAGAGCATGTTTTTCTGGTCAATTTCATATATTATACTTCAAAAATAGAGTTCAATAACACATAGTAATTGAAGTTTAATTTTCTGAAAATTTTCCTTGAAGAGTTCTGAAAATCAAAATCAAATTTGAAGGTGATATTGAACACCAAATCACAAGTATTTGTAACCGTTGTGAAGCCCTTGATCTTCTCTACCTATTTCAACCATCAAATCGTGTAAACGAATAATAATTTGTAAATTTGTATTTTGGGGTTTATACCCCGAATTAGGTGTTTCTTATTGAGTGATTTTTGGATTATTTTGATGATACCAATAGCTTTATTTACTTGTTTACAATCGATTAGAGTATAAATATGCAGTGATTGATTACAGGAAGGTTATAGTCGAGTTCATAGTTTTCCTATTTTTAAAATTGATTTTATGGATTATTCATGTTATGGTTGTTTGTTTCGATAATATCACTATATTCGTATGATTTGCACCGTTGTTTTGAGCTATTACGTGTTAAGTTTGGTGTTGTTTTCTAGAAAATTGACATTCACCGGAATTCTTCACCGGCCAGATTGTTTACTTCGATCGGGAATTGATTTCCCGGGGTGTTTGTATGATTCTGAGCAGCCTGGGGGTTTAGGGAAGGCCAGTGGATTGAATTGGGGCCAAAAACGAAGGGATGCAGTGTGGTTTTTGGTTGTTTGGTGTTGCTGGAAGGTTCCGAAATCCGGCACCGGTTTCTGAGTTTTCCAGATTCCGGTGGCCGTGTTCCTCTAATTCCGGTCACCCACCACCCTCATGCCCCGCCCTGTGATCCAGTGGAGAAGATGACAGGAGTACAGAACATGTTTCTGTATTTCTGTTTTTTTTATTCAAAATTCTATTTTTTTTAATTCTAAAAATCCGTTTTAATTTCTAAATATTTATTTGGTTAATTATTTAATAATTAAATAAATTCTTTTAAATTTCAAAAATTATTTTCTTTTATTATTTTCAAAAATCCAATTTGACTTAATTATTTATAATTTTATTTAAGTAATTATTTATGGATTTAATTAATTGATTAATACATTTAATCAATTAATTTTATTTATAAATACTTAAATAAAATGTAATTATTTATAATTAATTCAAATAATTCCTAAAATTTGTTTTTAAGCTTTTAAAAATTATATTTTAGTATTTATAAATCAGTTAATGTTATTATTAATTGATGTATTCCCATTTAATTCATATTTAATTTATATTAAATAAACCGTTCGTCCGTGTAATACGAAACGAACGCCTCTAGACTCAGAAAAATATTCCGCTTTCATTAAAATTACTTTCGAGACCCAAATTCTTTTGTTCCAAAAGGTCCCTTGTTTTACAAATCATTCTGAGTCAATTTTTGATCTATAAATCATATTTTTGACCTGAATTCTGTTTTAAACACATCGAGTCAAATGTTTTAACGAGCTGAGTCGTATGTGATATGAAATATGTGATATTTGAGTTATGTGTTAACGTGCTACGTGAATTACATGCGTTCTTGGGTCAAGATTCCATTTTTTGGCTGTTGTAATTATGTGTGGGATATCGTATGGGTAGACGATAGGATTTTTACGCGCAGTTCGTCGAGTAATTATCATTTAGACGATTAAAATAATATTTTCTAATGATAGATACGAGTCTTTCAAGATGATCAGGACCCGATGGAATGGATGAAGGCTAGAGTTGAATAGTGTGGAATATTGGGTTGCAGCACTACATGAGCAGCAGATCAGAGATTTAGCGAAGGAAAAGACGTTGATTCCTTGAGATGTCAGACTAAGATAATTGTATTATTGCGAGTGTGACTAAATGCTAAAAACCAACAGCAAGTATCCCTATCATCACTTATTGTTAAAGTGATATTTATTTTAAATCTTCTTATGCAAGTATTGCTTTCCCTATTCCGAGTTCGGTATATATAAATGTTTTACATATTGCTGAATTAAATGATTCTATTTATGCAAGTACTCTCCTGCTATTCTATGTTCAGAATAGCTAAGTGATTTTACTTATCAAATTACTGGATTTATAAATTTTTTAGATTTTGAGAAAAATGATTTGGTTGCGAATATTCCTGCCTAAGTGAATGAGGGATAGAATTATTTCGGGTGTCAATTATTATGACCCCTTTTCAATAAAAGGTTTTAAGATTGGATCAATGCGCAAGTGACGGGGGAGGACGGTCCAGCGGAGGGCTATTTCTAAGTGTCATACGAAATATTTTGACACAATTTGTGCCACAGGCAGATATATTGCCTTTTTGTTTGAGTACTCGTGTTTTGGGGACATGTTTCTATGAATCATGACCTTGTGCTATCACACGGGCTGATCAACATGTGATAGTATGTCCGTCGGTGAATGATTCCAATCTAAATTATTATATTATTTTTGATAATCATAGAATAAATGATGTATCAACTCTTTTTATTTTGGATTAATGGTGAAATGCAGTTTTTATTCAGTTTCTGATTTATGTTAATACTTACTTTGTTGTTAAATATCAAAGGTGGTATTAGTATAGATGATTGATGTTGACTTCAATTTGGGATGTTGTGAGCATAAAAGTTTGTATTGATATCTAATTTGATATGATAATAAAATGAGTATTAATATCAAGAGTTCGGTTTTGAATATAGTTTATGATTCAATCCATAATCATTATTTCTTGTTATTGTTGTTTACGATATTTTTGTAAACACAGTTTTAGGAGTTTTATTCTCGTCAAGTTTCAAAGTATTGTTGAAGCATTTCGCTCAAAAATATCAAAGGATTCTGAATACAGAGGAGGAATCAATTATGGGATTCTTTAACTAAATTTTCTGATTCAGCAATTATGATTTTTAAATGTTCTGCTCTGATGCAGATGTTGGTTTTATATCAAAACAACCATATACATGCTATAATGAACTTGCTGAGCATTCTTTCGCTCATACTTGCCTGTTTTTAATTTTAACCTCCAGCGAGGATTAGCTTGCGCTATTTAGCAGCGTAATTCGAGGAAGCAAAGAAGAAGCTCTTGGAAGGTGATTGGTCCAGGGTTTGCGGGCTAGTGTAAGTTCTTTTATGTAAAGTTGTTTATATTATATTATATTATAGTTGTGTATAGTTGGGCCTAGTATACTTCTTTTCGAAGTTATACTAGCGGGTTAAGTGTTGAGATTGAGAATTGTTAAAAAGAGTTTTAAAAGAAAGTGAAAGAACAATTATTTGTGGAATTTGGAATTCTTGTTTATAGAACTGTAACCTTAAAAGATCTTGGATTAATTTGGGGACATAGATGATAAATATCTTTCGCTGTCATTTGTTTATTGATTTAACAGGTTATTTTGGATTGAGGTTTCATAGTGACGACCAAATCCCCTGACCCCAGATTTGGGGGCGTTACAGGCTGCATAGGCTAGGAAAATTCTGATGGCTTCAAATCTTGCAACAGAAGCAAAAGTTTCATCAAAATATATTCCTTCTTGTTGACAATAGCCCTTAGCAACCAATCTAGCTTTGTTCCTGATGACTATGCCATTTTCATCCATCTTATTTCTGAATACCCACTTGGTATCAATTGGATTCTTTCCTTTAGGCTTGGGTACCAGCTTCCATACCTTGTTCCTCTCAAATTGGTTTAGCTCATCTTGCATAGCTAAACTCCAATCAGGATCAAACAGAGCTTCTTCAACCTATTTAGGCTCTTCCTTAGATAGAAAGCTGCTATACAGACATTCTTCTTGAGTTGCTTTTCTTGTTTGAACTCTTGAGGATACATCACCAATGATCAGTTCAAATGGGTAATCTCTTGTCCATTTTCTCTGTTTAGGTAGAATAGCTCTAGATGAAGAGGCCTCATTATTGTCTTGATGAGTGACTGAGTTTTGATTAGAAAAAACTCCCCATGAGTTTGTGGATCTTTGATTTGAAGGAGTTCTTTCTGTAAGTGATCAGTTTTGACTCTCAGTTTCTCTAATTATTCCAATGGATGATGCACTTTGTATCCCGACAGATGAAGCTGATTGTCTTCTGACAGATGATGCATTTTGTATCTCGAATGATGCTGAATTTTGTGCAAATTGGGAGATAGACTTTTATGCATTATCCTTAGCCACTATTTCTTGATCACTATCATCATCACTGTCATCACAACCTATTTCAACATTGTCAAATATGAGGCTATCATGAAAACCTTCATCTTTCAGACCTTCAATCTTCCTATCATCAAACACAATATGTACAGATTCCATTACAATGTTTGTTCTAAGATTGTAGACTCTGAATGCTTTTCCAACAGCATATCCAACAAAAATTCCTTCATCTGCTTTAACATCAAACTTTCCTTGCTGTTCAGTTTGATTCCTTAGAATGTAACATTTGCATCCAAAGACATGAAGAAAATTTAGGGTTGGCTTCCTGTTCTTGAACAATTGGTAGGGTGTCATGCATTTTTCTTGATTGACCAGGGAAATATTCTGAGTGTAGCATGCAGTATTCACAGCTTCAGCCCAGAAATATGTTGGTAGCTTTAACTCTTCTAGCATTGTCCTTGCAGCTTTAATAAGAGATCTGTTTTTCCTTTCTACCACTCCATTTTATTATGGATTTCTAGCTTCAGAAAACTCATGCATGATCCCATTCTCTTCGGAAAATGATCTCATCACAGAATTCTTGAACTCAGTTCCATTGTCACTCCTGATTCTTCTAACTTTTAAATCAAGATGATTGTTAACTTGCCTTATGTGATTGATGATGATTTCACTAGCTTCATCTTTAGATTTTAGAAAATATGTCCAAGAGAACTTTGAGAAATCATCTACAATTACTAGGCAATATCTTTTCCTTGAGATGGACAATACATTGACTGGTCCAAATAAATCCATGTGTAATAGTTGCAAAGGTTCTTTAATTGTTGATTCAAGCTTCCTTTTGAATGATGCTTTAATCTGCTTTCCTTTATGGAAGGCATCACACAATCCATCCTTTCAAAACTCTACTTGAGGAATACCTCTAACTAATTCTTTCTTGACTAGCTCATTCATGGTCTTGAAGTTTAGATGGGACAGCTTCTTGTTCCATAGCCAACTTTCATCTTGACTTGCTTTACTGAGAAAACAAGTTACAGATTCCGCATTTGTTGAGTTGAAGTCAACTAGATACACATTGCCTTTTCTCACTTTAGTGAGAACCACTTTGTTGCTTTTCTTGTTTTTTCACAACACAGGATTCTGCATTAAAAGTAACTGAGTTGCCCCTATCAGAAAGCTGGATGATACTCAATAGATTGTGCTTGAGACCATCCACTAGGGCAACTTCCTCAATGATGACATTATCCTTTGAAATCAAGCCATATTCTACATTATAACCCTTGTTGTCATCTTCAAAAGTAATACTTGGGCCAGCTCTTTCCTTGAACTCAGTGAGCAAGGTTGATAAGTGGCATGTTATACCACTTAGAACGTCTTATAATAGCTTAAATTGGTGTCTTGAAATCAAGTATTTTGTGTATTTGATGTGTTTTTCTAGTGTTTATGCATTTCAGGGTATTAGTTGCATTTCATGAGAGAATTCATCAATAATAAGTCTTGGCATATGTTCAGCATTGCAAGTGGGAAGATAGGAGAAGATTGCAACAAAAAAACGTAGCAAAACAGATCATTTTTCCAGAAGGGGTCTGAGCGCCCGCTCAGCTCTGTTGAGCGGCCGCGCAGGAAGCTGAGCGCCCGCGCTGGAAAGCTGAGCGGCCGCGCAGGGTCGTAATTTCAGAATAAATACTTTAGACTCCTATTTCAGTTTGGCTTCCAACTTCTGAGTTATCTGAGTTTTATGGGACTCCTATATAAGTAGATTTCAGAGACGTTTCACAAAGGTTGGATCGTAGTATTAATCAAGGAGCGAAGGAGATAAGGAAAAAGACCGTTTTAGCACACCGCGATGAAGAGGAAGCATATTTTCTTGTGATTCTTTATTTTGTTGTAACATTGGATGCTAGTTTTCTTACTTTGAACCTATTTACTCTTGTGATGTACTCTGGTTTAATATAAGTAGTTTTAGTTATTATTCTCTTGTGTTTATTTATCATGTTTTCATATGAACCCATGATGACGATGAGTGTTATCATGGGCTAATCGTGATCATGGGGTCGTAATGAATTTACTATGGAATTCTTTAGTTAGTTGTTTAATACCTTAGTGTGTGATGATTGTATGATATCTAGTATTGGTTGTGCGTATTTGTCTTATGTGCGTCACGAACATATAAGATAGGGTGTTAATCTCTTGTGAAACGATGGTGGATCTTGAGATTTAGAACTTGCCATGCTAGCATAGGTTCATGTATGAGTATGCATGATTAGTGGGTAACTCTAACCGTTTTATTCACCCTGTGTAATCAAAAGGAATAACTTGTGCTTAAATCGTTATGTTGTCAATTTCTGTAGACTTATAGGGACTCAATATAATTGATGCCTATTCAACTTCTATCTTAATTGTGGATGTTTGGTAGAATAATAGTAGTACAATGAAAGTTGGCTTTTATCAGTTTCGTGTTATTCGATTAATATCATCAATGTTGCATGCTAAGGGTAATAACAATAGCTATTGAAGGATGTAGTAGTGAAGTTGTGATCTCATGAGTGTTTTAATATTGTTAATTTAAGTGTTAATTAAGTGGTTCAAGGTGCTACTGGAATAACTAGACAATGTAAATTCTACTGGAATATAAAATCCTACGCAAGCAAAGCTTCAAGGTGCTTTTAAACCTACTTGTCACAATGACAAGTGAGAATCGTACTTCGCCTATCTTATACGTAGTAAACCTTCAGGTTTTGTGCGTGCCAGGTTCTCGGGACTTCAAAACCATCCATAGTCTCCAGCTTGTAGGTTCCTCTACCCTGAACGCTCTTGACTCTATACGGCCCTTCCCAATTTGGGGCAAGCTTTCCTTTCTGTCCGACACCAGAAGCCTCTATTTTTCTCAAGACTAGGTCACCTTGTTTGAAAAACCTCTCTTTAACCCTTAGGTTGTAATAGAATGAAGCCTTTTTCTGATATTCTACTATCTTTGCATGTACTTTATCTCGCACTTCATCGATTAAATCCAGGGCTAACCTCTGCCCTTCCTCATTTTCTTCTGCATTGAAAGCCTGAATCCTTGGAGAGGAATGTGATATCTCTACTGGAACTACTGCTTCTGCCCCATATGCCAACATGAAGGGAGTTGCTCCTGTCGTGACTCTACAGGTAGTCCTGTAGGCCCATAATATTGGAAGTATTTCATCCACTCAATTATTTCTTGACTTCTCGATCCTCTTCTTTAGTCCATCCAGGATTATCCGATTTGCTACCTCTGCTTGCCCATTGGCTTGCGGGTGAGCCACAGAGGTGAATCGTAACTCAATTTCATTTTCTTCACAATACTTCTTGAATTCCTCATTGTTGAATTGTGTTCCATTGTCAGCGACGAGGATACGGGGAATTCCATATCGGCACATAATGTTTTCCCACAGGAATTGTGCAACCTGCTTAGTTGTGATTTTGGCCAAGGGTTTGGCTTCGATCCACTTGGTGAAATAATCAATGGCTACAATCAGAAACTTCCTTTATGCCGTGGCCATAGGAAAAGGCCCTAGAATATCCATCCCCCACATAGAAAGGGAATAGGCGAGTTGATAGAGGTCAGCATCTCGGGGGGTTGTCTAACAACGGGTGCATACTTCTGACAGCGATCACACTTCTTCACATATTCTTTGGCATCAGCCATCATTTCTGGCCAATAGAAGCCTAAACGGGTTATCTTATGAGCCAAGGCCCTGCCCCCCAAGTGTTGCCCACAAATACCTTCATGCACTTCCTCAAGAGCCTAGCGTGCCTCGTCGGGCCTGAGACACCTCAAGTAAGGAACCACGAAAGATCTCTTATACAGAATTCCATCTATCAAGGAGTACCTTAGTGCTCGAATAGTTAACTTCCGTGCCTCAGTTGCATCGCTTGGCAACCAACCGGTCTGAATGTGAGCCTTGATGGGATCAATCCATAACGTCCCCAAGCCTATGGGAGCCACAAGCTTAACATCTATGCTTCGTGTCTTCAAAACACGGAAGTACACACTTCCTGAACTTTCTTCAATCTCAGATGAAGCAAACTTTGATAGCGCATCTGCTTTAGCATTTTCTTCCCTTGGAATGTGTTCAATATGGCATTCATTAAATTGGGTCATCACAGCCCTTACTAGGCGAACATACTTAGCCATCGTATCATCCCTTGCCTCAAATTCTCCCTTTACCTGGGATATGATCAGCTTCGAGTCTCCACGGATCTTTAAGTTTTTGACTCTAAGTGTCCCAGCTAGACCAAGGCCAGCAATCAGGGCTTCATACTCTGCCTCATTGTTTGTGGTTGGGAAGTCTAGCTTCATAGCATACTCAATTAAGAATCCATCAGGGCTTTGCAAAACCAACCCTGCTCCACTGGAATTTGTTTTTTATGCTCCATCAAAATAGAGAACCCAATATTCTTTCTCCTTATCATCCTTCTCCCTGTCCCCATTATCGACTCCCTTGTCTTGAGGTATGGTATCTTCCTGCCCCCCGACTTCTTGGTTGGGTATGGTACATTCCACCACGAAGTCAGCTAGTGCCTGGGCTTTTATGGCCGTACGTGGCTTATACTTGAGATCGAACTCTCCCAACTCTATTGCCCACTTAATCAGTCTCCCACTTGCCTTGGGACTGTGAATGATACTTCTTAGTGGCTGATTTGTTAGCACTTCAATCTGGTGAGCTTGAAAATAAGGACGCAGCTTGCTTGAAGCCATTACCAAGGCTAAAGCGAATTTCTCAATAGTTGAATAATTCAACTCAGCACCATGCAAAATTTTGCTGACATAGTATACGGGTTTCTGGACTTTCAGTTCCTCCTTAACCAACACCGCGCTCAAGGCGCTCTCTGAAACAGCCAAGTACAAGAATAAAATTTCACTCAGAACTGGCTTGGCCAACAACGGGGCCTGGGCCATATACTTCTTTAACTCTTCAAATGCCTTCTGGTTTTCCTCACTCCATATAAAGTCTTTGATGCTCTTTAGCGACTTGAAGAATGACAAACACTTGTCCCCCGACTTGGAGATGAATCGTCCTAGCGCAGCAATCCTTCCTGTAAGCTTCTGAACATCCTTAACAGTTTTTGGTGGTTCCATGTCCAGGATCGCCTTTATTTTATCCGGGTTAGTCTCAATTCCCCTCTTTAAGACCATCAGTCCCAAGAATTTTCCAGATCCTACTCCGAAAGCACACTTCGTAGGATTCAACATCATCTTGTGGTACCTCAGGACCTCAAAAGCTTCCCTTAAATGGGCTATATGATCAGTCTTTACTAGACTCTTGACTAACATGTCATCAACATAGACTTCCATAGTCTTACCAATAAGATCCTTAAAAATTCTATTCACCAACCTTTGATAGGTGGCTCCTGCATTCTTGAGACCAAACGCCATAACAAGATAACAATAAACACCAAAGTCAGTGATAAATGATACCTTTGGAATGTCATCCTTATGCATTTTGATCTGGTTGTATCCGCTAAATCCATCCATGAAACTCAGCATCTCATGTCCAGCAGTGGCATCAATCAAAGTATCAATTCTAGGCAGCGGAAAACAGTCTTTGGGGCATGCATCATTCAGATCAGTAAAGTCTATACACATCCTCCACTTTCCATTAGCCTTCTTCACCATTACAGGGTTTTTTCTAACCACTCCGGAAATTGAATCTCCTCAATGAAACCAGCCTCTAAGAGCTTTTCTACTTCCTGTTTTATAGCCTCTTGTCTTTCCGGGGCAAAATTTCTTTTCTTTTGTTTCACTGTCTTTGGACTTGGATCCACGTTTAGCTTGTGAGTAATTAACTTCGGGTCTATGCCTGGCATATCAGCTGCTGACCATGCAAACACATCACTATTTTCTTGCAAAAATTTCACTAACTTCGCTCTAAGGGGCTCCTCTAATGTGGCTCCAATAAAAGTCATCCTCTCAGGATTCTCGGGGTCTAAAGGAACCGAAACCAATTCTTCTGCTGGTCTTCCTCTATTCTCATCATTTTCTCGAACATCCATATCTTCAATAGGAAGAACCTGCCCCCCGACTCCATCTGCCCTCAAAGAGGCCACATAACAGCTTCTAGCCAATTTTTGATCTCCTTTCTCTTCTCCAATCCCATTTCGGGTGGGAAACTTCATGACTGAATGGTAGGAAGAGGGGACTGCCTTGAAGGCATGTATCCCTGTTCTCCCCATGATAGCATTATAAGTTGAACTAGCCTTTACCACCACGAAATCCAGCATCTGCGTTGCTTGCCTTGGTTTCGTACATATGGTGGTCGGCAATTTGATTATCCCTTCCACAGGACATTCTACTCCAGCAAATCCATATATCGGCATGTCGGTTGGTGTCAACTGGGAGTCGTTATACCCCATTCTTAGAAACGTGTCATGGAGCAAGATATCCACAGAAGCACCATTATCCACAAGGACCCTCTTAACCGGGCTATTTCCTATTATCGGTGTTATGACCAGCGGGTCGTCATGGGGAAACTTCACACCCTCTAGGTCGGAATCATCAAAAGCCAATGTTACTTCTGTCCTGGCCCTCTTCGGGGCTTCTCCAACAATATGCATAACCTCCCTAGTATATGCCTTTCTGGAATTTTTGGACAATCCAGCAGCAGTTGGACCTCCAAAGATCGTGTTTATCACAGGTCCTCGAGGGCGTCGCGGTCCTCCAAAAATTGCATTTATAACCGGCCCTCTAGGTTGGGGATTCCTCCCCTGATCGTCTTGGTCCCTCCTACGATCTTCAAAGTTCTTCTTTCCATTATTATTTCTGTCCCATCCATCTCCAGTATACTTGTTCAATCTTCCTTTTCGAATCAAAAACTCAATTTCATCTTTCAATTGCCTACACTCATCGGTGTCATGGCCAACATCTTTGTGAAACCTGCAATACTTGACCTTATCTAGCTTGGCGGGATCAACCTTCAAGGGCTTAGGCCAGCGAATATCTCTGTCTTTCTCAATCTCCATCAAAATCTGACTTCTAGAAGCATTCAGCTTAGCGTATTCAGTGAACTTTTGCCCAGGTCCTCCCCTCTTGGGGGTTGAATCAGGGTTTTGTTCGGTTCTAGGATATTTTTCCTTTGCAATATATTCTAAATCAGTTTTCCGCTTCTTGCCTCCAGTGGGCTCATTACTTACTACGGTCTTCCTCATACTTTCTTCAACCTTGATATACTTCCCTGCCCTCTCTTGGAGCTGCAACATGCTTTCAGGGGGACGTTTGGCCAAGGACATCTTAAAAAACTCATCCCTAGTTCCTTGTTGCAGTGCTATCATGGCTACCTTATCATCAAGGTCCGGGACTTTTAAAGCCTCCTTTGTGAAACGATTCAGTTAATCTCTCAAGGATTCCTTAGCTCCCTACACAAGACTCATAAGAGATGCTGAACTTTTCTCATGGACTCTTCCACTGATGAATTGCTTAATAAAAGCCTGACTTAATTCTCTGAACGATCCAATAGAATTTGGGGGCAGGCGACTGTACCATCTTTGAGCCATACCCGACAGGGTTTGAGGGAAGGCCCGACACTTTATAGCATCATTCACGGGTTGCAGCAGCAGTGCATTAGAGAATGTCCTAACATGATTAGCGGGGTCTCCCGTGCCATCATAGGCTTTGATAGTGGGCATCTTGAATTTCCTTGAGATATGGGCATTCATTATCTCTTCTGTGAAGGGTGGAGTTGGATCATCAGGATCTCCAAGGGAAAGGAGATTGCTTGGATCAGTTCTTGGGACAACAGGCCTTCTTCGTACCGGACCATCCAGGTCTATGACAGGAGGAGGATTTCTCCCCCTAGGAGGTATCTGGGGTCTGGTGGCCTGGTGAGCCTCCAAATCACGCCTCAGCCTTTGGATTTCAGCCTCATGAGCCCTGATCCTTTCCTGCACTTCTTGGGGATTCTCCCATGGGGTGCTTTGGGGGCGTTGCCTTCCATCGGCCATTGGCTCTTTTCCAGGACGCCTCCTTCTCAGGGCCACTTCATCATCCGAAGATTCGGAGTCTCTCTCAATGTAAGGACCAGAAAATTCCTGATCCTCAGGGATAGGACCCAAACCTCGTATATAGGGGGGCGACTGCCCTCGTGCTTCGCTTCGCCCAGCATATCCACTTCCTCCAACCTCAGGGTGAAGGGGCATCCCATAAGGGGGGTTAGTAGTAACAACAGTTGAATATTCATACCCGACGGGTCGAGAATTCACAGGTATATGTACTTGTTGAACTTGAGGATTCGTACCTTGAATAGTCGGGGGAGTTGTCCCTTGTGGCTGAGGTTGAGTTGCCCCTATCTGGGCTTCCCCCTGAGTAGATGCATAAGTCGAATGGGGAGGAACCTCCACGGTTGACGAAATCACCTAGGTTGTCTCTGATGGTGTTCCTTCCTCTAGAGCTCTAATTGTTCTCCGTGTTCTCGCCATGGTTGTTATTGTGCTTTCCCACAGACGGCGCCAAATGTTATGGATAAAAAACTTAGGTTATTATTTGCTGTATTTATTACTAAGATTCGGGAGCTCAAGGCCTTTAATGGTTGCTCTCGTGTATCGTAGCTTAATTCTGCCTTTACGAGATGCCTACGTATCTCTGTGAATTAGAGAATCAAGCCAAAAAACGTAGTTCTGATTTGTGGGGTGAGGCCCCTTATATAGATGTTGGGAGTCCTTGAATTGGACTTGGTATAGGAGACTTGGTGGGCAAGTCTCATAATTAGAATGAACTTTGGAGTCCTAGATAGTAGGAAACTGATTTCTTATCCTTTTAGGTCCCCTTGAGGCTAATCTATAAGGATTTATATCCTTATCGGGACTCTTCTCAATAGCTGATTTTTCCCTTATTAATTAATTACGAAATTAATTAATAATCAGGGCTTTTGGGCCTTCTTTATTCCATCAGGCCTGATCTGGTCCATCAGGCTTAACCTTTCTGGTCTGAGTATCATCTATCTTTTTATTGGGCCTAGCAGCCCATACCTTGCAATATTTAATTATACTGTCATAATTTATTTATCCCTATCAATAGGGGACCCAAAGGTGAACATTTTCTAAAACCGAGAGTCGATGTTCCCGAGTATATTATATATATTTATAAATATATATAGATATAGTTTTCAAAACTATTAATCGAATAAGGTTTATTCGATAACTTATTTTATTTAATGAATAATATTAGTTGAATATTCATTCGAGGACTTATGACTCCGGTTATTTTATTTAATGAATATTATTTTGAATATTCATTCGAGGACTTATGACTCCGCTTATTTTATTAAATAATATTCTTTATTTTATTAAAGAATAATGTTTCGATAATCAAACTTATTTTCGATTATTCAAATAAAGATCGTACTTCGTATAAGTATATCTTTGGTCATTTTATTATTCATTTCAAGTATAAGTTTTTAAAACTTCTACTTCAATTATTTTTATAAAGATTATCCTTAGGGGAATATTATTTAAATAATAATATTCAGATATTTTCTAATATATCGAGACTGATTTATTTTATTAAATCAGCACTACTCCAAACATTCTTAAAAATGTTTTCGAGTCTTCAAAATGATTTTCTAAAAGTTAGAGCGGATCCCAAAACTCATTTTTATATTTAAGATTTTCCTTTCGAAGGGGATTTAAATACCCGCTCAAAACCTGAGGGATCCGGCTCAGTGGTGTATTTTACATTCACAACGAGGTTGTTGTTTTGAGAAAACATCTTGATTACTTGCCCAACGTTCGAGAAGTAAGTCCATCTATTGAGTCGGCATAAGCAATATGGGCTCAGTGGGCGTCCATAAAAGTGTAAGTGGCTGGGTGGCAGTCCATCAACGCGTAAGAGGCCGGGTGGCGGTCCAGCACAAGGTCCTAATGAGGCCAGGGTGATGACCGGTGGGGGATTCATCCATCTACTAGTAGAAAAGGTTACTTATTGGTATCCTTGCCTGATCAGAAAGATATCAGGTTTATGCCAAGGTTTTCTCCTTTCCAAATTCATTGGATATTGCAACTCTGTTTATAATTTTCATAACAGAGGTTTTCAAGGAGTGTATGAAATGTATATATATAGGTGTATATATATATCGGGACTTAATGAAGTATCTCGTAACTTCATTATTTATAATGATATTCAAAGATTGAATCTATTCAAATCTTGTCTTGTAGTCTCATCTATGTGATGAACTTTTGAAACTAATTATAACTTGAACGGTGGTAGTTCAAGTAGCATTCGGAAAAGATATAAGTATATTGGAGTATCTTGTAACTTCATCTTTTCAACTTATATCTGGTTAATGATTATCTTATGTATGACAAAGATTTTCACAAAAACGTTGAGACAAGGTTAGATATATGAGATCACCTTGCAACGATATTTTTATACAGTTATAAACTGGAACTCTGTGTATATTATGCATGGAAGAGGACTTCCAAGATTTTGAAAAGTATATATATACATATATACTGAATATTTTGTGACTTGGTCGCGTTAAGATATCAAACTTGGTTCATTTCTTCTTGACCAAGACTTTCATGAGTACTATGAGAATGATCATATATTGTTAATTATTATACATATTATTTCGGTGGGCTTGTTGCTCACCCTTGCTTTCTTCTTTCATCACACAACAACAGATAGACAAGATGAACAGGATCAAGCTCCCAATTCGCGAGCAGATAGGAAGCGTTCCGCGGTTTCCTGTAGGCGTTGATGCCGTGTAGCTGAGGTAGGATCTACCAATAGGCTAGGTTTTCAACTTTCGATGTACCAGACTTATGTATATTTATGAATTGTAATAATGGTATAGAATATGTAAATTATTCAGAAACCCTTTTTAAGGTGAAATGGTTTATAATTGTGGAATAAAATGACTTGTGTTATTTTTGGTATTCATCTCTGAGACTATAACTTGTGGTGTGTGTGTATATTGTGGGGTCACAGTACGCAGTAGTTGGTTGACTGTTAAGATTAAGTATGGATAAGGGAAAGGGAACTCATGACAACCTGGATCCCCGACCCCGGATTTGGGGGTGTTACAATACTTATCGAGATGTCAAGATCTCTATATGCCTAATTGGACATCTCGAGTGAAATTCTCAAAGTACAAAATCACAGACCAGTTCAATATCCAAGATAAACAATCAATAAACAATCCAACCAGCTGGATTGACAAGTCTACAAAAAGCAGCTTGAAGGATGTGCAAGATCAATGGTGAAGATTAACTGACAAAAGAAGATCAATTATTCACAGGATGCCAAAGATATATTAAGCCAGAAATAGAAGGTTCACTTTTCCTAAAATGGAAATGACAAGTGACAGTTTAGTAATGTTAATAGCATATCTTATTGTATACTGTGTAAACTAGTAGTTAACTTAGTTATAAAGTTAACACTGGTCATTTGTCAATTGTAACAATCTAGATAGAAAATCTTGTAATTCTCTTAAGAAGAAGCTAAGCTTTTTAAACAAAGAGCCTAAAAATTTTGTAGCAAAACATTCTTGATTTTTAATATAAAAATTAAGTGAGTTTTGAAAAGATTGTGTTCTTGTTTATTGCATGTTTATTTACTACATTAACAGATCTTCTCTACAAGATTAAATTTACTTTGTTCAACCAAAAACATTCAAGAAAATCCTAAAAATATTAAAACACATTCACCCCCCCCCCTCTCTGTGTGTTATTCATTTCCTAACAAGTGGTATCAGAGCAAATATGAAAGTAAACAGATTCAAGATCTTGGAAGAATGAATACAAAGAAAATCAGAAGCATCAAAATTCCTACTTTTGACAAAGCTAACTACACTCTATGGAAGAAGAAAATGATGTTGTTCATAAGAATAGTTAACCCTAAGTTTGTTGTATTGTTATCTAAATTTGTATTCTGTACTTGTAACATTTAAAGTCTGTAAAAATACAAAGGAGCAGACTAAAGTCTTTTTCTGAAAATAGTATCAAACATAAGGATTCTATCTGGAAGAAGATCGAGAAGATCATGCCTCAAAAGAATTTTGAAGAAGCTTGGAGTTGAATAAATCTGTTTGGAGAAAAATGTTCTAAGTCAAGATCTCTACAAGTCACAGATTTAATGTTATAGAGAAGTCATTCGAGAACTCCAGAATGACTTATCGAGAAGTCATTCAAACTCCAGAGAGTACCGATGGATAAGCAATATTCGGATGAGCTATATATCCACTCGATGGATGAATAACATCTACTCGATGGATGACCAATATCTACTCGACGGATAAGCTATACATCTACTCAATGGATGATCAATATCTACTCAGCGGATAAGCAATATCCACCGGGAGTAGAGAAGTCAGGAAAGCTACTCGAGAACTCAAAAAGATATCGACAAATCATTCTTTCACTAGAGAACTCAGAGTTATCGACAAGTCTATATCCATTTGAGAACTTGGAGATATCTACAAGTCAAGTGAAGTAATGAAGACTAGAGATCTCGATGAGCTAAAGACCTCTACAAGCCAAACTCATTATGGAGTACTAGAGAACTTGATATGCCTTTGTACTTATCGAGATATCAAGTGTTTAAATGAATCAAACTGGAGATCTCGAAGTACAGTACAAAGTACAGAATTGCAGATCAGTTTAATATTCAAGATAAACAATCAACAAATAATCCAACAGATGGATTGACAAGTCTATAAAAAGCAGCTTGAAGTGTGTGCAAGATCAATGGCAAAGATTAACTGACAGAGAAAGATTAAAGTAAACACGGGATACTAAAGATATGCTAAGCTAGAAATGGAAGATTTGCTTTTCTATAAATAGAAATGACAAGTGACAGTTTAGAAATGCTAATAGCATGTTTATTATCCACTGTGTAAACCAGCAGTTAACTGAGTTATAGAGTTAACACTCTCGAGAAGAAGCTGAGCTCTTTAACTTCGAAGAGCTTAGAAAATTTGTAGCAAAGTATCTTAATTTTTAATACAAAAATTATATGAGTTTTTAAGATATGTGTTCTTTATTTTATGCAAGTTTAAATTCTGCATGAACATTTTTTTATACAAGATTTAATTTACTTTGTTCAACCATTATTTTAATATCCGGGATATATCGTGTAATTATTTTTGCTATTAAATAATTATTAATATGTGTTCAATATCTATTCTATGAATTAATTGTTAAGTGTTATCGGTGTTTGGATATTTAAAAATATTATTAATTGAGTATTTTAATTTTTTATATGTCCAAAATAAAATATAGATAATTGTCATATCTTCCTAATTATTTTTATGATGATTTATGAATTTATAAGAATCATATGAAATTTATAAAATCTTTTTCCGGGTATTTAAAATCTATTTTATAAAAACGGGAACCAACCGACGTCATCCGTTCTTACGTTTTTGGAACCCGAAACTCTTCCGAGAACTCCTTTCTAACCTAATTGTAATATTCCGAGCATTTTCCATATTTTGACTTTTTCGATCCGGCGTACGGTTTGTCCTGCGCGGGTCCCGACGCAACATTTTCTATACAATATTCATTTCGGTAAATCAATAAAACTCGTATTTTCGATAAACGGGAGCTTTTTATTAAACTATCACAATTATCACTTCGTAATATGTGTAACCAGGCGCTGAGACCAAGACCGTAGTACAAATTGTACTGATTTGGATAATTATCCCCAAAAACCGATACCGTTTGGATCAGTTTTTATAAATAAACGTACCGTTTTATATCCGGAATGATACAACAGGATACTAATTTTCCGTAAATATAAATAGCCTTTTACCGCATTTTATTTCGTATCAAAATCATTTGCAGACAGATAATTATATAATTTTCAGAGAAAAACCCTAATTTCATAAACTGTTCTAAGAATCAAACAGCAAAACGAAGGCGCTACTGATCTCTATTTTCAAAGCTTGAGTAACCAAAACGAAGGATTTGAAGTGTTCTACCAGATTCTGAGCTTTGTTTTACTGCAGAAATCAAGGTTTATTTTCTATATTTTTATTTATTTTCGAATTAATTTTATTAAAAATATGATTTTTTTTGTTCGGATGATTGTTTGTGTGATTTGATGGTTGCAGGTTGTAGAGCTTGTTTTCCTGATGATTTTGATATATTATACGTCTGATTTGGAGTTCAATAACATGTTCAAATTTGAGTTTGATTTTCGAATTTTAAAAATAGGGTTTATAACCCGTATGAATGTTCTTAATTGAAATTTGGGGGTTTTTGATTCAGGGGTTATTAGCTGTTGATTTATAGTGGGTTGTGTTCCTTATGAAATTTGTAATCGATTGGTATATAGCTTGTTAACAAAGGATTAGTGGGAGTTGTGTTTTGAAGTTTTCCGATGTTCGCCGGAAACCGACGATGTTCTTGGCCAATTTCCGGCCAAGTCTGGGATTATCAGTGTGATTTGGTTGCAGGATTGTGTTCCTGGTGATGTGTAGTTCATATCTGGAGGTGTTGGTGGGGTGAGGATACCGGGAACGTGTTCTCCGGCCACCCCCGATTATTTTCCGGCGACCCCCTGGAAAATTACAGTTTAGTACCTGTAGTTTTGAAAATGATACAGTTTGGTCCCCCAGGTTTCCAAAACTTGCAAATTTAGGATTCCTGTTTACAATTTATTCAAAAATCATATTTTCTATTTATTTTTATTATAAAAATTCGTTTTTAATTTCTGAAAATTCCAACAATTATTATTTTAATCCCGAAAATTATTTTTAATTCAAAAATAAATCTGAATTAATTAGTTAATTAATTTTAGTTAATTTTTAATTGATTAATTGGTCAATTAATTCGAAAATTAATTGATTAATTGATTTAATTAATTATTAATTGATTTTAATTAATTATTCAATTAGATTTAATTATTTAAAAATGATTTATAAATTCCGAAAAATAGTTTCGAGTTTTAAAATATTATTCTAAATTATTTTCAAGGCTCGATAATTATTATAAAATTGTTTTGAAGCCAGAATTGGCCAACCGAACCCTGTTTATTACCCCGAAATTGATCCAACGACCCGTTTTAATTCCGAAAAATGTTTTAAAAATCATTTTAAATACCGGAAAGCCTATTTATGACCCGAAACTTCTTTATAAATGATATATCATTGATTATGTGACGTATTATGTGTTATATGTGACTTGTTGGTTGACTGTCAGTCTGTGTATTCGATGTTTACATGTTTATTGCATAACTTTCAATCTGTAAATCGGATTTGGGTGAACGAAGGGTAGATAGAAGTATGTGTTGAATAGAATCATATGAGTTGAATAATGATAGATGCTTATGATATGTGAGCATAAGAGGCAAGACGTAGGAAAGGGAAACAGGTAGTTGAGGAGTAAGATGGTTGAGACTGGAAGCGAGTGCAGTGTAGTAAGCTAATACCAGGAAAGTGTTCTGAACTTTCTTGAGGTATTGTAGTACTTGGTAGTCCTGTTGATATTACATGTGCTTTGAAGCACTGAAACCCAAACCCTGATTTCAGTTATTGTTCTTGAGCCGTAAACCTTATTCTTTTTAAGCCATTGATTATTACATACCCAAATACGAACCTCAAGTATACGATACTACTCCACAAATACATACAAACCAAATACCGAGCACTGAATCGAATTACCCACAAACTCAAACCATTGTATCCTATGCTTTGAAAGGCAAAATCCTTGAAACCTTGAAACACCGATTCCTTTGTTATCCAATTCTTTCATTACCCAACAGCCAAGCTTTGAAAATTCCATATTGATGCTCATGAACTCTGAAACCATTTCATTATGAAACATCCAATATTGTTAATGATTCTGATTATTGTTTATTGTTGCTTATTCTGTTATTATGCTAGAATTGGATTGTTTTTATAAAATTGTGGACCAGATTCGTGGTCAGACCATATAATGGTCAAGTTAGGCCAATGTGTGCCTTGGATCCAGTAGTTAGAGCAATGCTGTGTGCTTTGCTCAGGATTAGTGTGTGACTGATCAGCAGCCTAACCTTGGTTTTTAAAATGAAAATATAATATTCAATTCTAAATCATAATCCATTGTTCACTTGATATCATAACCATATTTACCTGATGATCATTATTCTCAGTTTTGTCATTGTGACTTGCTGAGCTAGTTAGCTCATTTGTGCGATGTTGTTTATATTCTTTTCAGTTAAAAAGGAACAAGTTGGTAGCGAGGATCCCCAGTCCAGCGCGAGAGCTAGGGGTTCAGGTTGATCGAGTTAAGCTAGCAGGCTTCTTTTGGAATAATTTAAGTTTGTAAAAGTTTCTACTAATGTTTAATACTCAGTTTGAGTTTGAATGGTTGGGATTTGAACGGTTTTTAATATAAGTAGATGTGTTTGGCTTGTGTGCATACTTTGACCTATTACGATCCATGGTAGTTGGTAAGTAGGGTCACTACATATTATTACCATCTTTATTATTGTTATAAGCAGGTTATAAATAAGGTGTGTGTGTGGACCCCAAACTTCTGACCCGGGTTTGGAGGGCGCCACAGGTTTGGTATCAGAGCTACAGGTTATAAGTCACTGACACAAGCCTAGGTTGACGAGAATGGGTAGAGGGTTAGGATTAGAAGTAAGGAATAGAATGATAGAACGTCGAGAGGTTGAGTGTTACGGTATAACCGGTATTAGTATAATTCACGTCGTGGTTCGAGATTCTTATATTGCGATATGATTTCAGATAGCAGCGATGGCCGACTCTTTTATTCCCGTATCAGCTGATCACTCAGAGCCTTCAGTTGGAGTACCAGCATCGGATCCATGTCCAGTTATTCCATCAGCATTGGCTATTCTACCTCCACCTGTGTTGCAGCCCGTACCACTGCAGGCTATTCCACCCCCAGGCATGAGGCCACCTATCAGAGGACCCCTACCAGCTCATTCAGATTCCACTGGGCATTCAGGTGCGAGTGCCCCATTCCAGTCTACATTACCCCCAGTTTCTTATTACCGGTATGAGGCTCTTCTATTGGAGCGTGATTCCTTGTTGGCCCAGATCAGAGAGTTACAGCATATCATCAGGACTACAGATGTTGATCGTGGTGTGAGGGAGCTTCGAGAGGAGATTCATGTGACACGGAGGGTTTTTGAGGCTAGGCTACATGGAGCTACACTACCTGGCAGAGGCCCTGATGCACTGATGGGCTGGGCTACTGAGGTGATGGAGGACTTTGAGAGGCTGGCAGGACCAGAGTTTCCTTGGAGTTGAGTCAGAGATCCAGAGATGGAGATGCTGAGCAGTATTGTGATGGTTGTATAGTATGTACAAGAGTGTGTAGTTGTATCAGTAGACTTTTAAGTTATATTTATAGACTAGCTATGCTGACTAGTGAGTAGGTTGTTGTACCCTTTTGCTTTTACTTTCGAAGAGTCTTTACGCTTGTACTACCCTAAACTTTTGATCTATATATATCAGTACTTTTTCCTTTCCAGCACTGTCATTTACTTTATTGCACCTGTTTTACTTTACCTTATTTATTGCACCAGTTATACCCTGTGATACCATGTACCCTATTTTCTATAACTGTTTATATTCTGTAAAGAAGCATGCAATTTACTTAGTTACAACTGTTTTCAAAAAGAGATATTTCTGTTTTACAAAACTTTTCTTTTATGCAAAAGATTTGATTCAAAAGCTAAATAAGTTGTTTGATTCTTTACAGAAAATGTCTCCCAGAAGAAATACCCGCACCAACACCCAGAATAAAGAAACCAACAACAACAATAACAACCAAAATGATACAAACCAAAATGCAAACCCAAGACCCATAGACCCAACAATAGCGCAGATTCTTCAAATCTTGGCCCAACAAACAGTTCACCTGGCACAACAGTAACAAAGGCAGACCAATCCCCAGGTAACCTTCAAAACTTTTCAGGCAGTAAACCCACCAGAATTCAAGGGTTCCTTTGAGCTGATTGAAGCAAATGTTTGGTTAAAGGAAATAGAGTAGGCGTTTGCCTTAGTGAAAGTGAATGAGGAACAGAAGGTTGAGTTTGCAAGTTACTATCTGAAGAATGAGGCCACCTATTGGTGGGAGATGGTGAGGACATTGGAAGGTACAGATGTTATTACTTGGGAGAGGTTTAAGGAATTGTTTTTATAAAAGTATTTTTCTCAGTTTGTCCAGGATCAGATAGAGCTGAAGTTTTTAGAATTAAAACAAGGGAACATGACGGTGGCAGATAATGAAAGTAAGTTTGAGGAATTGTCAAGGTATGTGCCGTCGTACGTGGATAGTGACAGAAAGAAAGCTAAGAGATTCCAGCAAGGCTTGAAGCCATGGATCAGAGGGAAGGTAGCTATTTTTGAATTGGAGACCTATGTAGGAGTTGTACAGAAGGCTATGATTGCGGAGACAGAGAGTGAGATGTCACAGAAGGAGAAAGAAAGCAAGAAAAGGAAAGTTGAGGGAAGTGAGGGTCAGTCACAACCAGGGAAGTTTCCAAATTTTAAGAAGGGCAAGTTTCAGCCAGGGAGAAATTTTAATTTCAGGAGACAAAATGCAGGAGACGGAGGCCAGAGCAACCGTCCAGTTAATACGAATCAGTTGAGACTAACTTTTCCAGATTGTCAAGTATGTGGAAAGAAGCATGGAGGAGTCTGTAATAAGTTAAATGTGGTATGTTTCAAATGCAACCAGAAAGGGCACTATTCGAGGGAGTGCCGAAATCAACCAACAAGAGAGCCAGCAAATAAGGATCAGCCTATCCGGAATCCAGCAGTGAAGGTTCCAGCCATTGGATTTATGTGCTTCAAATATGGAAAGCCAGGACATATAGCCAGGGATTGCAAGACACCAGCCCCAGTTAGTAACGCATTGAGGATTATGGGATCTACCCCAACAGTGAATGAGACTCCAAGGGATAGAGTTCTTGACATGACTGTGAAGGATGCTATCCAAAATACGGATGTCGTGGCAGGTACGCTTAATGTGAATTCTTTATGTGCCAAAGTGTTAATAGATTCAGGAGCAACTCGATCGTTTGTTTCACAAGATTTTGTTAGTAAGTTAAATTGTCCAGTTGAGTATTTAAATGAAATAATGACTGTAGAATTAGCAAATCAAGAGCGTGTATCTGTTAACCGAGTTTGTGGGAATTATGAGATTGAGATTTCAGGTAGTAAGTTTTGTGTAGACTTGATACCATTTAAGTTAGGAGAATTTGACGTTATATTAGGGATGGATTGGTTATCTAAGCATGATGCCCAGATAAATTGTCGAAATAAGAAGGTAATGGTAAAGACGCCAGATGAAAGAATAGTAACGTTCAAGGGACGGAAGCAAGTAAGGAAGTTCTTAACAATGATTCAAGCTAAGAAGTTATTACGGCAAGGATGCGAGCATTTTGTAGCATATGTGATCGACAGAAGTCAGGAGCCAGCAAAACTTGAAGATATTCCAGTAGTGAATGAATTTCCAGACGTGTTTCCCAACGAATTACCAGGACTTCCTCCAGATAGGGAAATTGAATTTGCGATCGACTTAGCACCTGGAACAGAACCAGTATCCAAGGCCCCGTATAGAATGGCGCTCGTTGAGATGAAAGAGTTAGCAAAGCAATTGCAAGAACTGTTAGAAAAAGGAGTAATCAGACCCAGTGTGTCCCCGTGGGGAGCACCGATATTATTTGTCAAGAAGAAAGACGGAAGCATGAGACTGTGTATCGACTACAGGGAGCTCAACAAGCTTACGATCAAGAACAAGTATCCGTTACCTAGAATTGATGATTTGTTCGACCAATTGAAAGGAGCCAAGTACTTCTCCAAAATTGATTTAAGATCGGGATATCATCAACTAAAGATTAAGCCAGAAGATATACCAAAGACAGCTTTCAGAATGAGGTATGGACATTATGAATTTTTAGTAATGTCTTTTGGATTGACCAATGCCCCGACACCGTTTATGGACCTGATGAACAGAATTTTCAAGGAGTATTTGGATAAGTTCGTTATTGTGTTAATAGACGATATTTTAATTTATTCGAAGACGGAAGAGGATCATGCGGAACATTTGAGGACAGCTTTGGAGATTTTAAGGAAAAAGAAGTTATATGCTAAATTCTCGAAGTGTGAATTTTGGCTACAGGAAGTTCAGTTCTTAGGACATATAGTCAATAACGAAGGGATCAAAGTGGACCCGGCAAAGATCGAAGCAATTACGAATTGGGAGAGACCGAGAACACCCACCGAGGTAAGAAGTTTCTTGGGATTGGCGGGATATTATCGTCGATTCGTCCAGAATTTCTCAAGGATTGTGACACCATTGACAAAGCTTACATGAAAGAATGAAAAGTTTATATGGAACGACAAGTGCGAGGAAAGTTTTCAGGAGTTGAAGCGAAGATTAATCACGGCACCTGTTTTGTCACTTCCAGACGATCAAGGGAATTTCGTAATTTATAGCGATGCTTCTCATAAAGGATTAAGATGTGTACTAATGCAGCACGACAAGGTAATTGCGTATGCGTCAAGGCAATTGAAACCACACGAACAGAAGTATCCTACTCATGATTTGGAGCTAGCAGCTATAGTGTTTGCTTTGAAGATTTGGAGACATTACCTTTATGGAGAGAAGTGTGAGATTTATAAGTTGATCTATATTTAAAGTTAAAATTAAAAAATTAATGTAATGAGAGTTTTTCTCTTATTGTTTTTTCGTGCCCTGTTTGGCTTTACCCAGATCTAATATCCAGCTCCTTTCTTTTTCCAGCAGTCCGTTCTATTTTCCTCCAACCTTCATCTTCAACCTCTCTTCCGGCCGTGTTTTCAATCTGCAACTTCTTTTCTTCCAGAGCTCTTATCTTCTAATCCACTCACCTCCTCTCTTCTCTCGCTGTTCGGGGTGTTTCCTTTTCTCGCACCCTTCCCGCCTTCTTTGTATTTTCGTTTGTTCTCCATGGGATCAAGAAACTCTGAGCATTCTGGTTCTATGGACTCCGATGAGTTCTCTCACTTCATTGGCCATCACTATGCCGCTCCCGCTTTGGCACCTCTTCTAGCTGAGGATGTTTTAAGTGATAGACCTTTATCCCCCGAAGTTGCTCAAAGACTCAATGATGGTCTTCGATTCATTTTGGAGGGTGGCTCAGCCAGAAATACATCTGGCCCCTCGAGCTCGAAAGACTCCACTCATTCTCAAGAGGTCACTTCAACTAGATCTCACACCAACTCTCTTGAAAACCTTCAATCCAGCTTTCAAGTTCAGAATGGAATCTTCAGTCTTACTAATGATAATATTGAGAATGTGGTTGACACTGCAACTGTTACCTTATCTCTTATTGTTAAACCCATTGTTGTTGCTACTCCCTAAAAATCTATCACCTGGAAAGATATGGTCACAAGAAACACTCCACCATCAACTCCCTGCTCTAGTCAACACAAGGTCACCTACAATGAAGATGGGTCTGCTAACGTTGAACCCCCGAGAGAATTCTTATTGCAAGCTCAAGTGCAATGGGAAAGTAGCCTTATTGGCCACTTCATTGGCACAAGCTTTTCCTTCAAATTTGTCAAGGAACAAGCTTTTAAAATTTGGCAAAATAAGGGACTATCTCGAGTCTTTTACAGTTCCAAGCACTATTTCACATTTAAATACAACACTGTTGCCGAAAAAGATGCTATTTTAAAACTGAACTTGGTACAAATAGGAGGGAAAACTTTGTATTTGTCACCTTGGATGGAAGGGTCCAAATTCAAGAAAAATCTTGTTGATAGGGTTCTTGTTTGGATAAAACTAGTTGATGTGCCACAACACTATTGGTATCGGGAAGGATTGTGCTCTATTGCCTCTGCTATTGGCAAGCCATTGAAGTTTGACGAAGCCACTGCTAGATTTGAGCCCCTAAAATATGCTGGGATCCAGGTAGAGCTTATTTACGCTGCACCTCGACCTGATTACGTTTGGGCTAGCATCTTGAATGGGGATGGTGAGTTTGAAAAGGCTCAAGTGGTTGTGTTATATCCCCAGTTACCTTACTCCTGCAGCTTATGCGAAGGTTTTGGCCATTCACTGTCAAGATGTAACAAAAACCCTGAGGCTGTGTGCCCGCCTTCTCGCACCAGGGGTGGGTTACGCACTACCACCGAGTCAACTCGAATCATGAAAGAGCACACGACTGACCCGTAGGGTGCGGGGAGGACGCATGACATTAACGACGCTCAGCTTCTCATTGATGACACTACAGTTTCTGAAAACTTTGTTGAAAATCTGCTCGACTCTAGGTCACCATATATTGTTGGAAAACTCTTCGGATGTGATGTTGTTCTAGATGATGATATGGCTCATGAACAAGCCAAGGCATCTATGCAAAATGATGTTGACATAAATGACCGTGTTTTGGCCCCCCAAACTGATCCCGAGCTTAAAGATTCTACAGATGAGCCCAACACCAAAAACTGCTTCGCAGCTCTTGCTCACCTTAAGGAAGGAGAGATTGAAGCTTTAGAGGAAGAGGCCTTAATTAGGTCTGTTGAGAAATCACCACAAAGGAAACCCAAACACACTAGGTCCCCTAAAATGGACCATGCTCTGGTTGTTGACTTGGGAAGAGCTGCTCGTGATTCCTCATTAATGCATCCTTCTGCACCTAAGAAAAAAGATGATAAAGAGGGTTCCACCCCTGTTATTTCCAAGAATAGCCTTCGGAGGGCGGTAAGTCTTCCAAACCCTCTTTTTAAATGAATTTCTCTGTTTGGAACACTAGGGGGCTTAATAAAGCCTCACACCAAAAAGAAGTTACTAGCTATATTGCAAGACATAATCTTTCTTTTATGTGCTGTATTGAGACTAAAGTTAAAGAAGCAAAGTGTTTGGACATTTCTAAGCTCATTAATAGAAATTGTTCCTGGATTTTCAACTATGAGCACCACGTTTTGGGCCGTATTTGGGTTGGTTGGGACCCTGATTGCTGGATGGTTAATCTCATCTCCAAAACTGATCAACATGTCACTTGTCACGTTACTTTTATTGAGAAACAAATCCATTTCACTGTTACCTTCGTTTATGCTCACAATCAACCTCAGCATAGACTTCCTTTATGGCGTGATTTGTTGCGGTTAAGTAAATTGATTCAGGGGCCTTGGTGTGTTGGTGGAGATTTCAATTGTTTGCTTAGCATTTCTGAGACTCAAGGAAGTCGATAACACTGGACCCCTGATATGCAAGACTTTTTGGATTGTGTCACAGATGTTGGGCTGATCTCTCTGCGCACTTGGGGGCCTCTATTTACCTGGACGAATAAAAGACCAAGCGCTCCTATTTTCAGACGTCTAGACTGTAACACCCCCAGATCCGGGGTCGGGGATCCGGGTCGTCACGGTCTTTCTTTCCACAATATCACTTCACTTAATTAATAATAATAACCTTATGCTGTGACCCCACACTAACACACACCACAACCCGTTATAGTCTCAGAGATGAAATTTAAATAAGTACAAGTCTTTGAATCCACAATTTAAAAGTTATTACAACCCAAAATGATTACTTGATAAATTTACAGTTAATTGCCATTATCTGCCACAAGTTATAATTATACATAATTTGATTCTCAAAAATAGAATGCCTGATCTACCAATAGATCTACCTCTGCAGCTATAGCAGCCACAACATCATCGGGAAGACGCGAGATGCTTCCCACGCGCTTGCGCTGGGTCTGCTGGAGTCTGGCCATCTTTCCTAACTGTTGTTGTGTAATGAAGAAATAAAGCAAGAGTGAGCCTTACAGCTCGCAAGATAATATGTAGTGATAACAATAATATAAGTATCTAAATGGATACTTACTAGAATCTTTTATCACGAGTAAGATAATTACTTACTAGATATAAGTAGAAACAAGGGATGAAGTTACCAAATACTTCACTATACTTATATCATTTATGAAGCTAGTATAATGAGCTTTCAACAGTTCATCACATAGATGAGACTACAAGACAAGATTTGAATAGATTAAATCTTTAAAATATCATCAAAATAAAATGAAGTTACGAGATACTTCATTTGATGCAAACATCATTTTGAAAACTTGACCCTGCCAACACTCAACAATCGCCCAACCGTAGCCTTTCTATCGAAATACTCTGGGTAGTGTTGCAGAAATATCTAATTGGATGATGAACTCATTACGGGAGTTTGCCGCGCCAGGAAGACCACTTACGATGATCAGTCGTAGTAGTGCAACCCCACCATTTTCTACATGTAGAGGAGAACCTGTCGGATTTACTTGTCAACCGAACACTGAACTCCTAAGGAATGGACCGCCTTAGAGGAACTTCCAGGCCATTTGGGCCAATATAATAAGGCTGGGCCGGCGCTACTCGGCCACTTATGCCACTCCTAGTTCAGATGAAATCCATGACTCTGAAACGTAAAGCTCGTTCCCCCTTTCCCCAAGTAGAAACTTGTTGATACGGCTTCACCAAGAAGTCGTATCTAGTTGGAAAGGAAAACTCACCGATATTTCCCAGGCGATGCCTGTTAATGGATTAACTTGTTCCAAGAATTTTACTTCCCGAATATTGGGTAAGTAATCAATTCATTTATCAAAACAGCAACCTTGTTGCGAATATAAAATACACTACAGAGCCGGATTCCCCAGGTTTTGAGCGAGTATTTAAATCCCCTTAAAAAGGAAGATCTTAAATATAAAAATGAGTTTTGGGATCCGCTCTAACTTTTAAAAATCATTTTGAAGACTCGAAAACACTTTAAAGAGTGTTTGGAGTAAAGCTGATTTAATGAAGTAAATCAGTCCCCAGTATATTTAGAAAAATGCCTGAATATTATTATTTAAATAATATTCTCATAAAGATAATCCTTATAAAAATAATCGAAGTAGAAGTATTAAAACTTATACTTGAAATGGATATTAAATAACCAAAGATATACTTATATAAAAGTACTATCTTTATTTGAATAATCGAAAATAAGTTTGATTATTTACACCTTATTCTTTAATAAAATAAAGAATATATCTCAGCAAATAATCGAAGTCATAGATCCTCAAATGAATATTCAAAAATATTCAATAAATAATATACACTGAGTCATAAGCCCTCGAATGAATATTCAAATAATATTCAGATAAATAAATAAAAGGGTCATAAGCCCTCGAATGAATATTCAAAATAATATTCATTAATAAAATAAAAGGAGTCATAAGTCCTCGAATGAATATTCAAATAATATTCAAATAAATAAATAAAAGGAGTCATACGCCTTCGAATTATATTCGAAATAATATTCAATAATAAAATAAAGTTAAAGTTATCGAATAAACCTTATTCGATTAATAGTTTGGAAAACTATAACCATATATATATATATATATATATAAATATATATATATATATATATATATATCCATATCCATATATACAAAATCTACTCGGGATCCTCGACTCCCGGTTTTAGAAAATATTTTCACCTTTGGGTCCCTATACTAAGGGTATATGCAAGTTACCGCTATCCTCTAGCATAGGTATTATCAACTGAACCAACAGATATATAACTCAAGAATATGAGACAGGCATGCATATATATATACCATATCAGCGTGCTTCAATATATCGCAATATTTGCTAATTAACCAATATGCATTTATCGCAAGATCATGCATATACAAATGTATACATCACAACAACAGTATAACGGATAGAATACTTGCCTGAGCGACTTGGGGTGATAAAAGGCTCGGGACGAGTCTGGTAACCTACAAAGAACAAGTAAGTTGGCATTAAACCAAAATCACTTGTAAATCTATACTTTAACTAACTTAGACTCTAACGCTTGTTTTGCGCTCACTGATTTGCTTAAGTCACTCGGGTATCCTCGGCTCCACCATTTTTAATAATTTAACCTTTACGAGTTTTAAAGCGATTCCTTCGCGAGTGTCTTACCAACTGCCTAACACACTTACCATAAATGTTTCATACATTAATTAACCCTTTTTGGTCTTTAACCTATGTTTCGAAGTAAGGCGAGGGAAAAAGTTTCGTTCGCGAAACGCCGTTACTTGAAACGGTCGTTTCTCCTAAACCGTGCATCGGAATCGAACGAACTACATATCAAAACGAAGCTCGTAACATGAGCTATCTAAACATGGCAGTGGTCATAATCTAGCAGGGGGTTCTCGGGTCCTAATGCTATGCACAAAAACAGTCCAAAGAAAATCGGACGTTACGACGGCTATGTTTACGCGATTTCCCAATTTTAAGCCATTCAAAACCAACCACAAACCAACCTCAAATCCAACATACAACCAACATTCATCCTTATCACATCATAACAACCCCAACCAATTCAATTTAATCATTCATACTTATGCCTAAGCTTAACTTTAATCATACTTAAGTTCTTTTAATCAAAACCACAACATTTACCATTCCATTTCACTACCGTTCCAAATCCCAAACTCTAAATCACAACAACAAGCTACAATATCATCCTACTAATTAAAATCATCTTATAATACATAGGGATCTAGGGTTTGGAGATGGTATACCTTCCTTGAAGTGGTGGGAGGAGCTAGGAAGCCTTAAGAAGCTTTGAGAAGTCTTAGGAAAGCTTGGATCTTCAAGAAAAACAAGAAAAACTTCAAGTTAAAAACTTGAAAACACTATTCATAGTCTTCTTCTTTGATTAAATGAAGAAGATTGAGAAGGAATTAATGGCTTAAACTCATGATATAGCCCTAACTAAGCATGAAGATGATTAGGGAATTTACTCACCAATTTAGGAAGCTTGGATCTTGAATTTTTGAAATTTTTGCCCATTTGCAATAGTAAAAGCCGAGAGCATGATGAACCATGCCTTGGTTTCTTTTTGATTTTTGATGAAAATGATTTTGCTTGGCTTGGTTTTTGTGTTTGATTTAGTAAATTACCTAGTTGCCCTTGATTTTGTGTGGTTAAAAAGTCACCACATCTCCTTCCTTTCTTGTCATGCCTATGTCACCTTGCACATGTCATAATGCTCCCACTTGTCCACACCTTGTGGTTTGATGATGTCACAATCCCTGGCTTCTTGTACAAGCTTGTCTCTTGGTCACTTATTTGTTTTACGGTTCGCTTATCTTTCGTTCTCGTTTATCGTTTGAGGGATCATACCCGGGATCTTATTACTTAGGTTCCCTTAACCTTTCTCAATATATTGTATTCCTTTTATGATCCTCTCTTATAATCCTTTAATTTAAATCCTTTTTATCCTGTTACCTTATACTCAATTCTCTCCGTATCTAGTGGATTTCCGGGAAAAAATCAAAGTGTTCAGAATTGGATTCTGACGATCTTTACATACACTTATATACCACATAGAGTACTAATAATATCCCATAAGATCAATAACAGAACCCCTACATAGCGTGGCATGAACAGTTTTCTCATTCAGCAAAAACACTATTCATAAGGGTTTCAAAAATTTCCAAAAATTGGGGTTATTACAGTCTCCCCTCCTTAAAAGGATTCCGTCCCGGAATCAGATAGAAATAAATAGGGATACTTTCTTAGTATTGCACTTTCTAACTCTCAAGTCAATTTTCCCACATTGTGGTTCTACCATCAAACTCTTACTAGTTTGATAACCCTTTCCTAAGCACTCGTTCCTTTTCACTCTATAACCCTTCCTGGTTGCTCCATATAGGTTACGTCTGGTTGCATGTCTATGCGCTCATATGCCCCTATTTGTCTGGCATCTGAATTACACTTCCTTAACATTAATACGTGGAACACGTTACGACCTGCTACATGTTCGGGGTTAGGGCTAGCTCATATGCTAACTTCCCAAACGTCTTAATATATCCAAGGGTCCAACAAATTGTAGACTTAGCTTTCCTTTCTTTCCGAATCTCATCAATCCTTTCCAAGGGATACCTATAACATTACTAGGTCCCCTATTTCGTACTCTTTATCCTTTCGTGTCAAATCAACATACTTATCATGTCCATCTTGGGCTACTACCAGCCATCCTCTGATTAGATCTATTATATCCTTGGTCCTTTGGACCACTACTGGTCTGAGCATCTTGCGCTCTACAACTTCATCCTAACATAAGGGAGATTGACATTGTCTTCCCTCAAGGATCTCATAAGGCGACATCTCGATAATGACATATGATCTATTGTCATAAGATAGCTTAATCCGCGTTAAGTGATCATTCCAAATTCTTTCAAGTCTATTACACAGACTCTCATCATAGCTTCTAATCATTATAGCTTTTGCTTCTCAATACCCATTCTTTTCCAGTTCGTAATCGCTATCACCTTCCGTTTCTAATATTATACTGGTTATACTTTTGCTCGTTAGCGTTCTTTAACCTTTTAATAACCACGTCAACCTTAGTATCACGAATGTGTTCCCATCCCGAATACTATCACAATTTTATTACTCCTTTTTCAGTTGTTTCTATTTTCCAAAATTTGATCAATCAAATAGAAGTAAAGGAATTTGTTGAGAGATCACTATGATCATGAACACTTGTTATATCGCATAGTTAGTACAGAAGGTGGCCAGCCTTTAGTACTTGACAAGCAATTAAACAATAGCTGGTATCCTACTCGGCTTCTATCACACAGATAAATAGTCATTCGGCAATACCTCCCCTTCTAGAAGGGTTGTTCTTCTCAGCTTACATGAAATGAAAAGAAGAGAAAAGAACGAATTGAAGAGAATTGTATATTCATAAAAAAAAATTTATTGCCATAAAATATCTGGCTTGGGATCTACCTCTGAACTATAGAGGTTTGTCATAGAAGAACAAAACATATATGTATTTATATCAACATCAAGTATTATAGCATCGCATTTCACGTGCCTAAATATTTTCGCTATCCCGTCCATCATTCTATGGACCCATGCCCTTCCTCGAGCTTATACACAATTACCTTTGAAACTACCTCGACATCGAAAATCGAATCTGGGATCTCATTCTAGACATCATCGTTACTTGAATTCTATGCTTGCACCGCAACCTTCCTCGTATAATAATACGACTCTCTATTGATAAGAAAGAATAAATATTCAATAGGTAGACACTCTACTTAATTAGTCTATCAATGATAACTTATACACTACCACGACCCGATTAGTGATACTCAATCTCAACAACCATTCCAATACAACTCTCACGGTTGTAATCAGCTCATTACTCGCAGAATCATTGCTGCCTTACTATGGTCCACCACTGACCTACTGTAGTCATTCATTTTCCTTGAAGTCTTAATAGCTAACTATACGGAGTCCATACATATCGTATCGAATTCTTCTAAGGAGGTAACATAATAACCATCAATCATAATTCATGAAGAACACTCCAAACTCTGACGTACCTTCATGACATGAAGCAGATAAAAGTGCAGAAGAGTTTCAATCAAAGCAACGATAGCAGGTTAATACCATTCTTAATCATACGCCCTAAATAGAAGAATTAACTCAAGGGTTCATCTAGTCCTTTTTGAAACATGGTCCTGGATTATTCTCAAGATAGGACCTTCTAAGATAGATAGCCCGCTCATGGCGATCACACGAATTAAACCTTTACCAACTACTATTACGGTTGGGTATTGCACAGTCATCAGAAGGAATGTCAATCTTCCAAACCATAATACAACCTTCATAGCGGTAACCATCATCACTGCATTCCTTTGGCACAAGCGCCTATAATTATCCTCTTATATTTAAAGTGTCGGCCACCTCTTTGGCCTTTCCTGATAGTAAAATTTCCTTACAGTCAATGTCATTTTAATCACCTCCAAATAAATTTTCTACCTTATTTCCGATCACTGCTTGAGTGAAGATGTTTTCCTTAAAATCAGATGGGAAAAAAAAATATCACCATTTTTCCATAAGTTATTGCCTCAGTCTTTAGAGGCTAATCACTTGTCATGACTGACTCTCAATCATACTTAGAACATCTTTTATCTTAGGTCCTAATTGCCCTGAACAATTTCGACCTTTACTGGTTCGATCCATACTTTCTCGTGCTTTAACACGTGCCCCACTTGGCAACATTATAATTACGTCATATTTCCTTTATCAACATTTCTATTCTTGAGAATTTTGAATATTACCTTTCTCCTTGTAAAACCTCTAAGGTTATCCTTGATTCGTTCCTCCTGTATTCCCTAGATACAGGGCATATCAAATACCCTTTACTAATACTAGAACCATTATCTATATGTTTCTGAAAAATTTTCTCCACTGATACTTAAAGGTCATCATTACCTTAATATTTTCCAATTCATACTGTCAAAACTCATACTATCCCTATTAAGGGTGAAATGCCAACCTGTATGCATTCCCCTAGGATTCATTTTAAGTTATCAATGTTCTATCCTTAATTCCACCTTTAAAAGGTACCTGCATCCTTCCATGGATAAATCAAGTCATATATCCTTGATAGATTATCTTATTCATCATTCCCACCTCGATAGTCTATACCTAACTTCATAATAGCATCCTTATTCAAATTTAGGTCAATCCATATGGCCTCCAAAAGATAACAATGGTCATCTGCTTTTCTTTCCTGATTTGGTAATGATAACATGGATGTTCTGGAAGATATTGGTCATGTTCAACGTGAACTTCTTCTTAATAATTCCTTATTTACTTTTGTTGTTTATCTCAACAGTCATCTCAATGTTGGGATATCTTTCATATCTGGCGTCTCCCTTTCTGGGTATCATGCCACCGGTCTTACACTTTACCTTCTTGAAGGTCACTTCCTTCATCCAATTTTCTTAATTTCTTACTTTCTTGTCTCCTCAGTCTATCCGCGTCTCATTATTTATCCTTCGAATTATCTCAAGGTTTCCTCGAATCTTCCCAACTTACAGGGGATAAAATATATGTATCTCTTATACCTTCAACCATCAATTTAACTCATGGTGAATCACTCTTATCCGGACGATTACATACTTTTCTATTTCTATTTCTACGAGTCTTTAGGGTTTCCTCATACCCAACTCCCTTATCATTCCTCAAACTCTCTTGCCTTTATATTCCTTTCTCTTATCGTTATTTCATGAACCAACACAACATAAGCATTGATTTCAAACATCCCGTCATTCTGGATTCGTGTCTTCAGAACGAATCTTGATAACTTTTACAACTTAGATTCATAATTCATCATACTCGTCTGCCTTTGTTCTGGCTCTTAAGCTTTTACACTATCTCCATAACCTTGGGAAGTACTTTCCTGAAAACAATTGACTGAACTTAAATCAGTTTATTATAATCTCTTGCTCCGTGTCTTCCTTGGCCTTTCACCAGCGGGTGGTCTCTCTCTTAGGAGGGTAAGTGACAAAACAGTCTTTTGTGGTTCGTCAATCATTTAGAGTCTCAAATGATTCATCTATTTCCTTTAGCCAGGCTCTTGCCTCGACTAGGTCAGCTTGTTCCTTGGAACTCTGAGATCTTAGCGACTTAAAGGTCATGAAAGAATTTCCCACCGCACTGTCTCCTCAGGGTGGTGGTTGGGGATAATAGTCTAAGTTCTCTTTAGACAGGTCCATGAATTGTCGTATAGGGGTACCATCTCGGGTCTCCTTTCCTTACTCGACTTTTGATTCCTCAGTCTAAATATTTCTTCCTACTCCCCATAATTGGGGTCATCTTACATAATTTAAATCCTCATTTTCCACTTCATCATGTTATGGGTTCCTTTTGTCTTGGTGGCAACCTCCCTGACTATCACGTTCAGGGTTTGCTCTAACTCTTATTCCTCAAACTAGCTTTCATCTAAGATTTCATCTTTAAGCTCTTAAACATTTGGAACCCAAATTCTATAGGAATACCTCATTATTCCCTTATCATCTCTCTCGGTATTAATCTCATATCTATTTGTTGGCTTTCTGCCTTCATTCATCACTTTTACTGGCACAATATGTTCTTTTCCAATAATTTGGGTTGTATTTCTATCTCAAACAGCTTTTCGGTACCGGCTCCGGTTACCTTCACTACTATTTCCATTTTCTCAAAATCTCTTATAAACTCTCCAAAAGACATTATCATCTTGAGTCTCTCCTTTTTACTAAGGGCATCAGCCACCATATTGGCTTTCCCCGAAGGATAAAGAATCTCCCAATCATAATTCTTGATTAGCTCTAACCGCCTCCTCTGGCGTATGTTGAGCTCTTTCTACGTAAGAATGTACTAGAGCTCCTATGGTTTGTGAATCTCACACTTCTCTCCATACAAGTAGTGCCTCAAATCTTTAGGGCAAAACTATTGCCACGAGCCCAAGCTCATGGGTGGGGATATCGAATTTTAAATTCCCTTAATTGTCTTGACGCAGACGCGATTATCTTGCTGTGCTATATAAGAAGCACCCTAATTCCTTATGTGAAGCGTCACTTACAAATCACAAAATCTCCTTTTTCCCTCCGGCAACGCCAACATAGGGGCCGTCACTAACCTTTGCTTTAGTTCTTAAAAGCTGTTCTCGCATTTCTCTGCATATTCAAACTTCTCAGTCTTATGAGTAAGCCGCGTTAAAGGGGCTACTGTCTTTACAAACTTGAACGAACCTCTGGTAGTGACCGACCAATCCTACCTCTGGTAGTCGACCTAACCATGGTCATCAATTCATCAGTGATCCTTTATTCATTCTTGTCAGGATCCTCCATGGGATCCTTCTCAGCAACTATCCCTTCTAGGACAACATCCTCAACCGCTACATCCTCAATATCAACATCATCCGGTCCTGCATTAGGACACTCTATCGGATCCACAATCCGATCTCCAATTAGTAATAAAACATCATCGCGCTGTTGCTCCTCAACCTCAGGGTTCGGAGTCCCGCTACTCTATACGATAACGAACTACGCTTCTATCGCTACATTTATAAGGGTTCCCATAAGGGTTTTAACTGTCAGTACTACGTTAGGTAGTCCGACTATGAACTTGGCAAGAGTTCTTATTATCTTAGTGAACTTATTATCTTAACATCCCATCATCTCTGAGGTTTATAACGCTTAGCTCTGATACCATTTCTGTAACACCCCCAGATCCGGGGTCGGGGATCCGGGTCGTCACGGTCTTTCTTTCCACAATATCACTTCACTTAATTAATAATAATAACCTTATGATGTGACCCCACACTAACACACACCACAACCCGTTATAGTCTCAGAGATGAAATTTAAATAAGTACAAGTCTTTGAATCCACAATTTAAAAGTTATTACAACCCAAAATGATTACTTGATAAATTTACAGTTAATTGCCATTATCTGCCACAAGTTATAATTATACATAATTTGATTCTCAAAAATAGAATGCCTGATCTACCAATAGATCTACCTCTGCAGCTATAGCAGCCACAACATCATCGGGAAGACGCGGGATGCTTCCCACGCGCTTGCGCTGGGTCTGCTGGAGTCTGGCCATCTTTCCTAACTGTTGTTGTGTAATGAAGAAATAAAGCAAGAGTGAGCCTTACAGCTCGCAAGATAATATGTAGTGATAACAATAATATAAGTATCTAAATGGATACTTACTAGAATCTTTTATCACGAGTAAGATGATTACTTACTAGATATAAGTAGAAACAAGGGATGAAGTTACCAAATACTTCACTATACTTATATCATTTATGAAGCTAGTATAATGAGCTTTCAACAGTTCATCACATAGATGAGACTACAAGACAAGATTTGAATAGATTAAATCTTTAAAATATCATCAAAATAAAATGAAGTTACGAGATACTTCATTTGATGCAAACATCATTTTGAAAACTTGACCCTGCCAACACTCAACAATCGCCCAACCGTAGCCTTTCTATCGAAATACTCTGGGTAGTGTTGCAGAAATATCTAATTGGATGATGAACTCATTACGGGAGTTTGCCGCGCCAGGAAGACCACTTACGATGATCAGTCGTAGTAGTGCAACCCCACCATTTTCTACATGTAGAGGAGAACCTGTCGGATTTACTTGTCAACCGAACACTGAACTCCTAAGGAATGGACCGCCTTAGCGGAACTTCCAGGCCATTTGGGCCAATATAATAAGGCTGGGCCGGCGCTACTCGGCCACTTATGCCACTCCTAGTTCAGATGAAATCCATGACTCTGAAACGTAAAGCTCGTTCCCCCTTTCCCCAAGTAGAAACTTGTTGATACGGCTTCACCAAGAAGTCGTATCTAGTTGGAAAGGAAAACTCACCGATATTTCCCAGGCGATGCCTGTTAATGGATTAACTTGTTCCAAGAATTTTACTTCCCGAATATTGGGTAAGTAATCAATTCATTTATCAAAACAGCAACCTTGTTGCGAATATAAAATACACCACAGAGCCGGATTCCCCAGGTTTTGAGCGAGTATTTAAATCCCCTTAAAAAGGAAGATCTTAAATATAAAAATGAGTTTTGGGATCCGCTCTAACTTTTAAAAATCATTTTGAAGACTCGAAAACACTTTAAAGGGTGTTTGGAGTAAAGCTGATTTAATGAAGTAAATCAGTCCCCAGTATATTTAGAAAAATGCCTGAATATTATTATTTAAATAATATTCTTATAAAGATAATCCTTATAAAAATAATCGAAGTAGAAGTATTAAAACTTATACTTGAAATGGATATTAAATAACCAAAGATATACTTATATAAAAGTACTATCTTTATTTGAATAATCGAAAATAAGTTTGATTATTTACACCTTATTCTTTAATAAAATAAAGAATATATCTCAGCAAATAATCGGAGTCATAGATCCTCAAATGAATATTCAAAAATATTCAATAAATAATATAAACTGAGTCATAAGCCCTCGAATGAATATTCAAATAATATTCAGATAAATAAATAAAAGGGTCATAAGCCCTCGAATGAATATTCAAAATAATATTCATTAATAAAATAAAAGGAGTCATAAGTCCTCGAATGAATATTCAAATAATATTCAAATAAATAAATAAAAGGAGTCATACGCCTTCGAATTATATTCGAAATAATATTCAATAATAAAATAAAGTTAAAGTTATCGAATAAACCTTATTCGATTAATAGTTTGGAAAACTATAACCATATATATATATATATATATCCATATCCATATATACAAAATCTACTCGGGATCCTCGACTCCCGGTTTTAGAAAATATTTTCACCTTTGGGTCCCTATACTAAGGGTATATGCAAGTTACCGCTATCCTCTAGCATAGGTATTATCAACTGAACCAACAGATATATAACTCAAGAATATGAGACAGGCATGCATATATATATACCATATCAGCATGCTTCAATATATCGCAACATTTTCTAATTAACCAATATGCATTTATGTCACACCCCCAACTTAAATAGCGAAATAAATATAGCTATTACATCTTTTTAATGAAGAATACACAACCAAAATCCAAGATCTTACAGTTTAGGGTTTGGAACAGCCCAACACTACCAACTATTACATCTGATTACAAATACCGAGTCCTCACACAACTATTATTACTTATTCTACCTGAGCTCGAACATAAGCATCAGCATCACAGGTCTTACGGGCAGTCTGCTTGAATCTAACCATAGCTGCTAGCTGTAATATAAGGGTAAAGCAAGAAGTGAGCCAAAAGCTCAACAAGTGCTAATAGTACAACACAAAACATAAATCGAGATATACCTTTAGGAATGATAATGGAAAGACATTATCAATGATAACGAGAGATAAAACTTATGTGAGTTGGCATCATTTTGCTTGCATCAAAACAAATTTTAAAAATCATTCTTAATCAAAATCATTTTATGACGCTACGGATTACAGCCGGTGATCAGCCGCGAAGTAATCCCGAACCTCGCTGGGTTCTAAAACATTATTGGGAATCCCTAGGCAACTTTTAAGCCTAATATAAGTGTGAAAAGGACTCGCGTCTCAGTCCAGATCCACCATTCAAAGAAAACATTTATCCCCCTTTGGGACTGAAAAATCCACATTTTAATTATTTTAAAAACTGATGCCGATTTATGACAAAATCTCTTTCGACTGTAATCATTTTTATCAAGGGATTATAGATCAACTTGAAACACTGGAAATATGACACTAAATCTCAGGGCCATGATCCACTAGACTTTACTATATTAGGGTAATTGAGAGGTTTCCATAAACAAGAACTTTGACAAGGAAATTGAGCAAGGCTATTGGATAATATGAAAGAGTAATGCCAAACTAGGCTTAAAGCAATGGTTGTAGACAAGGTATAGGTATTAGAACATCAAGAAGATAAGCATCACTGGTTCCAATAGGATAGAGGTGTTAAAATATAAAGAAAGTGATCATCAGCTCAAGATATAATAGGGTATCAAGCTTTTAGGGTAAGGATAGGGTTATCAAACAATCATGAATGAATTTAAGAAATGATTGGCTTTTAGGTATCAAGATAAAGTTTCTATCGAGGTTATTTCAAGAGTTGAATCAAAGCATCAGGGTGCAATATCAAGATTTCTCAGGGATCAATAGCATGATAATCAAAAGGATCAATAAGGTATTATAACAAATCTCTATTTTATCATGGCATTAAACTATCATGAAAGACTTTTGAACTACTTGCAATACGTACTCGAGGGTTCATGGCATCTCTATGTAACTCAAAGATAAACAAAAGATACGCTTGATTTAAATATATCAAAATGACTCAGGATAATTGCATCGATATATATATGAACTGTTTACAGTGAATACGAAGGTCAAGTTGAATCACTTGCCTTGAGATAGACTGGTCTGGTCTGACTGGTAGGAGCAACAACTGGAGCTTCACTCGACTTTTATGGCAAGTTTTCCCTCGTCTCGAGATCCTACATAAATAATAATAATCCTCATTATAATATATTCTTACCATCTTAACCTATTTACAACCCGAAATTAAACATGGATGGCACTTAGGCCTATACGCACTTAATTCATATCCACCATTATATTTTCAAATGCACACACGTAGCCACATAATCACATATCGTATATTAATACCAAATAACATCATATACACCATAATGCCACACTAGGCTTGGATGATCTCGACTCACCACTTAAGTCACTTGGTCGCTAACTAAACAAAGTCTTCAAATTTGGGCTTCCTAACTCAATGTGCCTTTCCTAAATTATCCAAAACCTATTGACCCTCACTTGTGCCTTTTTCTCTACTGACCTTATACTATCTTACAACTATGGTGGTTGACCTAATACTCACTTCTAAGTGTTCTAAAACTATGTGATAAGTGAAAGTGCTCACTGGTGCAAATTTCAGAATGGTAACTAAGGTTTCTTGAGTGCATTAGACACTCTTAAACTACAAGTTTTTCTTCAAAATTTTTACACAAGACTCTCCTGACCTAAGGTAATCTCACAAGCTTGATGTGGCTCAAAGGCCTGGCTTGGGCCTTCTTGGGCCTAAGCTAAAAGTCCAAGGTTCCCCTTTTTTTTTTTTGGCAGAAAATGCCCTGACTTGAATTAACTTGTGACACATGGTTCTAGCTCATATCCTATGAACTATGGTTGGAAAAACTTCTCTGACATACCCTCTAACTAAGGCCCAATTGGGCCTAATGAGGGCCTACCCATGACATAGCCAAATCTCCCTATTTCTAAGTTGCAACAAAACTGTCCCCTGCTGGACAGATTTTGTTATTCTACTTGTGCACCTAACCAAATGACATGCAAACCTCCAACCAACTCCTAAAACCTATATACTCCCCATACTAACTTCTGGTAGCTTGGTCCTCAAAGTGCACATCAATGACATGGTCAAAACTCACTCTAAACCTCAGGGTATTAAACTGATTTTTCTGCAGAAACTATAACTCTCATTTTTCCAAGGTTTTGACTTGACAACTCAAAAACTCAATACTTAAACCAAGACTTATACATGGTAATCTACTGAACTAACTCCTTTATTCTCAAAATAACATTGGGTGAGATCATCCATGCCTAAAAACAACAACATGCAACTAAATATATAACATGCAACTCATGGAAAGCACATAACAAGATTTCGGCTAGGCATAAAGTTGTAAATGCTTGCAAAATCGACTTGCACCTAATACTTATCCTTAATAATTATAAAATATAACTCCTTTTAAGTATTAATAAGAAATTCATCATGGAAACAATCTATTTAAGCACATATATTTCGGATTTTATAGATAACAACATGATTTCGAAAAGAATAGCATGCAAAACATGGTTGATCATCATTTTAATGTCTTAAAACTACCATGCATGGCTAAACATAAATTTATAATGAGATTTCAGTAGCATGCAAAGGATTTTAAAGCATGATATCTCCATAAAATACTTAGTTAGCACATATACATAATATATCTCATAGAGAGCTCTTGAATTCACAAGAATCAAGAGTTTCTCTTTGGAGATCACACAAAACTACACATGCAATCATGAAACTTCATCTTCCAAATCACAAAACTCTTGGGAAGTATATAAAATAAATGTAGGTGAAAGAATTACACTAGGGAAGATGAGAAATGGAATGAAAAATGGAAGGGAGTGGGGGAAATGGGGTTCGGCCGAGAGCAAAAGGGAGGGAGGGGAAGAGAGAATTTTTTGTGGTGTGTTGGAGTGTGAAATGATGAATGACTTCTCTCCACTTTGATTTGTTTATTTTATGCTATTTGGTTGACAAGTAATGAGTGGAAGTGAGAACTTACAAAAATGTCCCTTGGCTAAAGTTAGGCCATTTTGCATGCAAGGCTAAGGTAGTAATTTGGTAATAATCAAATGAGTTAGTGGGGTTGGAAAAGTCTTATTTGCCCTTTGAGAGAATAGAAAGAGAGTTTGCATGCAAGGTTATTCATGTAATTTGATAATTATAACAAATAAAATTTGTAAAGATTTATTTTTATAAAATAAAATACAAGTTCAAAAATTATAAAATTTATACCATAAAATAACTTGTATTTTTAGAGACTTTATAAAATCATTTTCAAAATTTGTGATCAAAATGCCTTTTAAAAGAAGATTTTTCCAAAGCTTAGAATATTCCTTATAAATCAAAAATAAAGAAATTAAATAAACTCTTGCTTTGAAAAATCATATACTACCCAAAGCAAATTTATAATGCAGAAATTTTCACTCACACAAACGTACAATCATTGAATATATTTTCATTTGACTTAATATTATACCAAATTCACAAATAATATTACATAAAATGCCGGTCGTAACATCCTCTCCCCCTTAAGGGATTCTGTCCCCAGAATCTAAGAGAACAAATGAGGATACCGGGAACGCATATCAGACTCTAACTCCCAAGTCGACTCTTCGACCTTAGGGTTCCTCCAAAGTACTTTTACTAACTTTACTGACTTATTTCTAAGACTCTTTACTTGCCAGTCGAGTATTTTAACCGGTTGCTCCACAAATGACAGGTCTGCCTGAATTTCTACGGGTTCATATTCTATCACATGGCTAGTGTCAGGATTATATTTCTTAAGTAACGACACATGGAACACATTATGCACATGCCGATACTGAGGTGGTAAGGCCAACTCGTAGGCCACCTTTCCTACTTGACTCAAAATCTCAAAAGGACCTATGTATCTAGGTGCTAACTTTCCTTTCTTGCCATATCTCATCAACCCCTTCCTAGGTGACACCTTTAGCAACACAGCTTCGCCAATTTGGAATTGAACATCCTTACGCGCTGGATCCGCATACTTCCTCTGTCTATCTTGAGCAGCAAGCAACCTTTTCTGAATTAACTTGACTGAGTCATGCAACTGTTGTACCAATTCTGAGCCGAGAATTCTTCCTTCTCCTACTTCATCCCAACTTGTTGGTGATCTACATTTTCGCCCGTACAAAGCTTCATATGGTGGCATGCCGATACTGGAATGATAGCTGCTATTATATGAGAATTCAATCAATGGAAGGTGGTCGTCCCAACTTCCTGCAAAATCAATTGCACAACTGCGCAACATGTCTTCGATTGTTTGAATCATCCTTTCGCTCTGACCATCAGTCTGCGGGTGATACGCCGTGCTCATATTCAACTTCGTGCCAAGACATTCCTGGAATTGCTTCCAGAATCTCGAGTTAAATCGGGGATCTCTGTCTGAAACTATTGATACGGGTACTCCATGCCTTAATACGATATCGTGCACATACAGATGAACCAACTTGTCCAGTGACGACTTCTCATTTATTGGAAGGAAATGCGCCGACTTCGTAAGACGGTCAATTATAACCCATATTGCGTCATGTCCGGATTTTGTTCACGGTAGTCCTACTATAAAGTCCATAGCGATATTTTCCCATTTCCATTCTGGAATCTTCAGGGGCTGAATTAATCCGCTTGGTCGTTGATGTTCTGCCTTTACTTTCTGACAAGTATAGCACTTCGCAACCCATTCTGCCACGTCTCGCTTCATATTTGGCCACCAAAAGTTCTTCTTTAAGTCTTGATACATCTTGGTGCTTCCCGGGTGGATTGAAAATTTTGAATGGTGGGCTTCATGGAGGATCTTATTCTTTAATTCAGGTACATGAGGAATCCATATTCTGGATGAAAACCTTAGTATTCCTTGCTCATCCCTTTTAGTATTAATCTCTTCTCCAGATAACTGATTTTTCTCTTTTTCCATTACTTCCTCTTGACACTTCTTTATCTTTTCCATTAGTGTTGGCTGAAAGGTCATTGCACGACAAACTTCTTTGACTTTCCCATAAGCACAAAGTTCCAATTCAAATTTTCCGATTTCTTCAGATAACTCTTTTGATGTTATCATCATATTCAATCTCTCCTTCCGACTCAGCGCATCGGCCACTACGTTCGCCTTTCCAGGATGGTAATTTATCGAACAGTCATAGTCCTTGATCAATTCCAGCCATCTCCTCTGCCTCATATTGAGCTCTTTCTGAGTAAAAATGTACTTTAAACTCTTGTGATCCGTGTAGATTTCACACTTCTCTCCATAGAGATAGTGTCTCCAAATCTTGAGTGCGAACACTATGGCGGCTAGTTCCAAGTCATGCGTCGGATACTTTAACTCGTGCGGCTTCAACTGTCTTGACGCATATGCTATTACCTTACTGTGTTGCATCAACACACAACCCAAACCCTTATGTGAAGCGTCGCTGAATATTACAAAATTCCCTTGATCATCTGGAAGTACCAACACCGGAGCTGTTACCAACTTCTGTTTTAACTCTTGAAAGCTATTTTCACATTCTGCACTCCATTCAAACTTTTGATTCTTTCTGGTTAACTTGGTCAATGGCGTGGCGATCTTCGAGAAATCCTTGACGAATCTTCTATAGTATCCGGCCAATCCTAGAAAACTTCGCACTTCCGTAGGAGTCTTTGGCCTCTCCCAACTCATAACTGCCTCAATCTTCGCCGGATCCAGTTTAACTCCCTCATTTCCAATAACATGCCCCAAAAATTGAACTTCCTTTAACCAAAAATCACATTTGGTAAACTTGGCATACAACTTCTCTTGTCGGAGTATCTCCAATGCTATCCAGAGGTGCTGCTTATGTTCTTCTTCCGACTTAGAATAAATAAGGATGTCATCAATAAATACCACGACAAATTTATCCAAATACTTCTTAAATACTCGATTCATCAGATCCATAAATGCGGCCGGAGCGTTGGTCAATCCAAACGGCATTACTAGGAATTCATAATGCCCATATCTGGTCCTAAATGCGGTCTTGGGAATATCTTCTTCCTTGATCTTTAATTGATGGTATCCCGATCTCAAATCAATCTTCGAAAAGCATTTTGCTCCCTTTAACTGATCAAAAAGGTCATCTATCCTTGGTAGCGGGTAGCGGTTCTTGATCGTTACTTTATTCAACTCCCGGTAATCTATGCATAGACGCATACTCCCATCTTTCTTCTTCACAAAGAGAACAGGTGCTCCTCATGGCGACGTACTTGGTCGTATCACTCCCTTATCCAATAATTCTTGTAGCTGGCTCGCCAACTCTTTCATTTCTGCTGGTGCCATCCTATACGGAGCCTTTGAAACTGGTTCCGTGCCTGGAGCAAGGTTGATCTCGAACTCAATTTGTCGATCTGGTGGTAAGCCTGGTAGTTCGTCGGGAAACACATCGGGGAACTCATTAACTACAGGAATATCTTCCATGCTGGGGCTGCCTCTCTCTGAATCCACTACATATGCTAGGAACGACTCACAACCTTTTCTAAGTAGCTTCTTAGCCTGAATAATTGTAAGAAATAGTTGCCCTTGCCTCTGCCCCTTAAATACTACCTTCTCTCCACTCTTCGTCTTTAAATACACTCTCTTGGTCTTACAATTTATCTGAGCGCTATTCTCTCCTAACCAATCCATTCCTAAAATTATATCAAACTCTCCCAGCTTGAAGAGTATCAAGTCGGCTGAGAACTTATATCCCGAAATATCAATCTCACATTTTGGACAAAATTGATTCACAGGAATCTTCTCTTGGTTCGCAATTACCACTTTTACTACCTCACTCATAACCATTTTATCACATTGGAGCTTATCAACAAAAGATTCTGATATGAAAGATCTTGTTGCTCCCGAATCAATCAATACTTTAGCTTTGACATTATTGAATAAAAGTGTACCTGCTATCACCTCAGAATTCTGAACAGCATCTTTCATCTTTAGATCAAATGTCCTTGTTGTTGCTTGCGGGGTTGGTGCGGGTGGTGGAGGTAACGCCAATACCTCAGTTGGCACGCTTGCACTGGTACTTGCCACGTTCATCAGAGCTCTGACTGGTCCTGTTGCCTTACACTCCCTAGCCATGTGTCCAGTCTTCCCACACTTGTAACACGTAACTCCTGGCTTCGGCATCTTGCACTCGTTTGCCAAATGTCCCTTCTGATTGCACCTATAACAGGTCATACTCAGCTTATTGCATACTCCGGGGTGCCTTCTTCCACAGTGCTTGCATTCTGGCCTCTGGAACCTGTTTTCTCCAACTTGCCCTTGGCTTGCCTGATTGTTCCCTTTTGATTCTTGCCTTTTGCCCAAATTTCCCTTCCTTTGAAAATTTCCGCCCTTCTGGAAACCAATCCTCTTTACATTCCGATCTTGCGAACTTCCAGCTTCAGACTTTTCTCCATAAAATGGAACCTTCCTCTTCTTGTTATCCCTCTCTTTCCTTGACTGCATCCCATTATTCTCAATCAGAGCAGCTTTCTGTACTACTCCCGCATAAGTTTCAAGCTCAAACATAGCCACCCTATCTCTGATCCAAGGCTCCAATCCTTGCTGAAATTTCTTTGCTTTTTCCTCCTCAGTGCTGGTATACTTTGTCACAAACCTTGACAACTCAGTGAACTTCTTCTCATACTCCAATACAGTCATGTTCCCTTGCTTCAACTCAAGAAATTTTAGCTCCATCTGATTCTGCATGTACTTAGGGTAATACTTGTCCAGAAATAACTTTTTAAATCTCTCCCAAGAAACCTGCTGAGTGACTTCCATAGCTTTTACTGATTCCCACCAATAGATGACTTCTCCCTTCAAGAAGTAAGTGGCATACGGCGTCTTCTGATCGTCTCCTAACTGTACCAACTCAAAAGCCCTTTCCATCTCCTTGATCCAGGTGTTTGCTATCACTGGATTAGTGGTATCATGAAATACAGGTGGATTCACATTCTGAAAAGCTTTGAAAGTGACAATTTGTCTAGGTGGTACTGGTGGTTCAGGTGGTTGGTGTGGCTCACGGTTATCTTGGTTTTCAATTCGTTGTTGAAGGGTTAGTTGTTGTTGAGCTATAGCATTGGTTTGCTGTTGCAAGGTTTCCAGTAGTCGAAGAATATTTGGGTCTGTGGTGAAGGTGGTTGTTGGGTTCTTCTTTTTGGGAGGCATGATCCTGAAATAAGAGTTGTGTCATAACAAATATGAATGATAAAATGATTCGAGGGTATCGCATGGCATTCTCATTTACATATGGGGTCAAGTTTCCAAATTAAGCAGATATGATGATAAAAACATAAAATAACAGTTGAGAGCAAATGGAACAATAGCACATAATTATTGAAATTTTTAAAGGTCACAGTACATAGGATTGGGACATAGTCTGATTCTAGGAATAACAGGCTTATTTAAAGGAAAGACGGAAACAACTGGGGATTCTATAGAGTCTGATAGTACAACAACATGAAAGGTAAATGGAAAGAACTAAGGCTCCACTCCATCTGAACGGGGCTTGGTAGTCTTTTCCTCTCGAAGCGTCTTCATAATGCTCTGGAGCTCATCCGCCACCATTTGAATGACATACTGGCTGGTACGGTCCCGGTGTGCTGGCATCTCCTCAAGCTTAGTGTTGACGTACTGAACCAAGGTCTCAAGTCTCGCAATCATCTGATCCTTGGGCTTCCCTTCGTAGTTTCGGCTGTCCGGATACACGTTCTTCAGTCGGTCTATCAGTCGGTCGTACTTGCCCTGAAGCATGTCGAACTCGCGCCTCAACTCAGCATACACGGAGAAAGCAATAGTGTCGTCCGACCCTGAGGATGACGAGGAATGCGCCCTTTGCTGACAACCAATAAGAGGAGTATTAATAATAATTTACTTAACCTACTCTCTCGCATACTATCTATAACCTACACACAAATCCCATAACCTATTTGGGCTGTCCAGGGACTCTAAACCGTAGCTCTGATACCAAAACCTGTCACACCCCCAACTTAAATAGCGAAATAAATATAGCTATTACATCTTTTTAATGAAGAATACACAACCAAAATCCAAGATCTTACAGTTTAGGGTTTGGAACAGCCCAACACTACCAACTATTACATCTGATTACAAATACCGAGTCCTCACACAACTATTATTACTTATTCTACCTGAGCTCGAACATAAGCATCAGCATCACAGGTCTTACGGGCAGTCTGCTTGAATCTAACCATAGCTGCTAGCTGTAATATAAGGGTAAAGCAAGAAGTGAGCCAAAAGCTCAACAAGTGCTAATAGTACAACACAAAACATAAATCGAGATATACCTTTAGGAATGACAATGGAAAGACATTATCAATGATAACGAGAGATAAAACTTATGTGAGTTGGCATCATTTTGCTTGCATCAAAACAAATTTTAAAAATCATTCTTAATCAAAATCATTTTATGACGCTACGGATTACAGCCGGTGATCAGCCGCGAAGTAATCCCGAACCTCGCTGGGTTCTAAAACATTATTGGGAATCCCTAGGCAACTTTTAAGCCTAATATAAGTGTGGAAAGGACTCCCGTCTCAGTCCAGATCCACCATTCAAAGAAAACATTTATCCCCCTTTGGGACTGAAAAATCCACATTTTAATCATTTTAAAAACTGATGCCGATTTATGACAAAATCTCTTTCGACTGTAATCATTTTTATCAAGGGATTATAGATCAACTTGAAACACTGGAAATATGACACTAAATCTCAGGGCCATGATCCACTAGACTTTACTATATTAGGGTAATTGAGAGGTTTCCATAAACAAGAACTTTGACAAGGAAATTGAGCAAGGCTATTGGATAATATGAAAGAGTAATGCCAAACTAGGCTTAAAGCAATGGTTGTAGACAAGGTATAGGTATTAGAACATCAAGAAGATAAGCATCACTGGTTCCAATAGGATAGAGGTGTTAAAATATAAAGAAAGTGATCATCAGCTCAAGATATAATAGGGTATCAAGCTTTTAGGGTAAGGATAGGGTTATCAAACAATCATGAATGAATTTAAGAAATGATTGGCTTTTAGGTATCAAGATAAAGTTTCTATCGAGGTTATTTCAAGAGTTGAATCAAAGCATCAGGGTGCAATATCAAGATTTCTCAGGGATCAATAGCATGATAATCAAAAGGATCAATAAGGTATTATAACAAATCTCTATTTTATCATGGCATTAAACTATCATGAAAGATTTTTGAACTACTTGCAATACGTACTCGAGGGTTCATGGCATCTCTATGTAACTCAAAGATAAACAAAAGATACGCTTGATTTAAATATATCAAAATGACTCAGGATAATTGCATCGATATATATATGAACTGTTTACAGTGAATACGAAGGTCAAGTTGAATCACTTGCCTTGAGATAGACTGGTCTGGTCTGACTGGTAGGAGCAACAACTGGAGCTTCACTCGACTTTTATGGCAAGTTTTCCCTCGTCTCGAGATCCTACATAAATAATAATAATCCTCATTATAATATATTCTTACCATCTTAACCTATTTACAACCCGAAATTAAACATGGATGGCACTTAGGCCTATACGCACTTAATTCATATCCACCATTATATTTTCAAATGCACACACGTAGCCACATAATCACATATCGTATATTAATACCAAATAACATCATATACACCATAATGCCACACTAGGCTTGGATGATCTCGACTCACCACTTAAGTCACTTGGTCGCTAACTAAACAAAGTCTTCAAATTTGGACTTCCTAACTCAATGTGCCTTTCCTAAATTATCCAAAACCTATTGACCCTCACTTGTGCCTTTTTCTCTACTGACCTTATACTATCTTACAACTATGGTGGTTGACCTAATACTCACTTCTAAGTGTTCTAAAACTATGTGATAAGTGAAAGTGCTCACTGGTGCAAATTTCAGAATGGTAACTAAGGTTTCTTGAGTGCATTAGACACTCTTAAACTACAAGTTTTTCTTCAAAATTTTTACACAAGACTCTCCTGACCTAAGGGCATCTCACAAGCTTGATGTGGCTCAAAGGCCTGGCTTGGGCCTTCTTGGGCCTAAGCTAAAAGTCCAAGGTTCCCCTGTTTTTCTGGGCAGAAAATGCCCTGACTTGAATTAACTTGTGACACATGGTTCTAGCTCATATCCTATGAACTATGGTTGGTAAAACTTCTCTGATATACCCTCTAACTAAGGCACAATTGAGCCTAATGAGGGCCTACCCATGACATAGCCAAATCTCCCTATTTCTAAGTTGCAACAAAACTGTCCCCTGCTGGACAGATTTTGTTATTCTACTTGTGCACCTAACCAAATGACATGCAAACCTCCAACCAACTCCTAAAACCTATTATATACTCCCCATACTAACTTCTGGTATCTTGGGCCTCAAAGTGCACATCAATGACATGGTCAAAACTCACTCTAAACCTCAGGGTATTAAACTGATTTTTCTGCAGAAACTATAACTCTCATTTTTCCAAGGTTTTGACTTGACAACTCAAAAACTCAATACTTAAACCAAGACTTATACATGGTAATCTACTGAACTAACTCCTTTATTCTCAAAATAACATTGGGTGAGATCATCCATGCCTAAAAACAACAACATGCAACTAAATATATAACATGCAACTCATGGAAAGCACATAACAAGATTTCGGCTAGGCATAAAGTTGTAAATGCTTGCAAAATCGACTTGCACCTAATACTTATCCTTAATAATTATGAAATATAACTCCTTTTAAGTATTAATAAGAAATTCATCATGGAAACAATCTATTTAAGCACATCTATTTCGGATTTTATAGATAACAACATGATTTCGAAAAGAATAGCATGCAAAACATGTTTGATCATCATTTTAATATCTTAAAACTAGCATGCATGGCTAAACATAAATTTATAATGAGATTTCAGTAGCATGCAAAGGATTTTAAAGCATGATATCTCCATAAAACACTTAGTTAGCACATATACATAATATATCTCATAGAGAGCTCTTGAATTCACAAGAATCAAGAGTTTCTCTTTGGAGATCACACAAAACTACACATGCAACCATGAAACTTCATCTTCCAAATCACAAAACTCTTGGGAAGTATATAAAATAAATGTAGGTGAAAGAATTATACTAGGGAAGATGAGAAATGAAATGAAAAATGGAAGGGAGTGGGGCAAATGGGGTTCGGCCGAGAGCAAAAGGGAGGGAGGGGAAGAGAGAAATTTTTGTGGTGTGTTGGAGTGTGAAATGATGAATGACTTCTCTCCACTTTGATTTGTTTGTTTTATGCTATTTGGTTGACAAGTAATGAGTGGAAGTGAGAACTTACAAAAATGTCCCTTGGCTAAAGTTAGGCCATTTTGCATGCAAGGCTAAGGTAGTAATTTGGTAATAATCAAATGAGTTAGTGGGGTTGGAAAAGTCTTATTTGCCCTTTGAGAGAATAGAAAGAGAGTTTGCATGCAAGGTTATTCATGTAATTTGATAATTATAACAAATAAAATTTGTAAAGATTTATTTTTATAAAATAAAATACAAGTTCAAAAATTATAAAATTTATACCATAAAATAACTTGTATTTTTAGAGACTTTATAAAATCATTTTCAAAATTTGTGATCAAAATGCCTTTTAAAAGAAGATTTTTCCAAAGCTTAGAATATTCCTTATAAATCAAAAATAAAGAAATTAAATAAACTCTTGCTTTGAAAAATCATATACTACCCAAAGCAAATTTATAATGCAGAAATTTTCACTCACACAAACGTACAATCATTAAATATATTTTCATTTGACTTAATATTATACCAAATTCACAAATAATATTACATAAAATGCCGGTCGTAACAATTTATCGCAAGATCATGCATATACAAATATATACATCACAACAACAGTATAACGGATAGAATACTTGCCTGAGCGACTTGGGGTGATAAAAGGCTCGGGACGAGTCTGGTAACCTATAAACAACAAGTAAGTTGGAATTAACCCAAAATCACTTGTAAATCTATACTTTAACTAACTTAGACTCTAACGCTTGTTTTGCGCTCACTGATTTGCTTAAGTCACTCGGGTATCCTCGGCTCCACCATTTTTAATAATTTAACCTTTACGAGTTTTAAAGCGATTCCTTCGCGAGTGTCTTACCAACTGCCTAACACACTTACTATAAATGTTTCATACATTAATTAACCCTTTTTGGTCTTTAACCTATGTTTCGAAGTAAAGCGAGGGAAAAAGTTTCGTTCGCGAAACGCCGTTACTTGAAACGGTCGTTTCTCCTAAACCGTGCATCGGAATCGAACGAACTACATATCAAAACGAAGCTCGTAACATGAGCTATCTAAAAATGGCAGTGGTCATAATCTAGCAGGGGGTTCTTGGGTCCTAATGCTATGCACAAAAACAGTCCAAAGAAAATCGGACGTTACGACGGCTATGTTTACGCGATTTCCCAATTTTAAGCCATTCAAAACCAACCACAAACCAACCTCAAATCCAACATACAACCAACATCCATCCTTATCACATCATAACAACCCCAACCAATTCAATTTAATCATTCATACTTATGCCTAAGCTTAAATTTAATCATACTTAAGTTCTTTTAATCAAAACCACAACATTTACCATTCCATTTCACTACCGTTCCAAATCCCAAACTCTAAATCACAACAACAAGCTACAATATCATCCTACTAATTAAAATCATCTTATAATACATAGGGATCTAGGGTTTGGAGATGGTATACCTTCCTTGAAGTGGTGGGAGGAGCTAGGAAGCCTTAAGAAGCTTTGAGAAGTCTTAGGAAAGCTTGGATCTTCAAGAAAAACAAGAAAAACTTCAAGTTAAAAACTTGAAAACACTATTCATAGTCTTCTTCTTTGATTAAATGAAGAAGATTGAGAAGGAATTAATGGCTTAAACTCATGATATAGCCCTAACTAAGCATGAAGATGATTAGGGAATTTACTCACCAATTTAGGAAGCTTGGATCTTGAATTTTTGAAATTTTTGCCCATTTGCAATAGTAAAAGCCGAGAGCATGATGAACCATGCCTTGGTTTCTTTTTGATTTTTGATGAAAATGATTTTGCTTGGCTTGGTTGGCTTGGTTTTTGTGTTTGATTTAGTAAATTACCTAGTTGCCCTTGATTTTGTGTGGTTAAAAAGTCACCACATCTCCTTCCTTTCTTGTCATGCCTATGTCACCTTGCACATGTCATAATGCTCCCACTTGTCCACACCTTGTGGTTTGATGATGTCACAATCCCTGGCTTCTTGTACAAGCTTGTCTCTTGGTCACTTATTTGTTTTACGGTTCGCTTATCTTTCGTTCTCGTTTATCGTTTGAGGGATCATACCCGGGATCTTATTACTTAGGTTCCCTTAACCTTTCTCAATATATTGTATTCCTTTTATGATCCTCTCTTATAATCCTTTAATTTAAATCCTTTTTATCCTGTTACCTTATACTCAATTCTCTCTGTATCTAGTGGATTTCCGGGAAAAAATCAAAGTGTTCAGAATTGGATTCTGACGATCTTTACATACACTTATATACCACATAGAGTACTAATAATATCCCATAAGATCAATAACAGAACCCCTACATAGCGTGGCATGAACAATTTTCTCATTCAGCAAAAACACTATTCATAAGGGTTTCAAAAATTTCCAAAAATTGGGGTTATTACATAGACCGTATCTTGGGCAATCAAGACTGGATTACCACCTTCCCTGAAGGTTTTGTTCAGGTGCACCCTATGGGCCTCATGGATCATTTCCCTCTTATGCACTCTGTTCCAATGCATATGCAGCATTTTGCTAAATCTTTTCAGTACTTCAACTTTATGAGTGATCTTGACAACTTCCGGGAAACGGTGGCATCTGCTTGGAATGAACCTTGGTTTGGGGATCCTATGGCTATCTTATGTAGGAAGCTTAAATGCGTTAAAGGTGCCTTGGTGACCCTTAATAAAAGACATGGAAATCTTCACTCCAGGGTGCATCTGGCCAGAAATGACTTGCATGATATCCAATAATCTCTTTCCACATCTTCCACTCCTGAGTTGTTTAAACTTGAGATAGCTGCTTTTAAACACCTCGAGACTTGTCTTATTCAGGAGGAGGCTCTCTTACGGCAAAAATCCCGTGTCAATTGGCTTCACCTAGGTGATGGTAATAACCGGTTCTTTCACAATCAAGTCAAGTCTAATTGGAATCGTGACAAAATTCTTGCTATTGAGAATAAAGAAGGGGCCATGGTTTTTGGACACAACCTGGTAGCAGGAGTTGCTGTGAACTACTTTTCTGACACTATTGGACTTGCATCTCCTACTCAGCCGTGTATGCTTGAAGACTTGGATTTTCCCACCATCTCTGCTGAGCATTCTACATTTGTAGAAGCACCAGTTTCCTCTGATCTTATTCTTAAGACCTTGAAAGGTATGAAACAAAATAAGGCCCCGGGTCCTGATGGGTTTCCTGTAGAATTTTACCTCCCAACCTGGGATATTGTAGGTCCTGTTTTTTGTGAGGCTGTTCAGCACTTTTTCCACACCTCTGTCATACACACGGGTATCAATAACACTGGGATTTCCTTGATTCCTAAAGTGGCCAATCCAACCAACATGAAGGACTTCAGGCCTATCTCTCTCTGCAACATTGCCTATAAGTGTATAGCAAATATCCTTGCTTCTCGTTTAAAGCATGTTCTTCCTTCTATCATCAATATCTCTCAGTCTGCTTTTGTTAAAGGCCGTCATATATCGGATAACATTCTCATGGCTCAGGAGCTGTTTCGAGGTTACTCCCGAGAAACTGGGGTGCCAAAGTGTGCCCTGAAAATTGACTTACATAAGGCTTTTGACTCTCTGGACTGGAATTTTCTAATGACAGCCTTACATAAATTGGGCTTCCCCTCTAAATTTCTGGGTTGGATTTATGCTTGCATCTCTACTTCAATGTACTCGATCAAGATTAATGGCATCTTATCAGGATACTTCAAAGGAAAGAAGGGGCTTAGACAAGGTGATCCTATGTCCCCATACCTCTTCACTGTGGCTATGAATGTTTTGTCGAGTTTACTCATGAAGATCCCTGATGATTTTAAATTTCATTGGAAATGTAGAGAGTTGAATCTTACTTACCTCTTCTATGCGGATGATGTTCTTCTTTTTTCCCGTGGTGATGAGGCCTCTGTGATGCATAATATATGATGCCCTGAATTGTTTTCTTCTTGGAGTGGTCTTCATGCAAGTATAAGCAAAAGTGCGGTCTTTTTTGGTGGATGCACGAGTAATTTCATCACCTGGTTTGACTCCAACTTTGCTTTCTCGCATGGTGAGCTTCCGGTGCGTTTTTTAGGGGTTCCTCTTATCTCCTCTAAACTCTCATACAATGATTGCATGCCTCTTATTGAGAGAGTCACCGCGAGGATGAACTCTTGGACCACTCTAGTTCTGTCTCTAGCTGGAAGAGCCCAATTAATTAAAGTATTTCTTATTGCGATTATTGGATTCTGGACAAATCACTTTCTTCTCCCTGGAGTTGTTCATAGTCGATTGCAAACAATAATGACCAGATTTCTTTGGAGAGGAGACGCTTCTACTAAGGGAGGGGCTAAAGTCTCGTGGGTTCAAATCACGATGCCTAAAGAGGAAGGGGGTCTTGGCATTCGCAACACAGAGGAGTGGAACAAAGCTCAAATCCTCCGTCATCTTTGTCATATTATCATTAAGGCCCCCTCTCTGTGGGCCTCATGGATTCACTCGACAGCTCTCAAACATCAACATTTCTGGATAATGAAAAAGCCTACAGACTACTCCTGGATTTGGAGAAAAGTTTTATAGCTCCGTCCTCTCGCTAGACATTATATCCACTATACGATTGGTAATGGAAGATGCACTTCTCTTTGGTTTGATCCTTGGTGGAACAACATATGCCTTGCTGAAACATCTATTGATCCTATCATATCCCAAGCAAGTTCTACATCTACAGCTATGGTTTAATCTATTCTCACCTTGGGCTCCTGGATTTTACCGAGTCCCAGTTCTCGCCTTCACCACAGGCGATCGCTTTTCAATTTCTGGTTGCAGAACTTTTCCTACCCCCAAGTTGAGCCTCACAAAGAAGTTGTATTTTATGGCTTGATAGACCCCTCCATAAACTCAAAACCTGGCACATTTGGGACTCTTTCAGAACTCATTTCCCTATTATCCCCTGGCACTCGTCTGTTTGGCACAGATTAGCCATCAACAGGTATGCTCACTTGGAATGGATTCTGACTTTGGGAAAACTATATACTTTTGATAGATTAGCTTCTTTCGATATTGATATGTCTCGAGAATGTCTTATATGCCCGGGAGGCCTAGAAACTGCTAATCACTTATTTGTGCAATGCCCTTACAGTCATTATATCCTAGGTCACTTGGCGTCCATGCTCGGTATTTCTATTAGCCATTGCTTCTCCTGGGCCGATATTATGCATCAATGGACATCCCTTGTCCCTGCTCCTCTTCGTCAACTAGCTCTCTTATCCCTTCAGATTTTTTCTTACCATTTATGGCAAGAAAGAAATGAAAGACTTCACAACAAAGGAAACCTTGGGCCTGCGAAGCTCTTGGAAGGCATGCTCATTGATCTCCCTGTTTTGTTCTGTCTATCTGCAATCTTGCTTGTAGATTGCTTATAGATAGCCCCCTCTATGGCTTTTCCTGGAGCCAGGGTCATCCCTGTATTTTCGTTAGTCTTTTTTTATATATTCAATTTAGCCAAAAAAAAAGTGTGAGATTTATACGGATCACAAAAGTTTGAAGTATATATTCACCCAGAAGGAACTTAATATGAGGCAAAGGAGATGGTTAGAGTTGATCAAAGATTATGATTGCTCGATTAATTATCATCCCGGTAAAGTGAACGTGGTAGCAGACGCATTGAGTCGGAAGGAAAGGTTTAATGAGTTATCAGTACCTGAAGAAATATATAAGGAATTTCAGAAATTGGAATTGGAGATTAGAATTTGCAAGCCTGAGGAAGCGAAAGTGTACAGTATGACTTTCCAACCGGAGTTATTGGAGAAAATAAAGAAAGGTCAGGAAGATGTAATGGATCAGGATATAAATCATTTGGTAGGTGAAGAATTATGCACGCAAAAGGATGATCAAGGTATTCTGAGGTTTTATTCCAGAATTTGGATTCCACCAGTAACGGAGCTGAAGAATGAAATTTTACAGGGAGCGCATAGTTCAAGATATTCCATCCATCCAGGGAGTACCAAAATGTACAGGGATTTAAAGGAGAATTATTGGTGGCCAGATATGAAGAGGGAAATTGCGAAATGGGTTAGCAAATGTTATACCTGTCAGAGAGTTAAAGCAGAGCATCAGAGACCAAGCGGATTTCTACAGCCATTGGAGATTCCAGAGGGGAAGTGGGAACATATTGCCATGGATTTTATAGTTGGATTACCAAAGACAAGGGCTAATCATGATGCCATTTGGGTTATAGTGGATAGAATTACCAAGTCAGCTCATTTTCTGCCTATAAATGAAAGATTTTCGCTCGACAAGTTGGTCCATATGTACCTGAAGGAAATCGTAGTTTGTCATGGAGTTCCTGTGTCTATCATATCTGATCGAGATCCAAGATTTAATTCAAGATTTTGGAAAAGTTTTCAAGAATGTTTGGGAACAAGACTGAATATGAGTACGACCTATCACCCCCAGACGGATGGCCAAAGTGAAAGGACGATCCAGACAATCGAGGACATGTTACGTGTTTGTGCAATTGATTTCAAAGGAAGTTGGGACGAACATTTACCTCTGGTAGAGTTTGCTTATAACAATAGTTATCACGCCAGCATTAGGATGCCACCCTATGAAGCCCTTTATGGACGCAAATGTAGATTTCCAGAAGTATATTGGGACGAAGTAGGAGAACGCAAGATACTTGGACCTGAATTGGTGCAGCAAACAAAGGAAGTTGTTGAAATTATCCAGAAGAGATTAATAGCCGCACAAGATCGTCAAAGGAAATATGCAGACCAGTCAAGGAAAGACATGGAATTTGAAGAAGGAAGCTTGGTATTACTGAAAGTATCACCCTGGAAAGGACTAACGAGGTTTGGGAAGAAAGGAAAGCTAAGTCCAAGATATGTCGGACCTTTTGAGATCCTAAAGCGCGTTGGCAGAGTAGCTTAGGAGTTGGCGTTACCATCGCACATGGAGCACATTCATAATATTTTTCACGTATCAATGCTTAAGAAGTACAATCTAGACTCCAGGCATGTAACAGAATATGAGCCAATAGAGCTTCAGGCAGATTTGTCATATGTAGAGAGTCCGATAGAGATTCTGGAGGAAAGAGAGAAAGTATTGAGAAATAAAGTGATAAAGTTAGTAATAGTATTATGGAGAAACCCAAAGGTTGAAGAGTCAACCTGGTAGTTAGAAAGTGATATGAGAGAAAAGTACCCTCATTTGTTTTCTTAGGAGATATCGAGGACAGAATCCTTTTAAGGGGGAAGGATGTAATATCCGGGATATATCGTGTAATTATTTTTGCTAAATAATTATAATGTGTGTTCAGTATCTATTCTGTGAATTAATTGTTAAGTATTATCGGTGTTTGGATATTTAAAAATATTATTAATTGAGTATTTTAATTTTTATATGTCCAAAATAAAATATAGATAATTGTCATATCTTCCTAATTATTTTTATGATGATTTATGAATGTATAAGAATCATAAGAAATTTATAAAATCTTTTTCCGGGTATTTAAAATCTATTTTATAAAAACGGGAACCAACCGACGTCATCCGTTGTTACATTTTTGGAACCCGAAACTCTTCCGAGAACTCCTTCCTAACCTAATTGTAATATTCTGAGCATTTTCCATGTTTTGACTTTTTCGATCCGGCGTACGGTTTGTCATGTGCGGGTCCCGGCGCAACATTTTCGATACAATATTCGTTTCGGTAAATCAATAAAACTCGTATTTTCGATAAACGGGAGCTTTTTATTAAACTATCATAATTATCACTTCGTAATACGTGTAACCAGGCGCTGAGACCAAGACCGCAGTACAAATTGTACTGATTTGGATAATTATCCCGAAAACCGGTACCGTTTGGATCAGTTTTTATAAATAAACGTACCGTTTTATATCCGGAATGATCCAACGGGATACAAATTTTCCGTAAATATAAATAGCCTTTTACCGCATTTTATTTCGTATCAAAATCATTTGCAGATAGATAATTATATAATTTTCGGAGAAAAACCCTAATTTCATAAACTGTTCTAAGAATCAAACAGCAAAACGAAGGCGTTACCGATCTCTGTTTTCAAAACTTGAGTAACCAAAACGAAGGATTTGAAGTGTTCTACCAGATTCTGAGCTTCGTTTTACTGCAGAAATCAAGGTTTATTTTCTATATTTTTATTTATTTTCGATTTTAATTTTATTAAAAATATGAATTTTTGTTCGAATGATTGTTTGTGTGATTTGATGATTGCGTGTTGTAGAGCTTGTTTTCCTGATGATTTTGATATATTATACGTCTGATTTGGAGTTCAATAACATGTTCAAATTTGAGTTTGATTTTCAAATTTTAAAATTAGGGTTTATAACCCGTATGAATGTTCTTAATTGAAATTTGGGGGTTTTTGATTCAGGGGTTATTAGCTGTTGATTTATAGTGGGTTGTGTTCCTTATAAAATTTGTAATCGATTGGTATATAGCTCGTTAACAGAGGATTAGTGAATCGAAGGGAGTTGTGTTTTGAAGTTTTCCGATGTTCGCCGGAAACCGGCGATGTTCTTGGCCAATTTCCGGCCAAGTCTGGGATTATCAGTGTGATTTGATTGCAGGATTGTGTTCCTGGTGATGTGTAGTTCATATCTGGAGGTGTTGGTGGGGTGAGGATGCCGGGTACGTGTTCTCCGGCCACACCCGATTATTTTCCGGCGACCCCCTGGAAAATTACAGTTTAGTACCTGTAGTTTTGAAAACGATACAGTTTGGTCCCCCAGGTTTCCAAAACTTGCAAATTTAGGATTCCTGTTTACAATTTATTCAAAAATCATATTTCCTATTTATTTTTATTATAAAAATTCATTTTTAATTTATGAAAATTCCAAAAATTATTATTTTAATCCCGAAAATTATTTTTAATTCAAAAATAAATCTGAATTAATTAGTTAATTAATTTCAGTTAATTTTTAATTGATTAATTGGTCAATTAATTCAAAAATTAATTGATTAATTGATTTAATTAATTATTAATTGATTTTAATTAATTATTTAATTAGATTTAATTATTTAAAAATGATTTATAAATTTCGAAAAATAGTTTCGAGCTTTAAAATAGTATTCTAAATTATTTTCAAGGCTCGATAATTATTATAAAATTGTTTTGAAGCCAGAATTTTCCAATCGAACCCTGTTTATTACCCCGAAATTGATCCAACGACCCGTTTTAATTCTGAAAAAATGTTTTAAAAATCATTTTAAATACCAGAAAGCCTATTTATGACCTGAAACTTCTTTATAAATGATATATCATTGATTATGTGACGTATTATGTGTTATATGTGACTTGTTGGTTGACTGTCGGTCTGTGTATTCGATGTTTACATGTTTATTACATAACTTTCAATTTGTTAATCGGATTTGGGTGAACGAAGGGTAGATAGAAGTATGTGTTGAATAGAATCATATGGGTTGAATAATGATAGATGCTTATTATATGTGAGCAGAAGTGGCAAGACGTAGGAAAGGGAAACAGGTAGTAGAGGAGTAAGACGGTTGAGACTGGAAGCGAGTGCAGTGTAGTAAGCTAATACCATGCAAGTGTTCTGAACTTTCTCGAGGTATTGTAGTTCTTGGTAGTCCTGTTGATAGTGCAAGTGCTTTGAAGCACTGAAACCCAAACCCTGATTCCAGTTATTGCTCTTGAGCCGTAAACCTTATTCTTTCTAAGCCATTGATTATTGCATTCCCAAATACGAACCTCAAGTATACGATACTACTCCACAAATACATACAAACCAAATACCGAGCACTGAGTCGAATTACCCACACACTCAAACCATTGTATCCTATGGTTTGAAAGGCAAAATCCTTGAAACCTTGAAACACTGATTCCTTTGTTATCCAATTCTTTTATTACCCAACAGCCAAGCTTTGAAAATGCCATATTGATGCTCATGAACTCTGAAACCATTGCATTATGAAACATCCAATGTTGTTAATGATTCTGATTTTTGTTTATTATTGTTTATTCTGTTATTATGCTAGAATTGGATTGTTTTTATAAAATTGTGGACCAGATTCGTGGTCAGACCATATAATGGTCAAGTTAGGCCAATGTGTGCCTTGGATCCAGTAGTTAGAGCAATGCTGTGTGCTTTGCTCGGGGTTAGTGTGTGACTGATCAGCAGCCTAACCTTGGTTATTAAAATGAAAATATAATATCCAATTCTAAATCATAATCCATTGTTCACTTGATATCATAACCATATTTACCTGATGATCATTATTCTCAGTTTTGTTATTGTGACTTGCTGAGCTAGTTAGCTCATTTGTGCGATGTTGTTTATATTCTTTCCAGTTTAAAAGGAACAAGTTGGTAGCGAGGATCCCCAGTTCAGCGCGAGAGCTAGGGGTTCAGGTTGATCGAGTTAAGCTAGCAGGCTTCTTTTGGAATAATTTAAGTTTGTAAAAGTTTGTAATAATGTTTAATACTCAGTTTGAGTTTGAATGGTTGGGATTTGAACGGTTTGTAATATAAGTAGATGTGTTTGGCTTGTGTGCATACTTTGACCTGTTACGATCCATGGTAGTTGGTAAGTAGGGTTACTGCATATTATTACCATCTTTATTATTGTTATAAGCATGTTATAAATAAGGTGTGTGTGTGGATCCCAAACTTCTGACCTGGGTTTAGAGGGCGCCACAGGTTTGGTATCAGAGCTACAGGTTATAAGTCACTTACACAAGCCTAGGTTAACGGGAATGGGTAGAGGGTTAGGATTAGAAGTAAGGAATAGAATGATAGAACGTCGAGAGGTTGAGTGTTACGGTATAACCGGTATTAGTATAATTCGCGTCGTGGTTCGAGATTCTTATATTGCGATATGATTTTAGATAGCAGCGATGGCCGACTCTTTTATTCCTGTATCAGCTGATCACTCAGAGCCTTCAGTTGGAGTACCCGCATCGGATCCACGTCCTGTTATTCCACCAGCATTGGCTATTCTACCTCCACCTGTGTTGCAGCCCGTACCACTGCAGGCTATTCCACCCCAGGCATGAGGCCACCTATCAGAGGACCCCCACCAGCTGATTCAGATTCCACTGGGCATTCAGTTGCGAGTGCCCCATTCCAGTCTACATTACCCCCAGTTCCTTATTACCGGTATGAGGCTCTTCTATTGGAGCGTGATTCCTTGTTGGCCTAGATCAGAGAGTTACAGCATATCATCAGGACTACAGATATTGATCGTGGTGTGAGGGAGCTTCGAGAGGAGATTCATGTGACACGGAGGGTTCTTGAGGCAAGGCTACATGGAGATACACTACCTGACAGAGGCCCTGATGCATTGATAGGCTGGGCTACTAAGGTGATGGAGGACTTTGAGAGGCTGGTAGGACCAGAGTTTCCTTGGAGTTGAGTCAGAGATCCAGAGATGGAGATGCTGAGCAGTATTGTGATGGTTGTATAGTATGTACAGTAGTGTGTAGTGTGTATCAGTAGACTTTTGAGTTATATTTATAGACTAGCTATGCTGACTAGTGAGTAGGTTGTTGTACCCTTTTGCTTTTACTTTCGAAGCGTCTTTACGCTTGTACTACCCTAAACTTTTGATCTATATATATATATATCAATACCTTTTCCTTTCCAGCACTATCATTTACTTTATTGCACCTGTTTTACTTTACCTTATTTATTGCACCAGTTATACCCTGTGATACCATGTACCCTGTTTTCTATAACTGTTTATATTCTGTAAAGAAGCATGCAATTTACTTAGTTAAACTGTTTTCAAAAAGATATATTTCTGTTTTACAAAACTTTTCTTTTATGCAAAAGATTTGATTCAAAAGCTAAATAAGTTGTTTGATTCTTTACAGAAAATGTCTCCTAGAAGAAATACCCGAACCAACACCCAGAATGAAGAAACGAAAAACAACAACAATAACAACCAAAATGATACAAACTAAAATGCAAACCCAGGACCCATAGACCCAGCAATAGCCCAGATTCTTCAAATCTTGGCCCAACAAACAGTTCACCTGGCACAACAACAACAAAGGCAGACCAATCCCCAAGTAACCTTCAAAACGTTTCAGGCAGTAAACCCACCAGAATTCAAGGGTTCCTTAGAGCCGATTGAAGCAAATATTTGGTTAAAGGAAATAGAGTAGGCGTTTGCCTTAGTGAAAGTGAAGGAGGAACAGAAGGTTGAGTTTGCAAGTTACTATCTGAAGAATGAGGCCACCTATTGGTGGGAGATGGTGAGGACATTGGAAGGTATAGATGTTATTACTTGGGAGAGGTTTAAAGAATTATTTTTAGAAAAGTATTTTCCTCAGTTTGTCCAGGATCAGATGGAGCTGAAGTTTTTAGAATTAAAGCAAGGGAAAATGTCGGTGGCAGATTATGAAAGTAAGTTTGGGGAATTGTCAAGGTATGTGCCGTCGTACGTGGATACTGACAGAAAGAAAGCTAAGAGATTCCCGCAAGGCTTGAAGCCATGGATCAGAGGGAAGGTAGTTATTTTTGAATTGGAGACCTATGCAGGAGTTGTACAGAAGGCTATGATTGCGGAGACAGAGAGTGAGATGTCACAGACGGAGAAAGAAAGCAAGAAAAGGAAAGTTGAGGGAAGTGAGGGTTAGTCACAACCAGGGAAGTTTCCAAATTTTAAGAAGGGCAAGTTTCAGCCAGGGAGAAATTTTAATTTCAGGAGACGAAATGCAGGAGACGGGGGCCAGAGCAACCGTCCAGTTAATACGAATCAGCCGAATCAGTTGAAACTAACTTTTCCAGATTGTCAAGTATGTGGAAAGAAGCATGGAGGAGTCTGTAATAAGTTAAATGTGGTATGTTTCAAATGCAACCAGAAAGGGCACTATTCGAGGGAGTGCCAAAATCAACCAACAAGGGAGCCAGCAAATAAGGATCAGCCTATCCGGAATCCAGCAGTGAAGGTTCCAGCCATTGGATTTACGTGCTTCAAATGTGGTAAGCCAGGACATATGGCCAAGGATTGCAAGACACCAACCCCAGTTAGTAACGCATTGAGGATTATGGGATCTACCCCAACAGTGAATGAGACTACAAGGGCTAGAGTTTTTGACATGACTGTAAAGGATGTTATCCAGGATACGGATGTCGTGGATGGTACGCTTAATGTGAATTCTTTATGTGCCAAAGTGTTAATAGATTCGGGAGCAACTCGATCTTTGTTTCACAAGATTTTGTTAGTAAGTTAAATTGTCCAGTTGAGTATTTAAATGAAATAATGACTGTGGAATTAGCAAATCAAGAGCGTGTATCTTTTAACCGAGTTTGTGGGAATTGTGAGATTGAGATTTCAGGTAGTAAGTTTTGTGTAGACTTGATACCATTTAAGTTAGGAGAATTTGACGTTATATTATGGATGGATTGGTTATCTAAGCATGATGCCCAGATAGATTATCGAAATAAGAAGGTAATGATAAAGACGCCAGACGAAAGAATAGTAACGTTCAAGGGACAGAAGCAAGTAAGGAAGTTCTTAACAATGATTCAAGCTAAGAAGTTATTGGCAAGGATGTGAGCATTTTGTAACATATGTGATCGACAGAAGTCAGGAGCCAGCAAAACTTGAAGATATTCCAGTAGTGAATGAATTTCCAGACGTGTTTCCCGACGAATTACCAGGACTTCCTCTAGATAGGGAAATTGAATTTGCGATCGACTTAGCACCTGGAACAGAACCAGTATCCAAGGCCCCGTATAGAATGACGCTCGTTGAGATGAAAAAGTTAGCAAAGTAATTGCAAGAGCTGTTAGAAAAAGGAGTAATCAGACCCAGTGTGTCCCCGTGGGGAGCACCGGTATTATTTGTCAAGAAGAAAAATGGAAACATGAGACTGTGTATCAACTACAGGGAGCTCAACAAACTTACGATCAAGAACAAGTATCCGTTACCTAGAATTGACGATTTGTTTGACCAATTGAAAGGAGCCAAGTACTTCTCCAAAATTGATTTAAGATCGGGATATCATCAACTAAAGATCAAGCCAGAAGATATAACAAAGATAGCTTTCAGAACGAGGTATGGACATTATGAACGTTTAGTAATGTCTTTTGGATTGACCAATGCCCCGGGAGCGTTTATGGACCTGATGAACAGAATTTTCAAGGAGTATTTGGATAAGTTCGTTATTGTGTTTATAGACGATATTTTAATTTATTCGAAGACGGAAGAGGATCATGCGAAACATTTGAGGGCAGCTTTGGAGATTTTAAGGAAAAAGAAGTCATATGCTAAATTCTCGAAGTGTGAATTTTGGCTACAGGAGTCAGTAACGAAGGGATCAAAGTGGACCCGGCAAAGATCGAAGCAATTACGAATTGGGAGAAACCGAGAACACCCACCGAGGTAAGAAATTTCTTGGGATTGGCGGGATATTATCGTCGATTCGTCCAGAATTTCTTAAGGATTACGACACCATTGACAAAGCTTACACGAAAGAATGAAAAGTTTATATGGAACGACAAGTGCGAGGAAAGTTTTCAGGAGTTAAAGCGAAGATTAATCACGGCACCTGTTTTGTCACTTCCAGACGATCAAGGGAATTTCGTAATTTATAGCGATGCTTCTCATAAAGGATTAGGATGTGTTCTAATGCAGCATGACAAGGTGATTGCGTATGTGTCAAGGCAATTGAAACCACACGAACAGAAGTATCATACTCATGATTTGGAGCTAGCAGCCATAGTGTTTGCTTTGAAGATTTGAAGACATTACCTTTATGGAGAGAAGTGTGAGATTTATACGGATCACAAAAGTTTGAAGTATATATTCACCAAGAAGGAACTTAATATGAGGCAAAGGAGATGGTTAGAGTCGATCAAAGATTATGATTGCTCGATTAATTATCATCCCGGTAAAGTGAACGTGGTAGCAGACGCATTGAGTCGGAAGGAAAGGTTAAATGAGTTATCAGTACCTGAAGAAATATATAAGGAATTTCAGAAATTGGAATTGGAGATTAGAATTTGCAAGCCTGAGGAAGCGAAAGTGTACAGTATGACTTTCCAACCGGAGTTATTGGAGAAAATAAAGAAAGGTCAGAAAGATGTAATGGATCAGGATATAAATCGTTTGGTAGGTGAAGAATTATGCACGCAAAAGGATGATCAAGGTATTCTGAGGTTTTCTTCCAGAATTTGGATTCCACCAGTAACGGAGCTGAAGAATGAAATTTTACAGGGAGCGCATAGTTCAAGATATTCCATCCATCCAGGGAGTACCAAAATGTACAGGGATTTAAAGGAGAATTATTGGTGGCCAGATATGAAGAGGGAAATAACAAAATGGGTTAGCAAATGTTATACCTGTCAGAGAGTTAAAGCAGAGCATTAGAGACCGAGCGGATTGCTACAGCCATTGGAGATTCCAGAGTGGAAGTGGGAACATATTGCCATGGATTTTATAGTTGGATTACCAAACGCAAGGGCTAATCATGATGCCATTTGGGTTATAGTGGATAGACTTACCAAATCAGCTCATTTTCTGCCTATAAATGAAAGATTTTCGCTCGACAAGTTGGTCCATATGTACCTGAAGGAAATCATAGTTCGTCATGGAGTTCCTGTGTCTATCGTATCTGATCGAGATCCAAGATTTAATTCAAGATTTTGGAAAAGTTTTCAAGAATGTTTGGGAACAAGACTGAATATGAGTATGGCCTATCACCCCCAGACGGATGGCCAAAGTGAAAGGACGATTCAGACAATCGAGGACATGTTACGTGTTTGTGCAATTGATTTCAAAGGAAGTTGGGACGAGCATTTACCTCTGGTAGAGTTTGCTTATAACAACAGTTATCACGCCAGGATTGGGATGCCACCCTATGAAGCCCTTTATGGACGCAAATGTAGATCTCCAGTATATTGGGATGAAGTAGGAGAACGCAAGATACTTGGACCTGAATTGGTGCAGCAAATAAAGGAAGTTGTTGAAATTATCCAGAAGAGATTAATAGTCGCATAAGATCATCAAAGGAAATATGCAGACCAGTTAAGGAAAGACATGGAATTTGAAGAAGGAAGCTTGGTATTACTGAAAGTATCACCCTGGAAAGGACTAACGAGGTTTGGGAAGAAAGGAAAGCTAAGTCCAAGATATGTTGGACCTTTTGAGATCCTAAAGCACGTTGGCAGAGTAGCTTACGAGTTGGCGTTACCACCGCACATGGAGCACATTCATAATGTTTTTCACGTATCAATGCTTAAGAAGTACAATCTAGACTCCAGGCATGTAATAGAATATGAGCCAATAGAGCTTCAGGCAGATTTGTCATATGTAGAGAGTCCGATAGAGATTCTGGAGGAAAGAGAGAAAATATTGAGAAATAAAGTGGTAAAGTTAGTAAGAGTATTATGGAGAAACCCAAAGGTTGAAGAGTCAACCTGGGAGTTAGAAAGTGATACGAGAGAAAAGTACCCTCATTTGTTTTCTTAGGAGATTCTGAGGAGAGAATCCTTTTAAGGGGGAAGGATGTAATATCCAGGATATATCGTGTAATTATTTTTGCTATTAAATAATTATTATGTGTGTTCAAAATCTATTCTGTGAATTAATTGTTAAGTGTTATCGGTGTTTGGATATTTAAAAATATTATTAGTTGAGTATTTTATTTTTATATGTCCAAAATAAAATATAGATAATTGTCATATCTTCCTAATTATTTTTATGATGATTTATGAATGTATAAGAATCATATGAAATTTATAAAATCTTTTTCCGGGTATTTAAAATCTATTTTATAAAAACGGGAACCAACCAACATCATCCGTTGTTACGTTTTTGGAAACCGAAACTCTTCTGAGAACTCCTTCATAATCTAATTGTAGTATTCCGAGCATTTTCCATGTTTTGACTTTTTCGATCCAGCGTACGGTTTATCCTGCGCGGGTCCCGGCGCAACATTTTCGATACAATATTCGTTTCGGTAAATCAATAAAACTCGTATTTTCGATAAACAGGAGCTTTTTATTAAACTATCACAATTATCACTTCGTAATACGTGTAACCAGGCGTTGAGACCAAGACCGCAGTTCAAATTATACTGATTTGGATAATTATCCGGAATGATCCAACGGGATACTAATTTTCCGTAAATATAAATAGCCTTTTACCGCATTTTATTTCGTATCAAAATCATTTGCAGACAGATAATTGTATAATTTTTGGAGAAAAACCCTAATTTCATAAACTGTTCTAAGAATCAAACAACAAAACGAAGGCGTTACCGATCTCTGTTTTCAAAGATTGAGTAACCAAAATGAAGGATTTGAAGTGTTCTACCAGATTCTGAGCTTCGATTTACTGCAGAAATCAAGGTTTATTTTCTATATTTTTATTTATTTTCGAATTAATTTTATTAAAAATATGAATTTTTGTTCAGATGATTGTTTGTGTGATTTGATGATTGCATGTTGTAGAACTTGTTTTCCTGATGATTTTGATATATTATAGGTCTTATTTGGAGTTCAATAACATGTTCAAATTTGAGTTTGATTTTCGAATTTTAAAATTAGGGTTTATAACCCGTATGAATGTTCTTAATTGAAATTTGGGGGTTTTTGATTCAGGGGTTATTAGCTGTTGATTTATAGTGGGTTGTGTTCCTTATGAAATTTGCAATAGATTGGTATATAGCTCGTTAACAGAGGATTAGTGAATCGAAGGGAGTTGTGTTTTGAAGTTTTTCGATGTTCGCCGGAAACCGGCGATGTTCTTGGCCAATTTCCGGCCAAGTCTGGGATTATCAGTGTGATTTGATTGCAGGATTGTGTTCTTGGTGATGTGTAGTTCATATCTGGAGGTGTTGGTGGGGTGAGCATGTCGGGAACGTGTTCTCCGGCCACCCCCGATTATTTTCCGGCGACCCCCTGGAAAATTAAAGTTTAGTACCTGTAGTTTTGAAAACGATACAGTTTGGTCCCCCAGGTTTCCAAAACTTGAAAATTTAGGATTCCTGTTTACAATTTATTCAAAAATCATATTTCCTATTTATTTTTATTATAAAAAATTGTTTTTAATTTCTGAAAATTCCAAAAATTATTATTTTAATCCGGAAAATTATTTTTAATTCAAAAATAAATCTGAATTAATTAGTTAATTAATTTCAGTTAATTTTTAATTGATCAATTAATTCGAAAATTAATTGGTTAATTGATTTAATTAATTATTAATTGATTTTAATTAATTATTAAATTAGATTTAATTATTTAAAAATGATTTAAAAATTCCGAAAAATAGTTTCGAGCTTTAAAATATTATTCTAAATTATTTCCAAGGCTCGATAGTTATTATAAAATTGTTTTGAAGCCAGAATTGGCCAACCGAACCCTGTTTATTACCCCGAAATTGATCCAACGACCCGTTTTAATTCCAAAAAATGTTTTAAAAATCATTTTAAATACCAGAAAGCCTATTTATGACCCGAAACTTCTTTATAAATGATATATCATTGATTATGTGACATATTATGTGTTATATGTGACTTGTTGGTTGACTCTCGGTCTGTGTATTCGATGTTTACATGTTTATTGCATAACTTTCAATCTGTTAATCGGATTTGGGTGAACGAAGGGTAGATAGAAGTGTGTGTTGAATAGAATCATATGAGTTGAATAATGATAGATGCTTATGATATGTGAGCAGAAGAGGCAAGACGTAGGAAAGGGAAACGGGTAGTTGAGGAGTAAGACGGTTGAGACTAGAAGCGAGTGCAATGTAGTAAGCTAATACCAGGCAAGTGTTCTGAACTTTCTCGAGGTATTGTAGTACTTGGTAGTCCTGTTGATATTGCAAGTGCTTTGAAGCACTGAAACCCAAACCCTGATTCCAGTTATTGCTCTTGAGCCATAAACCTTCTTCTTTCTAAGCCATTGATTATTGCATACCCAAATACGAACCTCAAGTATACGATACTACTCCACAAATACATACAAACCAAATACCGAGCACTGAATCGAATTACCCACACACTCAAACCATTGTATCCTATGCTTTGAAAGGCACTATTCTTGAAACCTTGAAACACTGATTCCTTTGTTATCCAATTCTTTCATTACCCAATAGCCAAGCTTTGAAAATGCCATATTGATGCTCATGAACTCTGAAACCATTTAATTATGAAACATCCAATGTTGTTAATGATTCTGATTATTGTTCATTATTGCTTATTCTGTTATTATGCTAGAATTGGATTGTTTTTATAAAATTGTGGACCAGATTCGTGGTCAGACCATATAATGGTCAAGTTAGGCCAATGTGTGCCTTGGATCCAGTAGTTAGAGAAATGTTGTGTGCTTTGCTCGGGGTTAGTGCGTGACTGATCAGCAGCCTAACCTTGGTTTTTAAAATGAAAATATAATATCCAATTCTAAATCATAATCCATTGTTCACTTGATATCATAACCATATTTACCTGATGATCATTATTCTCAGTTTTGTCATTGTGACTTGCTGAGCTAGTTAGCTCATTGGTGTGATTTTGTTTATATTCTTTCCATTTAAAAAGGAACAAGTTGGTAGCGAGGATCCCCAGTCCAGCGCGAGAGCTAGGGGTTCAGGTTGATCGAGTTAAGCTAGCAGGCTTCTTTTGGAATAATTTAAGTTTGTAAAAGTTTGTAATAATATTTAATACTCAGTTTGAGTTTGAATGGTTGGGATTTGAACGGTTTGTAATATAAGTAGATGTGTTTGGCTTGTGTGCATACTTTGACCTGTTACGATCCATGGTAGTTGGTAAGTAGGGTCACTGCATATTATTACCATCTTTATTATTTTTATAAGCAGGTTATAAATAAGGTGTGTGTGTGGACCCCAAACTTCTGACCAGGGTTTGGAGGGCGCCACAGGTTTGGTATCAGAGTTACAGGTTATAAGTCACTGGCACAAGCCTAGGTTGACGGGAATGGGTAGAGGGTTAGGATTAGAAGTAAGGAATAGAATGATAGAACGTCGAGAGGTTGAGTGTTACGGTATAACCGGTATTAGTATAATTCGCGTCGTGGTTCGAGATTCTTATATTGCGATATGATTTCAGATAGCAGCGATGGCCGACTCTTTTATTCCCGTATCAGCTGATCACTCAGAGCCTTTAGTTGGAGTACCAGCATCGGATCCACGTCCTGTTATTCCACCAGCATTGGCTATTCTACCTCCACCTGTGTTGCAGCTCGTACCACTGCAGGCTATTCCATCCCCAGGCATGAGGCCACCTATCAGAGGACCCCCACCAGCTGATTCAGATTCCACTGGGCATTCAGTTGTGAGTGCCCCATTCCAGTCTACACTACCCCCAGTTCCTTATTACCGGTATGAGGCTCTTCTATTGGAGCGTGATTCCTTGTTGGCCCAGATTAGAGAGTTACAGCATGTCATCAGGACTACAGATGTTGATCGTGGTGTGAGGGAGCTTCGAGAGGAGATTCATGTGACATGGAGGGTTCTTGAGGCTAGGCTACATGGAGCTACACTACCTGGAAGAGGCCCTGATGCACTGATGGGCTGGGCTACTGAGGTGATGGGGGACTTTGAGAGGCTGGCAGGACCAGAGTTTCCTTGGAGTTGAGTCAGAGATCTAGAGATGGAGATGCTGAGCAGTATTGTGATGGTTGTATAGGATGTACAGTAGTGTGTAGTGTGTATCAGTAAACTTTTGAGTTATATTTATAGACTAGCTATGCTGACTAGTGAGTAGGTTGTTGTACCCTTTTGCTTTTACTTTCGAAGCGTCTTTACGCTTGTACTACCCTAAACTTTTGATCTATATATATCAGTACCTTTTCCTTTCCAGCACTGTCATTTACTTTATTGTAACTGTTTTACTTTACCTTATTTATTGCACCAGTTAAACCCTGTCATACCATGTACCCTGTTTTCTATAAGTGTTTATATTCTGTAAAGAAGCATGCAATTTACTTAGTTACAAATGTTTTCAAAAAGAGATATTTCTATTTTACAAAACTTTCCTTTTATGCAAAAGATTTGATTCAAAAGCTAAATCAGTTGTTTGATTCTTTACAGAGAATGTATCCCAGAAGAAATACATGCACCAACACCCAGAATGAAGAAACCAACAACAATAACAATAACAACCAAAATGATACAAACCAAAATGCAAACCCAGGACCTATAGACCCAGCAATAGCCCAGATTCTTCAAATCTTTGCCCAACAAGCAGTTCACCTGGCACAACAAGAACAAAGGCAGACAAATCCCCAGGTAACCTTTAAAAATTTTCAGGCAGTAAACCCACCAGAATTCAAGGGTTCCTTAGAGCCGATTAAAGCAAATGTTTGGTTAAAGGAAATAGAGAAGGCGTTTGCCTTAGTGAAAGTGAAGGAGGAACAGAAGGTTGAGTTTACAAGTTATTATCTAAAGAATGAGGCCACCTATTGGTGGGAGATGGTGAGGACATTGGAAGGTACAGATGTTATTACTTGGGAGAGGTTTAATGAATTGTTTTAGAAAAGTATTTTCCTCAGTTTGTCCAGGATCAGATGGAGCTGAAGTTTTTAGAATTAAAGCAAGGGAACATGTCGGTGGCAGATTATGAAAGTAAGTTTGAGGAATTGTCAAGGTATGTGCCGTCGTACGTGGATACTGACAGAAAGAAAGCTAAGAGATTCCAGCAAGGCTTGAAGCCATGGATCAGAGGGAAGGTAGCTATTTTTGAATTGGAGACCTATGCAGGAGTTGTACAGAAGGCTATGATTGCGGAGACAGAGAGTGAGATGTCATAAAAGGAGAAAGAAAGTAAGAAAAGGAAAGTTGAGGGAAGTGAGGGTCAGTCACAACCAGGGAAGTTTCCAAATTTTAAGAAGGGCAAGTTTCAGCCAGGGAGAAATTTTAATTTCAGGAGATAAAATGCAGGAGACGGAGGCCAGAGCAAGCGTCCAGTTAATACAAATCAGCCGAATCAGTTGAGACTAACTTTTCCAGATTGTCAAGTATGTGGAAAGAAACATGGGGGAGTCTATAATAAGTTAAATGTGGTATGTTTCAAATGCAACCAGAAAGGGCACTATTCGAGGGAGTGCCGAAATCAACCAACAAGAGAGCCAGCAAATAAGGATTAGCCTATCCGGAATCCAGCAGTGAAGGTTCCAGCCATTGGATTTACGTGCTTCAAATATGGAAAGCCAGGACATATGGCCAGGGATTGCAAGACACCATCCCCAGTTAGTAACGCATTGAGGATTATGGGATCTACCCCAACAGTGAATGAGACTCCAAGGGCTAGAGTTTTTGACATGTATATGAAGGATGCTATCTAGGATACGGATGTCATGGCAGGCACCCTTAATGTGAATTCTTTATGTGCCAAAGTGTTAATAGATTCGGGAGCAACTCGATCGTTTGTTTCACAAGATATTGTTAGTAAGTTAAATTGTCCAGTTGAGTATTTAAATGAAATAATGACTGTGGAATTAGCAAATCAAGAGCGTGTATCTATTAACCGAGTTTGTAGGAATTGTGAGATTGAGATTTCAGGTAGTCAGTTTTGTGTAGACTTGATACCATTTAAGTTAGGAGAATTTGACGTTATATTAGGGATAGATTGGTTATCTATGCATGATGCCCAGATAGATTGTCGAAATAAGAAGGTAATGGTAAAGACGCCAGACGAAAGAATAGTAACGTTCAAGGGACAGAAGCAAGTAAGGAAGTTCTTAACAATGATTCAAGCTAAGAAGTTATTACGGCAAGGATGCGAGCATTTTGTAGCATATGTGATCGACAGAAGTCAGGAGCCAGCAAAACTTGAAGATATTCCAGTAGTGAATGAATTTCCAGACGTGTTTCCCGACGAATTACCTGGACTTCCTCCAGATAGGGAAATTGAATTTGCGATCGACTTAGCACCTGGAACAGAACCAGTATCCAAGGCCCCGTATAGAATGGCACTCGTTGAGATGAAAGAGTTAGCAAAGCAATTGCAAGAGCTGTTAGAAAAAGGAGTAATCAGACCCAGTGTGTCCTTATGGGGAGCACCGATATTATTTGTCAAGAAGAAAGATGGAAGCATGAGACTGTGTATCGACTACAGGGAGCTCAACAAGCTTACGATCAAGAACAAGTATCCGTTACCTAGAATTGACGATTTATTTGACCAATTGAAAGGAGCCAAATCCGTTACCTAGAATTGACGATTTATTTGACCAATTGAAAGGAGCCAAGTACTTCTCTAAAATTGATTTAAGAACGGGATAACATCAACCAAAGATCAAGCCAGAAGATATACCAAAGACAGCTTTCAGAACGAGGTATGGACATTATGAATTTTTAGTAATGTCTTTTGGATTGACCAATGCCCCGGCAGCGTTTATGGACCTGATGAACAGAATTTTGAAGGATTATTTGGATAAGTTCGCTATTGTGTTTATAGACAATATTTTAATTTATTCGAAGACGGAAGAGGATCATGCGGAACATTTGAGGACAGCTTTGGAGATTTTAAGGAAAAAGAAGTTATATGCTAAATTCTCGAAGTGTGAATTTTGGCTACAAGAAGTTCAGTTCTTAGGACATATAATCAGTAACGAAGGGATCAAAGTGGACCCGGCAAAGATCGAAGCAATTACGAATTGGGAGAGACCGAGAACACCCACCGAGGTAAGAAGTTTCTTGGGATTGGCGGGATATTATCGTCGATTTGTCCAGAATTTCTCAAGGATTGCGACACCATTGACAAAGCTTACACGAAAGAATGAAAAGTTTATATGGAACGACAAGTACGAGGAAAGTTTTCAGGAGTTGAAGCGAAGATTAATCACGGCACCTATTTTGTCACTTCCAGACGATCAAGGGAATTTCGTAATTTATAGCGATGCTTCTCATAAAGGATTAGGATGTGTTCTAATGCAGCACGACAAGGTGATTGCGTATGCGTCAAGGCAATTGAAACCACACGAACAGAAGTATCCTACTAATGATTTGGAGCTAGCAGCCATAGTGTTTGCTTTGAAGATTTGGAGACATTACCTTTATGGAGAGAAGTGTGAGATTTATACGGATCACAAAAGTTTGAAGTATATATTCACCCAGAATGAGCTTAATATGAGGCAAAGGGGATGGTTAGACTTGATCAAAGATTATGATTGCTCGATTAATTATCATCCGGGTAAAGCGAACGTGCTAGCAGACGCATTGAGTCGGAAGGAAAGGTTAAATGAGTTATCAGTACCTGAAGAAATATATAAGGAATTTCAGAAATTGGAATTGGAGATTAGAATTTGCAAGCCTGAGGAAGCAAAAGTGTACAGTATGACTTTCCAACCGGAGTTATTGGAGAAAATAAAGAAAGGTCAGGAAGATGTAATGGATCAGGATATAAATCGTTTGGTAGATGAAGAATTATACACGCAAAAGGATAATCAAGGTATTCTGAGGTTTTCTTCCAGAATTTGAATTCCACCAGTAACGGAGTTGAAGAATGAAATTTTACAGGGAGCGCATAGTTCAAGATATTCCATCCATCCAGGGAGTACCAAAATGTACAGGGATTTAAAGGAGAATTATTGGTGGCCAGATATGAAGAGGGAAATTGGGGAATGGGTTAGCAAATGTTATACCTGTCAGAGAGTTAAAGCAGAGCATCAGAGACCGAGCGGATTGCTACAGCCATTGGAGATTCCAGAGTGGAAGTGGGAACATATTGCCATGGATTTTATAGTTGGATTACCAAAGACAAGGGCTAATCATGATGCCATTTGGGTTATAGTGGATAGACTTACCAAGTCAGCTCATTTTCTGCCTATAAATGAAAGATTTTCGCTCGACAAGTTGGTCCATATGTACCTGAAGGAAATCGTAGTTCGTCATGGAGTTCCTGTGTCTATCGTATCTGATCGAGATCCAAGATTTAATTCAAGATTTTGGAAAAGTTTTCAAGAATGTTTGGGAACAAGACTGAATATGAGTACGGCCTATCACCCCCAGACGGATGGCCAAAGTGAAAGGACGATCCAGAAAATCGAGGACATGTTACGTGTTTGTGCAATTTATTTCAAAGGAAGTTGGGACGAGCATTTACCTCTGGTAGAGTTTGCTTAAAACAACAGTTATCACGCCAGCATTGGGATGCCACCCTATGAAGCACTTTATGGACGCAAATGTAGATCTCCAGTATATTGGCACGAAGTAGGAGAACGCAAGATACTTGGACCTGAATTGGTACAGCAAACAAAGGAAGTTGTTGAAATTATCCAGAAGAGATTAATAGCCGCACAAGATCATCAAAGGAAATATGCAGACCAGTCAAGGAAAGACATGGAATTTGAAGAAGGAAGCTTGGTATTACTGAAAGTATCACCCTGGAAAGGAATTATGAGGTTTGGGAAGAAAGGAAAGCTGAGTCCAAGATATGTCGGACCTTTTGAGATCCTAAAGCGTGTTGGCAGAGTAGCTTACGAGTTGGCGTTACCACCGCACATGGAGCACATTCATAATGTTTTTCACGTATCAATGCTTAAGAAGTACAATCCAGACTCCAGGCATATAATAGAATATGAGCCAGTGGAGCTTCAGGATGATTTGTCATATGTAGAGGGTCCGATAGAGATTCTGGAGGAAAGAGAGAAAGTATTGAGAAATAAAGTGGTAAAGTTAGTAATAGTAATATGGAGAAACCCAAAGGTTGAAGAGTCAACCTGGGAGTTAGAAAGTGATATGAGAGAAAAGTACCCTCATTTGTTTTCTTTGGAGATTCTGAGGACAGAATCCTTTTAAGGGGGGAAGGATGTAATATCCGGGATATATCGTGTAATTATTTTTGCTATTAAATAATTATTATGTGTGTTCAGTATCTATTCTGTGAATTAATTGTTAAGTGTTATCGGTGTTTGGATATTTAAAAATATTATTAATTGAGTATTTTAATTTTTATATATCCAAAATAAAATATAGATAATTGTCATATCTTCCTAATTATTTTTATGATGATTTATGAATTTATAAGAATCATATGAAATTTATAAAATCTTTTTTCGGGTATTTCAAATCTATTTTATAAAAACGGGAACCAACCGACGTCATCCGTTGTTACGTTTTTGGAACCCGAAACTCTTCCGAGAACTCCTTCCTAATCTAATTGTAATATTCCGAGCATTTTCCATGTTTTGACTTTTTCGATCCAGCGTACGGTTTGTCCTGCGCGGGTCCCGGCGCAACATTTTCGATACAATATTCGTTTCGGTAAATCAATAAAACTCGTATTTTCAATAAACGGGAGCTTTTTATTAAACTATCACAATTATCACTTCGCAATACGTGTAACCAGGCGCTGAGACCAAGACCGCAGTACAAATTGTACTGATTTTGATAATTATCTCGAAAACCGATACCGTTTGGATCAGTTTTTATAAATAAACGTACCGTTTTATATCCAGAATGATCCAACGGATACTAATTTTCCGTAAATATAAATAGCCTTTTACCGCATTTTATTTCGTATCAAAATCATTTGCAGACAGATAATTACATAATTTTCGGAGAAAAACCCTAATTTCATAAACTGTTCTAAGAATCAAACAGCAAAACGAAGGCGTTACCGATCTCTGTTTTCAAAGCTTGAGTAACCAAAACGAAGGATTTGAAGTGTTCTACCAGATTCTGAGCTTCGTTTTACTGCAGAAATCAAGGTTTATTATCTATATTTTTATTTATTTTCGAATTAATTTTATTAAAAATATGAATTTTTGTTCAGATGATTGTTTGTGTGATTTGATGATTGCATGTTATAGAGCTTGTTTTCCTGATGATTTTGATATATTATACGTCTGATTTGGAGTTCAATAACATGTTCAAATTTGAGTTTGATTTTCGAATTTTAAAATTAAGGTTTATAACCCGTATGAATGTTCTTATGAAGTTTGCAATCGATTGGTATATAGCTCGTTAACAGAGGATTAGTGAATCGAAGGGAGTTGTGTTTTGAAGTTTTCCGATGTTCGCCGGAAACCGGCGATGTTCTTGGCCAATTTACGGCCAAGTCTGAGATTATCAGTGTGATTTGATTGCAGGATTGTATTCCCGATGATGTGTAGTTCATATCTGGAGGTGTTGGTGGGGTGAGGATGCCGGGAACGTGTTCTCCAGCCACCCCCGATTATTTTCCGGCGACCCCCTAGAAAATTACAGTTTAGTACCTGTAGTTTTGAAAACGATACAGTTTCGTCCACCAGGTTTCCAAAACTTGCAAATTTAGGATTCCTGTTTACAATTTATTCAAAAATCATATTTCCTATTTATTTTTATCATAAAAATTCATTTTTAATTTCTGAAAATTCCAAAAATTATTATTTTAATCCCGAAAATTATTTTTAATTCAAAAATAAATCTGAATTAATTAGTTAATTAATTTCAGTTAATTTTTAATTGATTAATTGGTTAATTAATTCGAAAATTAATTGATTAATTGATTTAATTAATTATTAATTGATTTTAATTAATTATTTAATTAGATTTAATTATTTAAAAATGATTTAAAAATTCCAAAAAATAGTTTCGAGCTTTAAAATATTATTCTAAATTATTTCCAAGGCTCGATAATTATTATAAAATTGTTTTGAAGCCAGAATTGGCCAACCGAACCTTGTTTATTACCCCGAAATTGATCCAACGACCCGTTTTAATTCCGAAAAATGTTTTAAAAATCATTTTAAATACCAGAAAGCCTATTTATGACCCGAAACTTCTTTATAAATGATATATCATTGATTATGTGACGTATTATGTGTTATATGTGACTTGTTGGTTGACTGTCGGTCTGTGTATTCGATGTTTACATGTTTATTGCATAACTTTCAATCTGTTAATCGGATTTGGGTGAACGAAGGGTAGATATAAGTATATGTTGAATAGAATCATATGAGTTGAATAATGATAGATGCTTATGATATATGAGCAGAAGAGGCAAGACGTAGGAAAGGGAAACAGGTAGTTGAGGACTAAGACGGTTGAGACTGGAAATGAGTGCAGTGTAGTAAGCTAATACCAGACAAGTGTTCTGAACTTTCTCGAGGTATTGTAGTACTTGGTAGTCCTGTTGATATTGCAAGTGCTTTGAAGCACTGAAACCCAAACCCTGATTCTAGTTATTGCTCTTGAGCCGTAAACCTTATTCTTTCTAAGCCATTGATTATTGCATACCCAAATACGAACCTCAAGTATACGATACTACTCCACAAATACATACAAACCAAATACCGAGCACTGAATCGAATTACCCACAAACTCAAACCATTGTATCATATGCTTTGAAAGGCAAAATCCTTGAAACACTGATTCCTTTGTTATCCAATTCTTTCATTACCCAACAGCCAAGCTTTGAAAATGCCATATTGATGCTCATGAACTCTGAAACCATTTAATTATGAAACATCCAATGTTGTTAATGATTCTGATTATTGTTTATTATTGCTTATTCTGTTATTATGCTAGAATTGGATTGTTTTTATAAAATTGTGGACCAGATTCGTGGTCAGACCATATAATGGTCAAGTTAGGCCAATGTGTGCCTTGGATCCAGTAGTTAAGCTAGCAGGCTTCTTTTGGAATAATTTAAGTTTGTAAAAGTTTGTAATAATGTTTAATACTCAGTTTGAGTTTGAATGGTTGGGATTTGAACGGTTTGTAATATAAGTAGATGTGTTTGGCTTGTGTGCATACTTTGACCTGTTGCGATCCATGGTAGTTGGTAAGTAGGGTCACTGCATATTATTACCATCTTTATTATTGTTATTAGCAGGTTATAAATAAGGTGTGTGTGTGGACCCCAAACTTCTGACCCGGGTTTGGAGGGAGCCACAATTATCTTTCAATAAAAGCCTAAAATCAGAAAAAACACATTCACCCCCCCCCCCTGTGTGTGATTCATTACCTAACAAGTGGTATCAGAGCAAAATCTGAAAGAAAATAAATTCAAGATCTTGGAAGAATGAATACACAGAAAATCAGTAGCATGAAAATCACTACCTTTGACAAAGATAACTACACTCTTTGGAAAAAGAAAATGATGGTGTTTATCAAGATGGCCAATCCACTCTATGTTCAGATTCTCAAGAATGGACCCTTCACTCATATGGTAAGAGTTGAGGAATCTATAGATGGAGACATGGTCATACCAGCTCATCCTGCTCCTAAAGATCCAGCTGAGTATTCTGGCCCTGAAAAGGAGAAAGTCTCCCTGGACATTAGCTTACAATTGATATTGATTGAGTCACTTGACAATGTGATATACAATAACATTGTCAACTGTGACACTGCTAAGCATATATGGGAGAAGATTGAAATACTCTGTGAAGGAACTGAGGAAGTTAGATCTAATCAAAGAAGAATACTGATTTCACAATATGAGGGTTTTATGGCTAAGCCTAAGGAAAGCATTATTGAAGTGTTTGAAAGATTTAATAAGATGATAAATGACTTGCAGCTTCATGACAAGTACTATGAAGCTGAAGAGGTGAATCTAAAGTTCTTGATTACTCTTCCTGATCATTTGGAACAGAAAATCTCAACAATCAGGGAAGGGAAAGACTTGAGCAGGATAACTCTGGAAGTTCTATATGGAATTCTCAAAACCTATGAACTAGAGATGATTCAAAGGCAATCATTGAGATCTGGCCAAGGACATGTTGTAGATGGTTCAAGTGATTTAATAGTAAATGAAGGCCAAACATCCAATGATGAACCCAGATCTCATACCTCAGTTGCCTCAACAAGTGAGCAGAGAACAATTGATTCACAGGAACAAGTCATACTAGAATTGGAAAAGGATGAGTTCTACACTCTTGAAGAACTGGATGAGCTAGATCAGTCAATGGCCTATCTGGTTAGAAAATTCTCTAACATTAGAGTAAGGAAGACAAGATACTTCAAAAGTAAAGGATAGTCTTTTAACAAAGACAACAGCTGGAAAGAGAAAGGAAGTACAATTCTGATAGCAAAAGTGGTTACAAAACTGGATATGTTGACAGATCTAATATAAGGTGCTTCAGCTGTGATGAACTAGGCCACTTTGCTATAGAATGCAGGAAACCCAAGAAGGCAAAGAAAGATAAGGCTTATCTTGAACTTGAAGCAAAGTATGAAGCTCTTCTGAAGAAACAGCAAAGCAAAGCTTATATTGCAGAAGGTAAAAGTTGGGATGATTCTGAAAATGATGAAGATGAAGAACTTAGAAATTATGCACTCATGGCCTTGGAGCAAGGAGAATCATCCTCATCTAAATCACAGTTACCAACTCTAACCTCCACTGATTTAAATGAGAATCAATATAAGAAAACTGTTGAAAAAATGAGCACAGAAATGTTTCACATTCATACAAGCATGGTTGTTGCTAATGAAGAAGTTAGCAGATTAACAAAGTTAAATGAGAAGCTTGAAAGTGAAAAACAAGAAGCTGAATTATTGATAGTGGAGCTTGAAGCCTTGAAACAAGAAAATGGCTATCTAAAAAACAAGCTCAAGTGTGCAAATGAGATTGAGGGTGTGCTAAGAGAAAAACTGGAGAAAAGTGAAGTAAAGTTGAAGTCCTTCAAGAATGCATCTGAATTGGTTGGTCAGTACCATGAGAAAAATAAATCATGTGTAAACATTGCCATTGGTCTTGATTATAATACCTTAAACAGCAAGAAGAAAAATACTGGTGACAGAGAAAAAGCAACAAAGAGTGAAAATGTTCTAACAATGCTGAAAAATGTTGGGTCACCAGTATTTAAGACTTGTGAGGTAAACTTCAGTGAAGAAGAATTGATTATCAAGCAAGAAATTGCAGATGAGGATAATGAAAAGAAGAATGCAGATTCAAGTCAATCTTCCAAGGCTGAAGAAAATCTTATAGAAAACCAAAGTACCAAAACTCTTGTCAAAGAAACCAAGATTGAAGATGCAAGTAAGAAGAAGAAAAATAGAAGTGGAAGAATTGGGAAAAACAAAAGCAGCAATCTGAACTATGTTGCATATATTCCTGGAAAAAAGTGTGGAATATGTAGTTCTACAAATCATCTAACTCTTCTTTGTAAAAAAGGTGTTAGTAAGCCAACTGAAGGAATTTGCAAATACAATGAAGCAGATTTAGATGATCCCTACTCATTTTGTGATAAGTTTGATTGCATCCCTTGCAACTTGAAAGTGATAAAAAGTTATCACAAACTGAGAGTTGACCTAAAAGAAACACAAATTGAGTCTACATCAGAAAGGGAAAATGCACAACAATCATTGAACTCTATTTTATCTGAAACAAATCACTATATTTCTGTTAAATCAGTTAACAAGAAGAAAGTACCCAACACTGCTTGGGTTACTAAACACACCTGAATCTCATTGTGTGCAGGGAAAAATGAAGAAAGTCATATGGATCATTGATAGTGGATGTTCCAGACATATGACAGGTGATAAGGCCCTGTTATCATAATTTGAGGAGAAAGCTGGCCCATTGGTGACCTTTGGAGACAACAGAAAAGGATTCACAATGAGATATGGCAAGATTGTTTCTGAAAATGTTGTCATTGATGATGTAGCACTAGTAGCTGGTCTTGAGGTGAATCTTCTCAGTGTTAGCCAATTTGCAGACAAAGGCTTTGAAGTTTTATTCAACAAAGAAGAATGCACCTTTATCAGCAAGAAAACTGGTGAAATTTCTCTGAAAGGAGCAAGGAAAAGAAGCTTGTTTGTTGCAGACTTGGACTCAACAAATAAGGATGGTATTTTCTGCTTCTACACCAAGGCATCAGAGGAACAAAGCAAGCTATGGCACAAGAAGTTGTCTCACTTGAATTTCAAGGCAATTAACAACTTAGTCAAAAAAGATTTAGTAAGAGATATGCCCAAGCTGGAGTTTGCTCAAGTTGAAGTCTGTGAAGCTTGTCAGAAAGGAAAGATGAAAAGATCTAGTCACAAGTCAAAAACGGTAAATTCTATTAGTGCACCTTTGCAACTTATTCACATGGACTTGTTTGGACCAGTAAATGTCTTATCAATCTCAAGGAACAGATATGCACTTGTGATGTGGATGATTTCCCAAGATACACTTGGGTAGAGTTCATGTACTCTAAAGATGAAACTCCACATATCATAATTGAGCACATCAAGAAGATAGAAAAGCAGGCTGAAGATTTCAATTGTGTGAAAAGACTGAGAAGTGACAATGGAACGGAATTCAGAAATGCTACATTAAGTAAATTCTGCAAAGGCAAAGCATTGTTTAATAATTCTCAGCTGCCAGGACACCTCAACAAAATGGAGTAGTTGAAAGAATGAACAGAACATTGGTTAAAGCTGCTAGAACAATGCTGCAAGATGTCAAGTTACCAACAAGTTTCTGGGAAGAGGCTGTCAACACTGCATGTTATACTCAGAACAGATATCTCATTAACAAGGCACATGGAAAGTTACCCTACTCGATCATGTCCAAGAGAAAGCCTACTGTAAAGCATCTTCATGTGTTTGGAAGCAAGTGTTATATTTTGAAAGACAATTCTGAATATATGGGAAAATTTGACTCAAACGTCTTTGAAGCAATTATTCTGGGATATTCACTGGAAAGAACAGCCTACAAAGTTTATGTGACTAATCAAAAGAAGATTATGGAAAGCACAGATATGACCTTTGATGATGACAAGTATCCCGGCTTGGAATGCCTTGATGATAAAGAAGTTGAAGCCCTTACATTTAAAAACCTCAACATTATAGTGATTCTGATAGAGAAGATGAAGTCAATGCACAAAAAATGATAAATGGAGAGTCTACTGAACAGGGAAATCATGGTAATGGAAGCTCATCTCAAACGCCTGATCTTGATGGCACAAACTCAGGGGGAGAAAGAGAAGAAGGATCTACCAGTCATACTAATAATGGAGAAAATAATGAAGACACAAGTCAACAAACTCACACTAGGAAATGGGATAGAAGTCACACCAGAGAAGCAATTATTGGTGATTCTACTGCTGGTGTGAGGACTAGAAGTGCAACTGCTAATGAGTGCATACATGCATGTTTTCTGTCTCAAGTAGAGCCTAAGAAAATTGATGAAGCTTTGATGGATCCTGACTGGATATCTGCCATACAGGAAGAGCTGAATCAGTTTGAAAGAAGCAAAGTCTGGAAGTTAGTTCCTGCACCAAAGAACAGAAACATTATTGGAACAAAATGGGTGTTCAGGAACAAAATGGATGAAAATGGTATAGTTACCAGAAACAAAGCAAGGTTGGTTGCAAAAGGCTACTCACAAGAAGGGATTGATTATGATGAAACTTTTGCTCCTGTTGCAAGACTTGAAGCTATAAGAATTTTTCTAGCATTTGCTGCACATTCAAATTTTAAAGTGTATCAAATGGATGTCAAAAGTGCCTTTCTGAATGGTGAGCTAGAAGAAGAAGTTTATGTGCAACAGCCTCATGGCTTTGAGGATCCAAAATTTCCCAACTTTGTGTCTAAGTTACTCAAGGCTCTATATGGACTAAAACAGGCTCCTAGAGCTTGGTATGACACACTATCAGATTTCCTATTAAAGCATGGTTTTACTAGAGGAACCATAGACAAGGCTCTCTTCTACAAGAAACATGATGAAGATATGATCCTAGTTCAGATCTATGTAGATGATATTATCTTTGGTTCTACTAATGAGAAGTTGTGCCAAAGATTCTCCAAGCTTATGCAAAGTGAATATGAAATGAGTATGATGGGGGAACTGAGTTACTTTCTTGGACTTCAAGTCAGCCAAAGAAGTGATGGTATCTTCATCAGCCAAACTAAATATGTCAAGGATCTTTTGAAAAAGTTTGGAATGGTTGATTGTTCACCTGCATCTACACCTATGTCTACTGCAACAAGGTTGGATGAAGATAAAAAGGGCAAGAGTGTAGATATCTCAAGCTATAGAGGGATGATTGGATCATTGCTTTACTTGACAGCAAGTAGACCAGACATCATGTTTGCAATATGTCTATGTGCAATATTTCAAGTCAATCCAAAAGAATCACATTTGATGGCTGTAAAGAGGATTTTCAGATATTTGAAGGGAACTCCAAACTTGGGATTATGGTATCCTAAGGGAACTGGTTTTGAAGCTGTTGGATACACATGTATCAACTTCTACACCTGAAGCTGAATACATAGCTGCAGGGAGTTATTGTGCTCAAGTGCTTTGGATTAGAAATTAGCTAATGGATTATGGCCTAGTGTTACACAAAATTCCTATCATGTGTGACAATACTAGTGCTACATCTATAGTAGCTAATCCAGTTAATCATTCTAGGATAAAGCACATTGATGTGAGGTACCATTTCATTAGAGAACATGCTACTAATGGTACCATTGAGCTCATTTTTGTACCGACAGAAAAATAACTAGCTGACATTTTTACTAAACCATTGGATGAAGCAACTTTCACTAGACTTGTAGATGAAATTGGTATGCTCAATTCTTCATCCTAAGGCAAGAACTCAGCTAATGTTGTGCAACAGATTAATCTCCAGTAAATCAAAATTAATTTGATTAAATTAGAATTAACTGAAATATGAATTATAAATATTTCAGAAATCTTTGTATATTTGTCTTTCAAATTTAATTAACTTGGAATTTTTCAAATTCTGAGTAAACTACTTAGTTAATTTACATCCTTAATATGTAAAATTAACTCAAGGCAGAATTATAATAACTAAAAGTATCTAGAGAACTGAGTTCTCGATAAGTATAAAGTGACTTCTCGACAAGTCATTTTAAGACTTCTCGAGTGAGTCTTCGATAAGTCATCTTACTGACTTCTCGTGTGACTTCTCGATAGGTTCAAAATGACTTATCGATAAGTCCTTATAGAGTTCTCTAGTAGTATTCATTCACAGAGTTCTCTATAAGTACAAACTTTAGCTTATCAATAACTCGGAACTGAGATATTTAAATTGATAAATTATTTTGGTAAAATAATTTTGGAAAATGCATTCTAATTTTATTTTGAATTTATTCAAATAATAGTTAGAATTAATTCAGTCCTTTTTGGACAAACTGGGCATTTATCTGACATCTCGATAAGTCGTTCTTGAGTTCTCTATAAGAGTAATTTAAAATGACTTCTCGATATGTACTTCACTTCTCTAAATGACTTCTCGGTAGACAAATTCCAAATGTCTATTTTTGAGTTATCTACAAGTCATCTTCTTTTACTATAAAACCCAGACTTCTCGATACATACTTACTTACAGCTTTTGAGATCTAAAGTGTCACACCCCCAACTTAAATAGCAGATTAAATATAGCTATTACAACATTTTAAAAGAAATAACATAACCAAATCCAAGATCTTACAGTTTAGGGTTTGGAACAGCCCAATACTACCAACAACTATTACATCTGATTTTAAATACCGAGTCCTCACACAAAACTACTATCTCTTATTCTACCTGAGCTCGAACATAAGCATCAGCATCACAGGTCTTACGGGCAGTCTGCTTGAATCTAACCATAGCTGCTAGCTGTAATATCAGGGTAAAGCAAGGAGTGAGCCAAATGCTCAACAAGTGCTAACAGTACGATATAAAACATAAATCGAGATATACATTAAAGAATGACAATAGAAAGACATAACCAATGATAACGAGGGAATAAACTATGGGTGATGGCATCATTTTTTGCTTGTATCAAAACAATTTCAAAATCATGTCTTAATCAAAATCATTCTATGACGCTACGGATTACAGCCGGTGATCAGCCACGAAGTAATCCCGAACCTCGCTGGGTTCTAAACCATTAATGGGAATCCCTAGGCAACTTTTAAGCCTAATATAAGTGTGGAAAGGACTCGCGTCTCAGTCCAGATCCACCATTCAAGAAAACATTTATCTCCCTTTGGGACTGAAAACCCATATTTTATTTATTTCAAAACTGATGCCGAATTATAACAAAAATCTCTTTTTACAGTAAACATTTTTATCAAGGAATTATAGATCAACTCGAAACACGGGAAATAAGGTACTGAATATCAGGGCCATGATTCACAAAACTATACTCTATTCAAGTAATTGAATGGTTTTCATATATCAAAGTTTGGACAAGGGGATTTAGTGAGGCTATTGGATATTATAAAAAGGGTAATGCCAAATTGGGCTTTAAGCAATGGTTTCTCATCAAGGTTCAAGTGCTGGATCATCAAGAAGGTAAGCTTCATGAATACTAAGGGTGTTAGGGTATGCAGAAATGATCTTTAACTCAGGATATATCAGAATTGTCAAGCTTTAGGATAAGAAAGAGGGTATCAATCAATGAGGAATCACGTTAGTAAGTATCTGAGAGTTCAAGGTAAGGTTCTATAGGGGTTCAAGTTTCAGGGTGAGATATTAATACTTAGGAATCATTATCATGTTAATCAAGAGGATCAATCAAGTATTATAACAACTTTTTATTTTATCATGGTATTCAACTATCATGAAAATACTTTTGAACTACTTGCAATACGTACTCGAGGGTTCATGGCATCTCTATATAATTCAAAGATAAACATAAGATACACTTGATTTAATATATCAAATGACACAGGATAGTTGTAGCAATGTATGAACTATTAGCAGTAAATACGAAGGTCAAGTTGAATCACTTGCCTTGAGAAAGGCTGGTCTGGTCTGACTGGTAGGAGCAACTGGAGCTTCACTCGACCTTTATGGAAAGTTTTCCCTCGTCTCGAGATCCTACATAAATAATAATAATCCTCATTATAATATATTCTCACCAACTTAACCTATTTACAACCCGAAATTAAATACGGATGGAACTTAGGCCTATATGCACTTAATTTTATATTCACTTTTAAATTACAAATTTACACACATAGCCACATAATCACATATCATATATTAATACCAAATAACACCATATACACCATAATGCAACACTAGGCTTGGATGATCTCGACTCACAACTTAAGTCACTTGGTCGCTAAACTAGACAAAGTCTTCAAATTTTGGCTTCCTAACTCGATGTACCTTTACTAAACTATCCAAAAACCTATTGACCCTCACTTGTGCCTTTTGCTCTACTGACCTTATACTATCTTACAACTATGGTGGTCAACCTAAATCTCACTCCTAAATGTTCTAAAACTATGTGATAAGTGAAAGTGCTCACTGGTGCAAATTTCAGAATGACAACTATGGTTTCTTGAGTGCATTAGACACTCTTAAACTACAATTTTTCCTTCAAATCTTTTACACAAGACTCTCCTGACCTAAGGGCATCTCAAAAACTTGATGTGGCTCAAGGGCCTGGATTGGGCCTTCTTGGGCCTAAGCTAAAAGTCCAAGGTTCCCCTATTTTTCTGGGCAAAAAGCGCCCTAACTTGAATTAACTTGTGACACATGGTTCTAACTCATATCCTATGAACTATGGTTGGAAAAACTTCTCTGACACTCCCTCTAACTAAGGCCCAACAGGGCCTAATGAGGGCCTACCCATGACATGGTCAAATCTCCCTATTTCTAAGTTGCAACAAAACTGTCCCTTGCTGGACAGATTTAGTTATTCTACTTGTGCACCTAACCAAATGACATGCAAACCTCCAACCAACACCTAAAACCTTTTATATATTCCCAATACTAACTTCTGGTGGCTTGGTCCTCAAAGTTCACATCAATGACATGGTCCAAACTCACTCTAAACCTCAGGGTACTAAACTGATTTTCTGCAGAAACTATAACTCTCCTTTCTCCAAGGTTTTGACTTGACAAACTCAACTACCAACAACCCAATACCCAAACCAAGACTTAAACATGGTGATCTACTGAACTAACTCCCTTATACTCAAAATAATTTTGGTGGAGATCATCCTTACCTAAGGTACAATTATGACAAAACAAAAGAAACCACATTTCACAACTCACAAATCTTCATGCTTTTGAAACAACAAGATATGCATTTTTATGAAAGATAACCATGAATTATTACCATGCATCAAGGAGCATTAATCAATATTAACACCTTATTTCTACTGAAATTAAAGCTCACTAATAAAATCTTTCCAAATGATCAAAATCTTATAACATTCTAAGAGAAATCCACATGCATGCGTGTCTTCAAGTTTTGCAAGCCAAACAACATGTTTTCTAAATATGTTTTACCAAGAAATTTACATGCAAGCCTAGCATGAGCTATATCTAGATGATCACTTAGCATGCAAGGAGTTTCATCAAATTTTCACCATAAAATTCAAGCCATTATCACATAAATATGCAAAAATTGAAAAAAGCAACAAGAATAGTCTTAAGGACCATTCATTCGGCTCCCCTATGGTCATGGCCGAATGAAATGGAAGGGAATGGCCATTTAATCATCAAGAGTTTCCTTCTCAAGACTTGGCACTTATCCATTCCTTGTAGTCCTCTCAAAAACAACCCTAAACTCACAAGAATCAAGGTTGTACTTTGAGTTTCAACTAGAACCTTAACATGCAACTTTAAAACTTGAACTTTTTACTCAAAACTCTTTGGAATATATGTGATCATGGTATGGGAAGTAACATTTACTTTTGTAGAAGGTGGAAACTTGGTGGAGGAATGAAGAAAATTGGGAGGGGGTTGGTCTCGGCTGAAAACCCGAGAGGAGGGAGAGGAGGGCCGAGAGTGAGAGGGAGGAGGGAAGAAAGAGTGTGGTGGTGAGTGGAGTGTGAAATGATCGTGGCACTTGCTTGTTTTAAGGTTTTTGATTTGACAAAAATGAGTGGGAATGAGAATTGACAAGACTATTCCTCCACTTATACTTGGTTCATTTTGCATGCAAGGGTAAAGAAGGAATTTGGCTAGAAAAATTAGAGTTAGTGGGGTTGGAATTGTCCTCTTTGTCCTTGAAAAGAATGAAAGGGTGGTTTGTATGCAAGGGTTTTCTTGTAATTTGCTAAATATGACAACTAAAATTTATAAAGATTTATTTTTATAAAATAAAATACAAGTTCAAAAATTATAAAATTTATACCATAAAATAACTTGGATTTTTAGAAATTTTATAAAACTATTTTTGAATTTTGTGAACAAATAACTTTAAAAAGATATTTATTCAAGGTTTAAGATATTCCTTATAAATCAAAAATGAAAGAAATAATTAAACTTTTGATTTGAAAAATCATATACCGCATATCGAAAATTTAAGACGCAGATATTCTCATTCACACAAGCATACAATAGTTGAATATATTGGCATTCGGCTTTATAATTACACCAAATTTTACAATTAATATTACACGGAAATGCCGGTTGTAACATCCTCTCCCCCTTAAGGGATTCTGTCCTCAGAATCTAAGAGAACAGATGAGGATACCAGAAACGCATATCAAACTCTAACTCCCAAGTCGATTCTTCGACCTTAGGGTTCCTCCAAAGGACTTTTACTAACTTTACTGACTTATTTTTAAGGCTCTTCTCTTTCCAGTCGAGTATTTTAACCGGTTGCTCCACAAATGACAGGTCTGCCTGAATTTCTACAGGTCCATATTCTATCACATGACTAGCATCGGGATTATACTTCTTAAGCAACGACACATGAAACACATTATGCACGTGCTGATACTGAGGTGGTAAGGCCAACTCATAGGCCACCTTCCATACTTGACTCAAAATTTCAAAAGGACCTATGTATCTAGGTGCTAACTTTCCTTTCTTGCCAAATCTAGACAACCCTTTTCTAGGTGACACCTTCAACAAAATAGCTTCGCCAATTTGGAATTGAACATCCTTACGCGCTGGATCCGCATACTTCCTCTGTCTATCTTGAGTAGCAAGCAACCTTTTCTGAATTAACTTGACTGAATCATGCAACTGTTGTTCCAATTCCGAGCCGAGAATCCTTCCTTCTCCTACTTCATCCCAACTTGTTGGTGATCTACATTTTCGCCCGTACAAAGCTTCGTATGGTGGCATGCCGATACTGGAATGATAGCTATTGTTGTAAGAGAATTCAATCAATGGCAAGTGGTCGTCCCAACTTCCTGCAAAATTGATTGCACAACTGCGCAACATGTCTTCGATTGTTTGAATTGTCCTTTCACTCTGGCCATCAGTCTGCGGGTGGTATGTCGTGCTCATATTCAACTTCGTGCCAAGACATTCCTGAAATTGCTTCCAGAATCTCGAGTTAAATCGGGGATCTCTGTCTAAAACTATCGATACGGGTACTCCATGTCTTAGTACGATTTCACGCACGTACAGATGAACCAATTTGTCCAATGACGACTTCTCATTAATTGGAAGGAAATGCGCCGACTTCGTAAGACGATCAACTATAACCCATATTGCGTCATGCCCGGATTTCATTCGCGGTAGTCCTACTATAAAGTCCATAGCGATATTTTCCCATTTCCATTCTGGAATCTTCAGTGACTGAATTAATCCGCTTGGTCGTTGATGTTCTGCCTTCACTTTCTGACAAGTATAACACTTCGCAACCCATTCTGCCATGTCTCGCTTCATATTTGGCCACCAAAAGTTCTTCTTTAAGTCTCGATACATCTTGGTACTTCCCGGGTGGATTGAAAATTTCGAATTGTGGGCTTCGTGGAGAATCTCATTCCTTAAATCAGGTACATGAGGAAACCAAATTCTGGAAGAAAACCTTAGTATCCCTTGCTCATCCCTTTGAGTATTAATCTCCTCTCCAGATAACTGATTCTTCTCTTTCTCTATTACTTCTTTTTGACACTTGTTTATCTTTTCCACTAGTGTTGGCTGAAAGGTCATTGCACGACAAACTTCCTCAACTTTTCCGCAAGCACAAAGTTCCAGTTCAAATCTCTCGATTTCTTCAGATAACTCTTTTGATGTTATCATCATACTCAGTCTCTCCTTCCTACTCAGAGCATCAGCCACTACATTCGCCTTTCCAGGATGGTAATTTATCGAGCAGTCATAGTCCTTGATCAATTCCAACCATCTCCTCTGCCTCATATTGAGCTCCTTCTGAGTGAAAATGTACTTTAAACTCTTGTGATCCGTGTAGATTTCACACTTCTCTCCGTAGAGGTAATGTATCCAAATCTTAAGTGCGAACACTATGGCGGCTAGTTCCAAGTCATGCGTCGGGTACTTTAACTCATGCGGTTTCAACTGTCTTGACGCATATGCGATCACTTTACCGTGTTGCATTAACACACAACCCAAACCCTTATGTGAAGCGTCGCTGAAAATTACAAAGTTCCCTTGATCATCTGGTAGTACTAACATCGGAGCGGTTACCAATCTCTGTTTCAACTCTTGAAAGCTATCCTCATATTCTGCACTCCATTCGAACTTCTGATTCTTTCTGGTTAACTTGGTCAATGGCGTGGCAATTTTCAAAAAATCCTTGACGAACCTTCTATAGTATCCTGCCAACCTTAGAAAACTTCGCACTTCTGTAGGAGTCTTTGGCCTCTCCCAACTCATAACTGCCTCAATCTTTGCCGGATCCACTTTAACTCCTTCATTTACAATGACATGCCCCAAAAATTGAACTTCCTTTAACCAAAACTCACATTTGGTAAACTTGGCATACAACTTCTCTTGCCGAAGTACCTCTAATGCTATCCAGAGGTGCTGCTTATGTTCTTCTTCCGACTTAGAATAAATAAGGATGTCATCAATAAATACCACGACAAATTTGTCCAAATACTCCTTAAATACCCGATTCATCAGATCCATAAATGCGGTCGGAGCATTGGTTAATCCAAACGGCATTACTAGGAATTCATAATGCCCATATCTGGTCCTAAATATTGTCTTGGGAATATCTTCTTCTTTGATCTTTAATTGATGGTATCCCGATCTCAAGTCAATCTTTAAAAAGCATTTTGCTCCCTTCAGCTGATCAAAAAGGTCATCTATTCTTGGTAGTGGGTAGCGGTTCTTGATCATCACCTTATTCAACTCCCGATAATCTATGCATAGCCGCATACTCCCATCTTTCTTCTTGACAAACAGAACAGGTGCTCCCCATGGCGACGTGCTTGGCCGTATCACTCCTTTATCTAACAATTCTTGTAGTTGGCTCGCCAACTCTTTCATTTCTGCTAGTGCCATCCTATATGGGGCCTTTGAAACTGGTTCCGTGCCTGGAGCAAGGTTGATCTCGAACTTGATTTGTCGATCTGGTGGTAAGCTTGGTAGTTCGTCGGGAAACACATCGGGAAACTCGTTAACTACGGGGATATCTTTTATGCTGGGACTGCCTTTTTCTGAATCCACTACATACGCTAGGAACGATTCACAACCTTTTCTAAGTAGCTTCTTAGCCTGAACAATTGTAAGAAATAGCTGTTCTTGCCTCCGCCCCTTAAATACTACCTTCTCTCCACTCTTCGTCTTTAAATACACTTTCTTGGTCTTACAATTAATCTGAGCGTTATTCTCTCCTAACCAATCTATACCTAGAATTATATCAAACTCCCCCAACTTGAAGAGTATCAAGTCGGCTAAAAACTTATATCCTGAAATGTCGACCTCACACTTCGGACAGAATTGATTCACAGGAATCTTCTCTTGGGTCACAATTACCATATTTACTACCTCACTCATAATCATTTTATCACATTGAAGCTTATCAACAAAAGTTTCTGATATGAAAGATCTTGTTGCTCCCGAATCAATCAATACTTTAGCTTTGACATTATTGAGTAAAAGTGTACCTGCTATCACCTCAGAATTCTGAACAGCATCCTTCATCTTCAAATCAAATGTCCTTGCTATTGCTTGCGGGGTTGGTGCGGGTGGTGGAGGTAATGCTAATACCTCGGCTGGCACGCTTGCACTGGTACTTGCCACGTTCATCAGAGCTTTGACTGGTCCGGTTGCCTTGCACTCTCTAGCTATGTGTCCAGTTCTCCCACACTTGTAACATGTAACTCCTGGCTTCGGTATCTTGCACTCATTTGCCAAATGTCCCTTCTGATTACACCTATAGCATGTCATGCTCAGCTTATTACATAGTCCAGGGTGCCTTCTTCCACAGTGCTTGCACTCCGGTCTCTGGAACCTGTTTTCTCTAACTTGCCCTTGGCTCACCTAATTGTTCCCCTTCGATTCTTGCCTTTTGCCCAAATTTCCTTTCTTTTGAAAATTTCCGCCCTTATGGAAACCAATCCTCTTTACATTCCGATCTTGTGAACTCCCTGCTTCAGACTTTTCTCCATAAAATGGAACCTTCCTCTTCTTGTTATCCCTTTCCTTCCTTGACTGCGTCCCATTATTCTCAATCAGAGCAGCTTTCTATACTACTCCCGCGTAAGTTTCAAGCTCAAACATAGCCACTCTATCTCTGATCCAAGGCTCCAATCCTTGCTGAAATTTCTTTGCTTTTTCCTCCTCAGTGCTGGTATACTTTGTCACAAACCTTGATAACTCAGTAAACTTCTTCTCATACTCCAGTACAGTCATGTTCCCTTGCTTCAACTCCAAAAATTTAAGCTCCATCTGATTCTGCATGGACTTGGGGTAATACTTGTCCAGAAATAACTTCTTAAATCTCTCCCATGAAACCTGCTGAGTGACTTCCATAGCTTTTACTGATTCCCACCAATAGATGACTTCTCCCTTCAAGAAGTAAGTAGCATACGGCGTCTTCTGATCGTCTCCTAACTGTACCAACTCAAAAGCCCTTTCCATCTCCTTGATCCATGTGTTAGCTATCACTGGATCAGTGGTATCATGAAATGCAGGTGGATTCACATTCTGAAAAGCCTTGAAAGTGACAATTTGTCTAGGTGGTACTGGTGGTTCAGGTGGTTGGTGTGGTTCACTGTTATCTTGGTTTTCCATTCGTTGTTGAAGAGTTAGTTGTTGTTGAGCTATAGCTTTGGTTTGTTGTTGCAAAGTTTCCAGTAGTCGAAGAATGTTTGGGTCTGTGGTGGATGTGGTTGTTGGATTCTTCTTTTTGGGAGGCATGATCCTGAAATAATAGTTATGTCAAAACAGATATGAATGATAAAATGATTCGAGGGTATCGCATGGCATTCTTATTTACATATGGGGTCAAGTTTCCAAATTAAGCAGATATGGTGATGCATATAAAAACGTAAAATAACAGTTGAGAGCAAATGGAACAATAGAACATAATTATTGAAATTTTTAAAGGTCACAATACATAGGATTAGGACAAAGTCTGATTCTAGGAATAACAAGCTTATTTAAAGGAAACAACGGAAACAACTGGGGATTCCACAGAGTCTGATAGTACAACAACATGAAAGGTAAATGGAAAGAACTAAGGCTCCACTCCATCTGAACGGGGCTTGGTAGTCTTTTCTTCTCGAAGCGTCTTCACAATGCTCTGGACCCATCCGCCACCATCTGAATGACATACTGGCTGGTGCGGTCCCGGTGCGCTGGCATCTCCTCAAGCTTAGTGTTGACGTACTGAACCAAGGTCTCAAGTCTCGCAGTCATCTGCTCCTTGGGCTTCCCTTCGTAGTTTCGGCTGTCCAGATACACGTTCTTCAGTCGGTCTATCAGTCGGTCGTACTTGCCCTGAAGCATGTCGAGCTCGCGCCTCAACTCAGCATACACGGTGAAAGCAATAGTGTCGTCCGACCCAGAGGATGACGAGGAATGCGCCCTTTGCTGACAACCAATAAGAGGAGTATTAATAATAAATTTACTTAACCTACTCTCTCGCATAATATCTATAATCTACACATATATCCTATAACCTATTTGGGCTATCCAGGGACTCTAAACCGTAGCTCTGATACCAAAACCTGTCACACCCCCAACTTAAATAGCAGATTAAATATAGCTATTACAACATTTTAAAAGAAATAACATAACCAAATCCAAGATCTTACACTTTAGGGTTTGGAACAGCCCAATACTACCAACTATCACATCTGATTTTAAATACCGAGTCCTCACACAAAACTACTATCTCTTATTCTACCTGAGCTCGAACATAAGCATCAACATCACAGGTCTTACGGGCAGTCTGCTTGAATCTAACCATAGCTGCTAGCTGTAATATCAGGGTAGAGCAAGGAGTGAGCCAAATGCTCAACAAGTGCTAACAGTACGATACAAAACATAAATCGAGATATACATTAAAGAATGACAATGGAAAGACATAACCAATGATAACGAGGGAATAAACTATGGGTGATGGCATCATTTTTTGCTTGTATCAAAACAATTTCAAAATCATGTCTTAATCAAAATCATTTTATGACGCTACGGATTACAGCCGGTGATCAGCCGCGAAGTAATCCCAAACCTCGCTGGGTTCTAAAACATTAATGGGAATCCCTAGGCAACTTTTAAGCCTAATATAAGTGTGGAAAGGACTCGCGTCTCAGTCCAGATCCACCATTCAAGAAAACATTTATCCCCCTTTGGGACTGAAAACCCACATTTTATTTATTTCAAAACTGATGCCGAATTATAACAAAAATCTCTTTTTACAGTAAACATTTTTATCAAGGAATTATAGATCAACTCGAAACAAGGGAAATAAGGTACTGAATATCAGGGCCATGATTCACAAAACTATACTCTATTCAAGTAATTGAATGGTTTTCATATATCAAAGATTGGATAAGGGGATTTAGTGAGGCTATTGGATATTATAAAAAAGGTAATGCCAAATTGGGCTTTAAGCAATGGTTTCTCATGAAGGTTCAAGTGCTGGATCATCAAGAAGGTAAGCTTCATGAATACTAAGGGTGTTAGGGTATTCAGAAATGATCTTTAACTCAGGATATATCAGAATTGTCAAGCTTTAGGATAAGAAAGAGGGTATCAATCAATGAGGAATTACGTTGGTAAGTATCTGACTATCAGAGTTCAAGGTAAGGTTCTATAAGGGTTCAAGTTTCAGGGTGAGATATTAATACTTAGGAATCATTAGCATGTTAATCAAGAGGATCAATCAAGTATTATAACAACTCTTTATTTTATCATAGCATTCAACTATCATGAAAAGACTTTTGAACTACTTGCAATACGTACTCGAGGGTTCATGGCATCTCTATATAATTCAAAGATAAACATAAGATACGCTTGATTTAATATATCAAATGACACAGGATTGTTGTAGCAATGTATGAACTATTAGCAGTAAATACGAAGGTCAAGTTGAATCACTTGCCTTGAGAAAGGCTAGTCTGGTCTGACTGGTAAGAGCAACTGGAGCTTCACTCGACCTTTATGGCAAGTTTTCCCTCGTCTCGAGATCCTACATAAATAATAATAATCCTCATTATAATATATTCTCACCAACTTAACCTATTTACAACCCGAAATTAAACACGGATGGCACTTAGGCCTATATGCACTTAATTTTATATTCACTTTTAAATTACAAATGTACACACATAGCCACATAATCACATATCATATATTAATACCAAATAACACCATATACACCATAATGCAACACTAGGCTTGGATGATCTCGACTCACAACTTAAGTCACTTGGTCGCTAAACTAGACAAAGTCTTCAAATTTTGGCTTCCTAACTCGATGTGCCTTTACTAAACTATCCAAAAACCTATTAACCCTCACTTGTGCCTTTTGCTCTACTGACCTTATACTATCTTAAAACTATGGTGGTCAACCTAAATCTCACTCCTAAATGTTCTAAAACTATGTGATAAGTGAAAGTGCTCACTGGTGCAAATTTCAGAATGACAACTATGGTTTCTTGAGTGCATTAGACACTCTTAAACTACAATTTTTCCTTCAAAACTTTTACACAAAACTCTCCTGACCTAAGGGCATCTCAAAAACTTGATGTGGCTCAAGGGCCTGGCTTGGGCCTTCTTGGGCCTAAGCTAAAAGTCCAAGGTTCCCCTGTTTTTCTGGGCAGAAAGCGCCCTGACTTGAATTAACCTGTGACACATGGTTCTAACTCATATCCTATGAACTATGGTTGGAAAAACTTCTCTGACACTCCCTCTAACTAAGGCCCAACAGGGCCGAATGAGGGCCTACCCATGACATGGTCAAATCTCCCTATTTCTAAGTTGCAACAAAACTATCCCCTGCTGGACAGATTTTATTATTCTACTTGTGCACCTAACCAAATGACATGCAAACCTCCAACAAACACCTAAAACCTTTTACATATTCCCAATACTAACTTCTGGTGGCTTGGGCCTCAAAGTGCACATCAATGACATGGTCCAAACTCACTCTAAACCTCAGGGTACTAAACTGATTTTCTGCAGAAACTATAACTCTCCTTTCTCCAAGGTTTTGACTTGACAAACTCAACTACCAACAACCCAATACCCAAACCAAGACTTAAACATGGTGATCTACTGAACTAACTCCCTTATACTCAAAATAATTTTGGTGGAGATCATCCTTACCTAAGGTACAATTATGACAAAATAAAAGAAACCACATTTCACAACTCACAAATCTTCATGCTTTTGAAACAACAAGATATGCATTTTTATGAAAGATAACCACGAATTATTACCATGCATCAAGGAGAATTAATCAATATTAACACCTTATTTCTACTGAAATTAAAGCTCACTAACAAAATCTTTCCAAATGATCAAAATCTTATAACATTCTAAGAGAAATCCACATGCATGCGTGTCTTCAAGTTTTGCAAGCCAAACAACATGTTTTCTAAATATGTTTTACCAAGAAATTTACATGCAAGCCTAGCATGAGCTATATCTAGATGATCACTTAGCATGCAAGGAGTTTCATCAAATTTTCACCATAAAATTCAAGCCATTATCACATAAATATGCAAAAATTGAATATATTGGAGGGCCGAGAGTGAGAGGGAGGAGGGAAGAAAGAGTGTGGTGGTGAGTGGAGTGTGAAATGATCATGGCACTTGCTTGTTTTATGGTTTTTGATTTGACAAAAATGAGTGGGAATGAGAATTGACAAGACTATCCCTCCACTTATACTTGGTTCATTTTGCATGCAAGGGTAAAGAAGGAATTTGGCTAGAAAAATAAGAGTTAATGGGGTTGGAATTATCCTCTTTGTCCTTGAAAAGAATGAAAGGGTGGTTTGCATGCAAGGGCTTTCTTGTAATTTTCTAAATATGACAACTAAAATTTATAAAGATTTATTTTTATAAAATAAAATACAAGTTCAAAAATTATAAAATTTATACCATAAAATAACTTGGATTTTTAGAAATTTTATAAAACTACTTTTGAATTTTGTGAACAAATAAATTTAAAAAGATATTTATTCAAGGTTTAAGATATTCCTTATAAATCAAAAATGAAAGAAATAATTAAACTTTTGATTTGAAAAATCATATACCGCATATCGAAAATTTAAGACGCAGATATTCTCATTCACACAAGCATACAATAGTTGAATATATTGGCATTCGGCTTTATAATTACACCAAATTTTACAATTAATATTACACGGAAATGCCGGTTGTAACATAAAGTGACCTAGCTTTCAATCCATAACCGTTTTCTCTCTCATTTTTTATCCTTTCTCAGAGATCTTTCCTTGCCATTCATTTTCATCAATCAACTATGGCTCAAAATGTTGCTAGGGCATCTATCCCGGAGAAAGGAACTAACTATCTTGCTTTCACTGATGCAAAACAAGCTCCTGATAGTTTCAAGGGGTTTGTAAAACTAATGTCTGAATCCTATCTTGCAGGTGCTTTGACTGCAAATCCAGTACTGTATCTAGATGTGCTGCATGATTTCTGGACTACTGCTATAGTGAGGACTGATGTTAATAACAATTCTCTCTCTCTGGTGGTGACATGCACAATTGGAGGCCAATAATTAGAATTCAATGATCAAGATGTGAATAGAGCTTTGGGACTGCCAACTGAGAATCTAATGGAGGTACCAACTCCTGATGAGCTGACTGGGCTTATGGACTTCATCAATTATGATGGGAGAATCAACCTGTCAAGCTTAAACAGAACCAATCTAAGGAAGGAGTGGTCATTCATCTTTGACTCTGTAGTAAGAGCCTTTACTTACAGAAAAATAGGATATGACAATATCTCAAGTGTTGTGCAAAAGCTGGTGTATTCAATTGCCCACAATAGACACCTGAATGTTGGTCTACTGATCTTGGAAGAACTTGCAACCAGGCTGGTTATGCCTCTAACAGCTAGAGGTAAGGAAATCTTCTTTCCTAGGTTTATTATGTCCACTTTAAATAATAAAGTAGCTGACATACATTTGTTGAATGGTATAGATAGTACTAAGATAGGCAACTGTAAGCAAGTGTCCAAGATAATATTTAGCTCACTTACTACAAAGAATAAGGTCAATGTAAGTCTGAAAATCACTCCATTTATGTTGGAAAGATTTAGGACCTGTCCTTATCCTATGCCTAACATGAGATCAAATGCACAATCTAGTACAGCTATGATTCCTGAACCTGTGGAAGTACAAACACGGGATCACCAACAGGGATCTTCCCAAGCTGCAACCAATCTTTCACAACCTTTAGAAGCTAGGAAACCAACTACCTCATCTTCTCAAAAAGGTGAGAGTGATGAGGAGAAACCTAGCTGCAATAAATGAGAGTGATGAGGAGAAAGCTGAAAGAGTATCACCTCTGGTCAAAAGATCCAAAAGAAGTAAACAAACTGAGCTGACCACTCTATCTTCCTCTACATCCTCCCCACAGGATGCAATTGTAAAAATAACCAGGAGTGAGTCTGCACAGCCTGCGTCAGAAGCAATTCAAGTGTATGGTAGGAGAAACAAGGAAGGCACTCACTGTGAGAGCACATCTCTTGAAGCTCCCTCATCTATTCAGGGGGAGCTGCTAACACTCACAACTGAGCAACAATTTCTTATATCCAATATTTCTTCTATCCCAATTCCACTTGACTCCATTTCTCAAGTGCACCAAAAATTAAGTGACTTAGCTCAAGAAGCTTTGCTCACCACCCAGATACCTCTTTTAGATGATGAGAGGCTACATGCTGGAGTAGACCTTGATGACACCATCACAAACATGAGGGTTCATCAGTCTTTACTGAAGACCCCATGGATATCTCTAAGCACCTTCATGTGCAAAATAGTCCACACAGACTGAAAGGTTTGAGGGTAGTACTCCTGAGGGGGAGCTATCTAAATCCTCTCCAATTCAATTGGAGGTTCCTCAAGAAGGAACAACTCCCTTCATAACTCTAGCAAAAGTTGCCTTAGCATTAAGAGCTAGAAGTACAATTGCCTATAAAAATGTCATGAGAAAGGCAAGCATAGCACATTCAAGTGCCAGTATGTTGCAAGACATACAAGGGTTTGAAGTTGGTGCACATGGCAGTAAACCAGTCAAATCCACTCTAATTCAATTGGAGGCTCCCATTATAAGTAGAGGATAACACACTGTCATAACCACAGAGCAATCTGTGAGTCAAACTGTGACCCCAGTCATAGATGCTTATGCACTCACTCTTCTGGTGAAATGAGTATGATTAGCCCTATATGGATCTCCCCTAATCATATGATCACAGATTAACTCTTCTCACCCACCTCTTATTTCTGTAGGACAACAACAATTGAGCCTTTCATGTGAGAATGTGAGAAAAGATTGAGAGAATCACAGAAAATAAGAGAGGCAGGATCCTTCCTGGAAAAAGGAGAGGTAGATGAGAGTCCGAATTTAGCAATCCTTGTGATTTTACTCTGACTCTTAAAGGTCATGAGGCTAGTGCAGTGAGAAGTAGTGAGACTACTTATTCAAAAGAACAGAGAGCTTAGGAATTTCATATTCTATTCTACTTGATAAACTCATCACTACAGACTTCACTAAAGCTTGAAGCTGCTGATAGTGTTCTAAATGAACATTGACAAAACCTTGAACAATGTGCATATAGTTGGATCTTTCTTCCTGAAGATAATGTCAAAAAGGGGGAGAATATATATAAATGCCAAAACAGCTAATGGATGTTGCCAGATAATAATATTCTTTTCTTGATAGGGGAGAAGGAAGAATAAATCTAAATACAACTCACAAAAGAAGATCAGATGGGAAAATTGGGTTATGCATTTAGATAAAGTTTTGACATCATAATCAGAACTTGTGCATTATTTCATAATGAGCAAGTTGGGGGAGATTGTATATAATAGATGATGTCAAAGATTACTGGAGCTAACAATTTCAGTAGCATCTATGATTTGAGTGGAAGATTAATGAATAGTTATTTTCAGTAATCAGTTAAGCTTGGGGCCAACCCTAAGTTAGTTGTATTGTTATCTAAATTTGTATTCTGTACTTGTAACACTTAGAGTCTGTAAAAATGCAAAGGAGCAGACTTGAGTCTTTTTCCTAAAACAGTATCAAGCCTAAGGATTCTATCTGTAAGAAGATCGAGAAGATCATGCCTCAGAAGAATTTTGAAGAATCTTGGAGTTGAATAAATCTGTTTGGATAAAAATACTCTAAGTCAAGATCTCTACAAGTCACGGATTTAGTGTTATAAAGAAGTCATTAGAGAACTTCAAATGATTTATCGAGAATTCAGGAAAGCTACTAGAGAACTCAGAGAGATATCGACAAGTCAAGAAGACATGAAGGTTGGAGATATCGACAAGTCATTTCTTCATTAGAGAACTCAGATTTATCGATAAGTCTACATTCATTAGAGAACTCTGACTTATCGATAAGTCAAAGTCCACTAGAGAACTCGGAGATATCGATAAGTCAAAATTCACTAGAGAACTCTAAGTTATCGACAAGTCAAAGTGAAGACATGATGTTGAGAGATCTCGACAAGCCAAAGTTTCATTCGAGAACTCAGAGACCTCTATAAGTCAAATTCACTAGAGCATTAGAGATCTCAATAAGTCATTATACTTATCGAGATGTCAAGATCTCTATATGCCTAATTGGAGATCTCGAGTGAAATTCTCAAAGTACAAAATCACAGACCAGTTCAATATCCAAGATAAACAATTAACAAACAATCCAACCAGCTGGATTGACAAGTTTACAAAAAGCAGCTTGAAGGATGTGCAAGATCAATGGTGAAGATTAACTGACAAAAGAGGATCAAGTATTCACAGGATGCCAAAAAAAATATTAAGCCAGAAATAGAAGGTTCACTTTTCCTAACATGAAAATGACAAGTGACAGTTTAGTAAAGGTTAATAGCATGTCTTTTTGTACATTGTGTAAACTAGTAGTTAACTGAGTTATAAAGTTAACACTGGTCTTTTGTCAATTGTAACAATCTAGATAGAAAATCTTGTAATTCTCTCAAGAAGAAGCTAAGCTCTTTAAACAAAGAGCCTAGAAATTTTGTAGCAAAACATTCTTGATTTTTAATATAAAAATTAAGTGAGTTTTGAAAAGATTGCGTTCTTTTTTATTGTATGTTTATTTACTGCATTAACACATCTTCTCTACAAAATTAAATTTACTTTGTTCAACCAAAAACATTCAAGAAAAGCTTAAAAATATTAAAACATATTCACCCCCCTGTGTGTTATTCATTTCCTAACAAGTGGTATCAGAGCAAAAACTGAAAGTAAACAGATTCAAGATCTTGGAATAATGAATACACGGAAAATCAGTAGCATCAAAATTCCTACTTTTGACAAAGCTAACTATACTCTATGGAAGAAGAAAATGATGTTATTCATAAGAATGGCCAGTCCACTGTATGTTCAGATTCTCAAAAATGGGCCCTTCATTCCTATGGTTACAGTTGATGAATCTACAGATGGAGACATGGTTATTCCAGATTATTATGCTCCCAAGGACCCTGCAGAATACACTGAGCCTGAGAAAGAGAAAGTCTCCCTGGATAGTGGCTTGCAGTTAATCTTAATTGAGTCACTTGGCAATGTAATGTATAACAACATTGTCAACAGTGACACTGTAAAACAGATTTGGGAAAAGATAGAGATATTGTATAATATATAATAGATGATGTCAAAGACTACTGGAGCTAACAATGTCATTAGCATCTATGATCTGAGTGGAAGATTAATGAATAGTTATTTTTAGTAATCGGTTAAGCTTGGGACCAACCCTAAGTTAGTTGTATTGTTATCTAAATTTGTATTATGTACTTGTAACACTTAAAGTCTATAAAAATGCAAAGGAGCAGACTGGAGTCTTTTTCCTAAAATAGTATCAAGCCTAAGGATTCTATCTGGAAGAAGATCGAGAAGATCATGCCTCGGAAGAATTTTGAAGAAGTTTGGAGTTGAATAAATCTGTTTGGAGAAAAATGTTCTAAGTCAAGATCTCTACAAGTCACAGATTTAATGTTATAGAGAAGTCATTCGAGAACTCCAGAATGACTTATCGAGAAGTCATTCAAACTCCAGAGAGTACCGATGGATAAGCAATATCTACTCGACGGATAAGCTATACATCTACTCGACAGATGAGCAATATCTACTCGACGGATAAGCAATATCCACCGGGAGTAGAGAAGTCAGGAAAGCTACTGGAGAACTCAAAAAGATATCGACAAGTCATTCTTTCACTAGAGAACTCAGAGTTATCGACAAGTCTATATCCATTCGAGAACTCAGAGATATCTACAAGTCAAGTGAAGTTATGAAGACTAGAGATCTCGATGAGCTGAAGACCTCTACAAGCCAAACTCATTATGGAGTACTAGAGATCTCGATAAGCCTTTGTACTTATCGAGATATCAAGTGTTCAAATGAATCAAAATGGAGATCTCGAAGTACAATCTCAAAGTACAGAATTACAGATCAGTTTAATATCCAAGATAAGCAATCAAAAAACAATCCAACAGCTGGATTGACAAGTCTACAAAAAGCAGCTTGAAGTGTATGCAAGATTAATGGCAAAGATTAACTGACAGAGGAAGATTAAAGTAAACACATTATAAAAAAGATATGCTGAGTCAGAAATGGAAGATTTGATTTTCTATAAATAGAAATGACAAGTGACATTTTAGAAAATCTAATAACATGTTTATTATCCACTGTGTAAACCAGCAGTTAACTGAGCTATAAAGTTAACACTGGTCCTCTAGTTAGAAGTAACAATTTAGATCAAAATTTTTGTAACACTCTCGACAAGAAGCTGAGCTCTTTAACTTCGAAGAGCTTAGAAATTTTGTATCGAAGCATCTTAATTTTTAATACAAAAATTAAGTGAGTTTTGAAGATCTGTGTTCTTTATTTTGTGCAAGTTTAATTTCTGCATGAACACTTTTCTATACAAGATTTAATTTACTTTGTTCAACCATTATCTTTCAAGAAAAGCCTAAAATCAGAAGAAAAAAAAAACATTCCCCCCCTGTGTGTGATTCATTACCTAACATATTGTGTGAGGGAACTGAAGAAGTTAGGTCAAACCAAAGAAGAATACTAATTCCACAGTATGAGGGTTTTTATGGAAAAGCCAAAGGATAGCATTACTGATGTGTTTGAAAGATTGAATAAGCTGATAAATGACTTGCAACTTCATGAAAAATACTATGAAGCTGAAGAAGTGAACCTAAAGTTCTTGCTTACTCTCCCTGATCATTTAGAACAGAAAATCTCAGCAATCAGGGAAGGGAGAGACTTGAGTAGAATAACACTGGAAGTTCTATATGGAAATCTCAAAACATATGAACTAGAAATGATTCAAAGGAAATTATTGAGATCTGGTCAAGGACATGTTGTAGATGGCTCAAGTGCTTTAATTGTAAATGAAAGCCAAACATCTAATGATGAATCAAGGTCTCAAACTCCAGTTTCCTCAACAAGTGATGTAACACCCCCAAATCCGGGGTCGGGGATCCGGGTTGTCACGAGTTCCATTTTCCTTAATAACACCCAATCTTAATAATTAATCAACTACTCTGTACTGTGACCCCACAATAAACACACACACCACAAGTTATAGTCTCAGAGATGAACATCCAAAAATAATCACAAGTTATTTTATTCCACAATTATCTGCCAATACACCTTAAAAGGTTTTCTGAATAAATTTACATTTTCTTTGCCATTATTACAATTCATAAATATACATAAATTTGGTACATCAAAAGTTGAAAGCCTAGCCTATTGGTAGTTCCTACCTCAGCTACAGCGACATCAACGCCTATAGGAAACTGCAGAACGTTTTCTATCCGCTCGCGAATTGGGAGCTTGGTCCTGTTCATCTTTTCTATCTGTTGTTGTGTGATGAAAGAAGAAAGCAAGGGTGGGCAGCAAGCCCACCAAAATAATATGTATAATGATTAACAATATATGAGCCTTCTCATAGTACTCATGAAAGTCTTGGTCAAAAGAAATGAACCAAGTTGATATCTTAATGCGATGAAGTCGCAAAATATTCAGTATATATATATACATTTATACTTTTCAAAATATTGGAAGTCCTCTTCCATGCATAATACACACAGAGTTCCAGTGTATAACTGTATAAAAATATCGTTGCAAGGTGATCTCATATATCTAACCTTGTCTCAACATTTTTCTGAAAATCTTTGTCATGCATAAGATAATCATTTACTAGATATAAGTTTAAAAGATGAAGTTACAAGATACTCCAATATACTTATATCTTTTCCAAATACTACTTGAACTACCACCGTTCAAGTTATAATTAGTTTCAAAAGTTCATCACATAGATGAGACTACAAGACCAGATTTAAATAGATTAAATCTTTAAAATATCATCAAAATTAAATGAAGTTACGAGATACTTCATTTGATGCAAACATCATTTTGAAAACTTGACCCTGCCAACACTCAACAATCGCCCAACCGTAGCCTTTCTATCGAAGTGCTCTGGGTAGTGTTGCAGAAATATCCAATTGGATGATGAACTCATTACGGGAGTTTGCCGCGCCAGGAAGACCACTTACGATGATCAGTCGTAGTAGTGCAACCCCACCATTTTCTACATGTAAAGGAGAACCTGTCGGATTTACTTGTCAACCGAACACTGAACTCCTAAGGAATGGACCGCCTTAGCGGAACTTCCAGGCCATTTGGGCCAATATAATATGGCTGGGCCGGCGCTACTCGACCACTTACGCCACTCCTAGTTCAGATGAAATCCATGACTCTGAAACGTAAGCTCGTCCCCACTTTCCCCAAGTAGAAACTTGTTGATACGGCTCCACTAAGAAGTCGTATCTAGTTGGAAAGGAAAACTCACCGATATTTCCCAGGCGATGCCTGTTAATGGATTAACTTGTTCCAAGAATTTTACTTCCCGAGTGTTGGGTAAGTAATCAAAATTCTTTTATCAAGACAGCAACCTTGTTGCGAATATAAAACACACCACAGAGCCGGATCCCTCAGGTTTTGAGTGAGTATTTAAATCCACTTCGAAAGGAGGATCTTAAATATAAAAATGAGTTTTGGGATCCGCTCTAACTTTTAAAAATCATTTTGAAGGCTCGCAAAATATTTTTAAGAATGTTTGGAGTGATGCTGATTTAACAAAATAAATAAGTCCCAATATATTAGAAAATATCTGAATATTATTATTTAAATAATATTCGCATAAAGAATAATCTTTATAAAAATAATTGAAGTAGATGTTGTAAAACTTATACTTGAAATGAGTATTAATTAACCAAAGATATACTTATACGAAAGTACTATCTTTATTTGAATCATCAAAGATAAGTTTGATTATCAACACCTTATTCTTTAATAAAGTAAAGAATATATCTCAGCAAATAATCGGAGTCATAGATCCTCAAATGAATATTCAAATAATATTCAATAAATAAAATAAGCTGAGTCATAAGCCCTCGAATGAATATTCGAAATAATATTCAATTAATAAAATATAAAGTTATCGAATAAACCCTATTCGATTAATAGTTTTAAAAACTATTCATATATATATATACATATATATATATATATACTCGGGAGCATCGACTCCCGGTTTTAGAAAAAAATTCACCTTTTATCCCCTATACTAAGGGTAAACTCAAATACCGTTTATCTCTAGCATAGGTATTATGCAACTATAAGCATTTGAACCAACAGATATATAAATCAATAATATAAAACAGGCATGCATATATACCATATCACATGCTACAATATATCGCAAGAATTTGCTAATAACAAATATGCATTTATCGCAAGATCATGCATATACACATATACATCACAACAACAGTTATACGGGTAGAAAACTTGCCTGAGCGACTGGGGGTTACAATGGCTCGGGACGAGTCTGGTAACCTATAAACAACAAGTAAGTTGGAATTAAACCAAAGTCACTTGTAAATCTATACTTTAACCAAATTAGACTCTAACGCTCGTTTTGCGCTTACTGATTCTCTTAAGTCACTCGAGTACCCTTGGCTCCACCAATTTTAATAAATTACCCATTACGAGTTTTAAAGCGATTCTTTCGCGAGTGCCTTACCAACTGCCTAATCCACTTAACATAATTGTTTCATAATCCAATTAGTCCTTTAAGGTCTTTAACCAAGGTTCCAAAGTAAGGCGAGGGGAAATGTTTCGTTCGCGAAACGCCGTTACTTAAAACGGTCGTTTCTCCTAAACCGTACATCGGAATCAAACGAACCACATATCAAAACGAAGCTCGTAACATGAACTATCTAATCATGGCAATGGTTAAAACCTACCAGGGAGTTCTCGGGTCCTAATGTTATGAACAAAAGCAGTCTAAAGTAAATCGGACATTACGACGACTATGTTTACACGATTTCCCAAATTTATACCATTCCAATTCAACCACCAATCAATCCCAATTCACAACCCAATCAAAACTCCATCCATACCATACTACAACAGCCCCAACAAATCAATATTACCAATTCATACTTATTTCTCAATTATGAATTAAGAGTTTACTTAAGTTCATTGACTAATAACCAAGATTTCCAACTCCAAAAATATCACAAAATCAACCAATCTCTAAACACACAATAATCATGCCTCTCACCAACCAAACTACTCATAACAAGCTTTAAACATGATTACACACCCATTACACTAACCCATCATCTAAACATTAGGAAATCTAAACAACAAAACCTAAAACTAAGATCATGAAGAGTTATACCTTCCTTGAAGATTTTAATCCATGAAAGATCCTTGGAATGCCCATGGAAGCCTTAATCTAACCTCCTACAAGCTTGATCTTTCAAAGAAATCAAGAACACAAAAATTAATTTCAAGAAGTACTATTCACCATCTTCTTCCTTGATTTATAAAAAAAGATTGGCTTGGAATTAGAAGCTTAAACTTATAGGAAGTATGTAACTATCCATGGGGAAGCTTAGATAAATACCTTGCCAAATAGTAAGTGGTGGAGCTTGGATCTTCATTTTTTAATAAAAGGGGTCGAGAGCAAGATGAAGAAAAGAAGTGTTTTGTGATTTTTTTGGTGAAAAATGAAATGTTTGGCTTGGTTGGTTGAATTTTGATTTGTTTTAGGTTAATTACCTAATTAACCTTGACTTTGTGTGGTTATCATTCAACCACACTTCCTCCCCCCCCATGTCATGCTTACATCATCAAGTGATGTCACCCTCCCTCCTTTCTCCTCTTCCTATTGGTTTGATGATATCATCCCCACTAATCCCTTTGATTAGCTTCTAATTGTTTACCTAATGACCGCTGATCTGTTATATGGTTCGCTTAACTTTCGTTCTCATTTCTCGTTTGAGGGATCATACCTGGGATCTTATTACCTGGGTTTCCTTAACCTTTCTCAATACATTATATTCCTTTTTTGATCTTCTTTTATAATCCTTTAATTTAAATCCTTTTTATCATGTTACCTTATACTAAATTCTTTCCGTATCTAGTGGATTTCTGGGAAAAATCAAAGTGTTCGGAATTGGATTCTGACGATCTTTACATACACTTATATACCACATAGAGTACTAATAATATCCCAGAAGATCAATAACAGAACCCTTACATAGTGTGGCATGAAAAGTTTTCTCATTCAGCATAATCTGCAAAATCACTATTCATAAGGGTTTCAAAATTTTCCAAAAATTGGGGTTATTACAGTCTCCCCTCCTTAAAAGGATTCCGTCCCGGAATCAGATAGAAAATGAATAGGGATACTTTCTTACTCTCGAGTAAATTTTCCCACATTGTGGTTCTTCCATCAAACTCTGAATAGTTTGATAACCCTTCTCCTACGCACTTGTTCCTTTTTACTCTATAACCCTTCATGGTTGCTCCATATAGGTTACGTCGGGTTGCTTGTCTATGTGCTCATATGCCCCTATTTATCTGGCATCCGAATTATACTTCCTTAACATTGATACGTGGAACACGTTATGACTTGCTACATGTTCGGGGGTAGGGCTAGCTCATATGCTAACTTCCCAAAATGTCTTAATATATCCAAGGGTCCAACAAATTGTAGACTTAGCTTTCCTTTCTTTCCGAACCTCATCAATCCTTTCCAAGGGATACCTATAACATTACTAGGTCCCCTATTTCATACTCTTTGTCCTTTTGAGTCAAATCAGCATACCTCTTATGTCCATCTTGGGTTACCACCATCCGTCCTCTGATTAGATCTATTATATCCCTGGTCCTTTGGACCACTGCGGGTCCGAGCATCTTGCGCTCTACAACTTCATCCTAACATAAGGGAGATCGACATTGTCTTCCCTCAAGGATCTCATAAGGCGATACCTCAATACTGACATATGATCTATTGTCGTAAGAAAACTCAATCCGTGTTAAGTGATCATTCCAATTTCTTTTAAATCTATTGCACAGACTCTCATTATAGCTTTTAGCATTAGAGCTTTTGCTTCTCAATACCCATTCTTTTCGAGTTCAAAATCTCTACTACCTTCCGTTCCTAATATTATACTGGTTATTCTTTTGCTCGTTAGCATTCTATAACCTTTTAATAACCACGTCAACCTTAGTATCACGAACGCGTTAGAATCGGAATACCACCGTACTGATACTACTTCCTTTAGCTGCTTCCATCTTCGAAAGCTTGATCTATCATATAGAAGTAAAGGAATTTGTTGAGAGATCACTATGATCATGAACACTTGTTCTATTGCATAGTTAGTACAGAAGGTGGCCAGCCTTTAGTACTTGACAAGCAATTAAATAACATGCGGTATCCTACTAGGCTTCTATCACAAAGATAGATAGTCATTCGACAATACCTCCCCTTCTGGAAGGGTTGTTCTTCGCAGCTCACATGAAATGAAAAGAAGAGAAAAGAACGAACTAAAGAGAATTGTATATATGTAAAAAAAATATTGCCATAAAATATCTGGCTTGGAATCTACCTCTGAACTATAGAGGTTTGTCATAGGAGAACAAAACATATACGTATATATATCAACATCAAGTATTATCGAATCGCATTTCGCATGCTTAAATATTTTTGCTATTCCGTCCATCATTCTATGGACCCATGCTCTTCCTCGAGCTTATACTCAATCACCTTTGAAACTCCCTCGACATCGAAAATCGAATCTGGAATCTCATTCTAGACATCATCGTTACTAGAATTCTATGCTTGCACTGCAACCTTCCTCGTATAGTAACACGATTCCCTATTGATAAGGAGGAATAAATATTCAATAGGTAAATAATCTACTTAATTAGTCTATTCAATGGTAACTTATACACCACCATGACCCGATTAGTGGTACTCAATCTCAACTTCCATTCCAATACAACTCTCATGGTTGTAATCGACTCATTACTCGCAGAATCATTGCTGCATTACTATAGTCCACCACTGACCTACTGTCGTAATTCACTTTCCATGAAATCTTAATATCTAACCATACGAAGTCCATACATGTCGTATAGAATTCTCCTAAGGAGGTAACATAATTACCATTCATGATTCATGAAGAACACTCTAGATCCTGATGTACATACATGACATGAAGCAGATAAAATTGCAGAAGAGTTTCAATCAAAGCAACGATAGCAGGTTAATACCATTCTTAATCATATACCTTCAATAGAAGACTTAACTCGAAGGTTCGTTTAATCCTTTTTGAAATATGGTCCTGGCTTATCTCAAGATAGTATCTTCTGAGATAGATAGCCCGCTCATGGCGATTACACGAATTAAACCTTTACCAACTACTATTACGGTTGGGTATTGCACAGTCATCAGAAGGAATGTCAATCTTCCAAACCATAATACAACCTTCACAGCTTTAACCATCATCACTGTATTCCTTTGGCACAAGTGCCTGTAATTATCCTCTTACCTTTAAAGTGTCGGCCACCTTTTTGGCCTTTCCTGATAGTAACATTTCCCTACAGTCAATGTCATTTTAACCACTTCCAAATAAATTTTCTACCTCATTTCAATCACTGCTTATGTGAAGATGTTTTCCTTAAAATCTGATGAGTAAAAAAAAATATCACCATTTTTCCATAAGTTATTGCCTCAGTCTTTAGAGGTTAATCACTGTCACGAATGACTCTCAATTATACTTAGAACATCTTTTATCTTAGGTCCTAATTTCCCTGAATAGTTTCGACCTTTACTGGTTCGATCTATACTTTCTCGTGGTTTAACACGTGCCCCACTTGGCATCATTATAATTACGTCATATCTCCTTTATCAACATTTCTATTCTTGAGAATTTTGAATATTACCTTTCTCCTTGTAAAACGTCTAAGGTTATCCTTGATTCGTTCCTCCTGTATTCCCTAGATACAGGGAATATCAAAATACCATTTACTAATACCAGAACCATTGTCTATATACTTCTGAAAATTTCTCCACTGATCCTTAAAGGTTGTTATTACCTTAATCCTTTCCAATTCATACTGTCAAAACTCATACTATCCCTATTAAGGGTGAAATGCCAACCTTTATGCATTCCCCTAGGATTCATTTTAAGTTACCGATATTCTATCCTTAATTCCACCTTTAAAAAAAATACATGCATCCTTCCATGGATAAATTAAGTCATATATCCTTGATAAGGGTGTCTTATTCAATCATTTCCACCTCGATAGTATATGCCTAATTTCACAATAACATCTGTATTCAAAATAAGGTCAATCAAAATGGCCTCCAAAAGATAACAACGGTTATCCGCTTTTCTTGCCTAATTTGGTAACGATAACAAGGATGTTCCGGAAGATATTGGTCGTGTTCAACATGAACTTCTTCTTAATAAATCCTTATTTACTTTTGTTGTTTATCTCAACAGTCTTCTCAATGTTGGGATATCTTTCATACCGGGCGTCTCCCTTTCTGGGTATCATGCCACCAGTCTTACACTTCACATTCTTGAAGGTCACTTCCTTCATCTAATTTTCCTAATTTCTTACTTTCTTGTCTCCTCAGTCTATCCGTGTCTCATTATTTATCCTTCGAACTATTTCAAGGTTTCCTCGAATCCTCCCAACTTACAGGGGATAAAATATATGTATCTCTTATGCCTTCAACCATCAACTTTAACTTATGGTGAATCACCCTTATCCTGACGAATACATACTTTTCTATTTCTATTGCTACGAGTCTTTAGGGTTTCCTCATATCCAACTCCCTTATCATTCCTCAAACTCTATTGCCTTTATATTCCTTTCCACTTCAGTTTCTTTTTATTTTCCTTTCTCTTCTCATTATTTCATGAACCAACACAACATAAGCATTGATTTCAAACATCCCGTCATTCTGGATTCATGTCCTCAAAACGAATCTTGACAACTTTTACAACTTAGATTCATAATTCATCATACTCATCCGCTTTTATTCTAGCTCCAAAGCTTTTACACTATCTCTATACTCTTGGGAAGCACTTTCCTGAAAACAATTGACTGAACTTGAATCAGTTTATTATAATCTCTTGCTCCGTGCCTTCCTTGGCCTTTCACCAGCGGGTGGCCTCTCTCTTAGGAGGGTAAGTGACAAAAACCATCTTTTGTGATTCGTCAATCATTTAGAATCTCAAATGATTCCTATATTTCCTTTAGCCAGGCTCTTGCCTCGACTGGGTCAACTTGTTCCTTGGAACATTGAGAGCTTAGCGATTTAAAGGTCCTGAAAGAATTTTCCACTACATTGTTTCCCTCAAGGTGGTGGTTGGGAATAAAGTACAAGTTCTGTTTAGACAGGTCCATGAATTGCCCAATAGGAGTACCATTCTGATTCTCCCTATCTTGTTCAACTTCTGTTTTCACAGTATGAAATGTTCCAACCTTCTCCCATAATCGGGGTTATCTTATACGTTAAAAATCCTTGTTTTCCACTTCATTATGTTATGGGTTCCTTTTTATCTTGATGGCGACCTCCCTGACTATCACGTTCAGGGTTTGCTCTAAATCTTATTCCTCAAACTAGCTTTCATCTAAGATTTCATCTTTAAGCTCTTGAACGTTTGGAACTCAAATTCTGTAGGAATACCTCATTATTCCCTTATCATTTTTCTCGGTATTAATCTTTTATCTAATTGTTGGCTCCCTGCCTTCATTCATCACTTTTTCTGGCACAATATGTTCTTTTCCAATAATTCGGTCTGTAGGTCTGTATTGCAATCTCAAACAGCTTTTCGGTACCGGCTTCGGTTACCTTCACTTCTATTTCCATTTTCTTAAAATCTCTTATAAACTCTCCTAAAGACATTATTATCTTGAGTCTCTCTTTTATACTAAGGGCATTAGCCACCATTTTGGCTTTCCCTGGATGATAAAGAATCTCATAATCGTAGTCCTTGATTAGTTCTAACCATCTCCTCTGGCGCATGTTAAGCTCTTTCTACGTGAAAATGCACTAGAGCACTTATGGCTTGTGTAAATCTCGCACTTCTCTCCATACAAGTAGTGCCTCCAATATTTAGGGCAAAACTATTGCCACGAGCCCAAGCTCCTGGGTGGGGGTATCGAATTTTATATTCCCTTAATTGTCTTGACGTGTACGCGATTACCTTGTTGTGCTGTATAAGAGCACCCTAATTCCTTATGCGAAGCGTCAATACAAATCACAAAATCTCCTTTTTCCATCCGACAACGCCAACATAGGGGTCGTCACCAACCTTTGCTTCAGTTCTTAAAAGCTGTTCTCACATTTCTCTGTCTATTCGAACTTCTCAGTCTTACGAGTAAGCCACGTTAAAGGGGGCTACTATCTTTACAAACTTGAACGAACCTCCGGTAGTGATCGACCAATCCTACCTCTGGTAGTCGACCTAACCATGGTCATCAATTCATCAGTGGTCCTTTATTCATTCTTGTCAGGATCCTCCATGGGATCCTCCTCAGCAACTGTCCCTTCTAGGACAACATCCTCAACCGCTACATCCTCAATATGAACATCATCCGATCCCGCGTTAGGACGCTCTATCGGATCCATAATCTGATCTCCAATAAGTAATAAAACATCATCGCGTTGTTGCTCCTCAACCTCAGGGTTCGGAGTCCCGCTACCATATACGATCACGAACTACGCTTCTACCACGATATTTATAAGGGTTCCCATAAGGGTTTTAACTGTCAGTACTACGTTAGGTAGCCCGACTATGAACTTGGCAAGAGTTCTTATTATCTTAGTTATTATCTTAACGTCACATCATCTCTGAGGTTTATAACGCTTAGCTCTGATACCACTTCTGTAACACCCCCAAATCCGGGGTCGGGGATCCGGGTTGTCACGAGTTCCATTTCCCTTAATAACACCCAATCTTAATAATTAATCAACTACTCTGTACTGTGACCCCACAATAAACACACACACCACAAGTTATAGTCTCAGAGATGAACATCCAAAAATAATCACAAGTCATTTTATTCCACAATTATCTGCCAATACACCTTAAAAGGTTTTCTGAATAAATTTACATTTTCTTTGCCATTATTACAATTCATAAATATACATAAATCTGGTACATCGAAAGTTGAAAGCCTAGCCTATTGGTAGTTCCTACCTCAGCTACAGTGACATCAACGCCTATAGGAAACTGCGGAACGTTTTCTATCTGCTCGCGAATCGGGAGCTTGGTCCTGTTCATCTTTTCTATCTGTTGTTGTGTGATGAAAGAAGAAAGCAAGGGTGGGCAGCAAGCCCACCAAAATAATATGTATAATGATTAACAATATATGAGCCTTCTCATAGTACTCATGAAAGTCTTGGTCAAAAGAAATGAACCAAGTTGATATCTTAATGCGATGAAGTCGCAAAATATTCAGTATATATATATACATATACTTTTCAAAATATTGGAAGTCCTCTTCCATGCATAATACACACAGAGTTCCAGTGTATAACTGTATAAAAATATCGTTGCAAGGTGATCTCATATATATAACCTTATCTCAACATTTTTCTGAAAATCTTTGTCATGCATAAGATAATCATTTACTAGATATAAGTTTAAAAGATGAAGTTACAAGATACTCCAATATACTTATATCTTTTCCAAATACTACTTGAACTACCACCGTTCAAGTTATAATTAGTTTCAAAAGTTCATCACATAGATGAGACTACAAGACCAGATTTGAATAGATTAAATCTTTAAAATATCATCAAAATAAAATGAAGTTACGAGATACTTCATTTGATGCAAACATCATTTTGAAAACTTGACCCTGCCAACACTCAACAATCGCCCAACCGCAGCCTTTCTATCGAAGTGCTCTGGGTAGTGTTACAGAAATATCCAATTGGATGATGAACTCATTACGGGAGTTTGCCGCGCCAGGAAGACCATTTACGATGATCAGTCATAGTAGTGCAACCCCATAATTTTCTACATGTAGAGGAGAACCTGTCGGATTTACTTGTGAACCGAACACTGAACTCCTAAGGAATGGACCGCCTTAGCGGAACTTCCAGGCCATTTGGGCCAATATAATAAGGCTGGGCTGGCGCTACTCGACCACTTATGCCACTCCTAGTTCAGATGAAATCCATGACTCTGAAACATAAGCTCGTCCCCACTTTCCCCAAGTAGAAACTTGTTGATACGGCTCCACTAAGAAGTCGTATCTAGTTGGAAAGGAAAACTCACCGATATTTCCCAGGCGATGCCTGTTAATGGATTAACTTGTTCCAAGAATTTTACTTCCCGAGTGTTGGGTAAGTAATCAAAATTCTTTTATCAAGACAGCAACCTTGTTGCGAATATAAAACACACCACAGAGCCGGATCCCTCAGGTTTTGAGCGAGTATTTAAATCCCCTTCAAAAGGAGGATCTTAAATATAAAAATGAGTTTTGGGATCCGCTCTAACTTTTAAAAATCATTTTGAAGGCTCGCAAAACATTTTTAAGAATGTTTGGAGTGATGCTGATTTAACAAAATAAATCAGTCCCAATATATTAGAAAATATCTGAATATTATTATTTAAATAATACTCCCATAAATAATAATCTTTATAAAAATAATTGAAGTAGATGTTGTAAAACTTATACTTGAAATGAGTATTAATTAACCAAAGATATACTTATACGAAAGTACTATCTTTATTTGAATCATCAAAGATAAGTTTGATTATCGACACCTTATTCTTTAATAAAGTAAAGAATATATCTCAGCAAATAATCGGAGTCATAGATCCTCAAATGAATATTCAAATAATATTCAATAAATAAAATAAGTTGAGTCATAAGCCCTCGAATGAATATTCGAAATAATATTGAATTAATAAAATATAAAGTTATCGAATAAACCCTATTCGATTAATAGTTTTAAAAACTATTCATATATATATACATATATATATATATACTCGGGAGCATCGACTCCCGGTTTTAGAAAAAAATTCACCTTTTATCCCCTATACTAAGGGTAAACTCAAATACCGCTTATCTCGAGCATAGGTATTATGCAACTATAAGCATTTGAACCAACAGATATATAAATCAATAATATAAAACAGGCATGCATATATACCATATCACATGCTACAATATATCGCAAGAATTTGCTAATAACAAATATGCATTTATCGCAAGATCATGCATATACACATATACATCACAACAACAGTTATACGGGTAGAAAACTTGCCTGAGCGATTGGGGGTTACAATGGCTCAGGACGAGTCTGGTAACCTATAAACAACAAGTAAGTTGGAATTAAACCAAAGTCACTTGTAAATCTATACTTTAACCAAATTAGACTCTAACGCTCGTTTTGCGCTTACTGATTCTCTTAAGTCACTCGAGTACCCTCGGCTCCACCATTTTTAATAAATTACCCATTACGAGTTTTAAAGCGATTCTTTCGCGAGTGCCTTACCAACTGCCTAATCCACTTAACATAATTGTTTCATACTCAAATTAGTCCTTTAAAGTCTTTAACCAAGGTTCCAAAGTAAGGCGAGGGGAAATGTTTCGTTCGCGAAATGCCGTTACTTAAAACGGTCGTTTCTCCTAAACCGTACATCGGAATCAAACGAACCACATATCAAAAAGAAGCTCGTAACATGAACTATCTAATCATGGCAATGGTCAAAACCTAGCAGGGAGTTCTCGGGTCCTAATGTTATGAACAAAAGCAGTCTAAAGTAAATCGGACATTACGACGGCTATGTTTACGCGATTTCCCAAATTTATACCATTCCAATTCAACCACCAATCAATCCCAATTCACAACCCAATCAAAACTCCATCCATACCATACTACAACAGCCCCAACAAATCAATATTACCAATTCATACTTATTTCTCAATTATGAATTAAGAGTTTACTTAAGTTCATTGACTAATAACCAAGATTTCCAACTCCAAAAATATCACAAAATCAACCAATCTCTAAACACACAATAATCATGCCTCTCACCAACCAAACTACTCATAACAAGCTTTAAACATGATTACACACCCATTACACTAACCCATCATCTAAACATTAGGAAATCTAAACAACAAAACCTAAAACTAAGATCATGAAGAGTTATACCTTCCTTGAAGATTTTAATCCATGAAAGATCCTTGGAATGCCCATGGAAGCCTTAATCTAACCTCCTACAAGCTTGATCTTTCAAAGAAATCAAGAACACAAAAATTAATTTCAAGAAGTACTATTCACCATCTTCTTCCTTGATTTATAAAAAAAGATTGGCTTGGAATTAGAAGCTTAAACTTATAGGAAGTATGTAACTATCCATGGGGAAGCTTAGATAAATACCTTGCCAAATAGTAAGTGGTGGAGCTTGGATCTTCATTTTTTAATAAAAGGGGTCGAGAGCAAGATGAAGAAAAGAAGTGTTTTGTGATTTATTTGGTGAAAAATGAAATGTTTGGCTTGGTTGGTTGAATTTTGATTTGTTTTAGGTTAATTACCTAATTAACCTTGACTTTGTGTGGTTATCATTCAACCACACTTCCTCCCCCCCATGTCATGCTTACATCATCAAGTGATGTCACCCTCCCTCCTTTGTCCTCTTCCTATTGGTTTGATGACAATATCCCCACTAATCCCTTTGATTAGCTTCTAATTGTTTGCCTAATGACCGCTGATCTGTTATACGGTTCGCTTAACTTTCGTTCTCGTTTCTCGTTTGAGGGATCATACCGGAGATCTTATTACTTGGGTTTCCTTAACCTTTCTCAATACATTATATTCCTTTTTTGATCCTCTCTTATAATCCTTTAATTTAAATCCTTTTTATCCTGTTACCTTATACTCAATTCTTTCCGTATCTAGTGGATTTCCGGGAAAAATCAAAGTGTTCGGAATTGGATTCTGACGATCTTTACATACACTTATATACCACATAGAGTACTAATAATATCCCAGAAGATCAATAACAGAACCCCTACATAGTGTGGCATGAAAAGTTTCCTCATTCAGCATAATCTGCAAAATCACTATTCATAAGGGTTTCAAAATTTTCCAAAAATTGGGGTTATTACAAGTGAGCAAAGAACAAATGATTCACATGAACAAGTCATTCTGGAATTGGAAAAAGATGAGTTATATACTCTTGATGAACTGGATGAGCTAGATCAGTCAATGGCCTATCTGGCTAGAAAATTCTATAATATTAGAGTAAAGAAACCAAGATGCTTCAAGAGTAAAGGATAGTGTTTCAATAAAGACAGCAGCTGGAAAGAAAAAAGGAAGTACAATTCTGATAGCAAGAATGCTATAAAAATGGATATGTTGACAAATCTAAGATAAGGTGCTTTAATTATGATGAACTATGCCACTTTGCTACAGAATGCAGGAAACTGAAGAAGGCATAGAAAGAGAAAGCTTATCTTGAACTGGAAGCTAAGTATGAAGCTCTTCTGAAAAAGCAGCAAAGCAAAGCTTTCATTGCAGAGGGAAAGAGTTGGGATGATTCTGATAATGATGAAGATGAGTAAGTTGGAAACTATGCCCTAATGGCTTTGGAGCAAGGTGAATCATCTTCATTAAAAGCACAGGTACCAACTCTTACCACCATTGATTTAAATGTGAATCAATATAAGGAAACTGTTGAAAAGATGAGCATAGAGATGTTTCACATTCATACAAGTATGGTGGCTACAAATGAAGAAGTGAGCATATTGACAAAAATGAATGAGAAGCTTGAGAATGAAAAACAAGGAACTGAATTGTTGATAGTGGAACTTGAAGCTGTGAAACAGGAGAATGTTTATCTGAAAAACAAGCTCAAGTGTGCAAATGAGATTAAAGTTGTGTTGAGAGAAAAATTGGAGAAAATGAAGTAAAGTCGAAGTCCTTCAGGAATGCATCTGAATTGGTTGGTCAATACCATGAAAAAAACAAGCCATGTGCAAACATTACTATTGGTCTTGATTAGGATGCCTTGAACAGCAAGAAGAAAAACATGAGTGATAAAGGAAAAGCAACAGAGAATGAAAATGTTCCAGTAATGCTGAAAAAGGTTGGGTCACCTGTGTTCAAGGCTTGTGAAGTAAACTTCAGTGAAGAGGAGTTGATTATCAAGCAAGAAATTACAGATGAGGATAATGAAAGAAAAAGTGCAAACTCAACTCAATCTTCTAAGACTGAAGAAAATCTTATGGACAATCAAAGCACCAAGACTCTTATCAAAGAAATAAAGATTGAAGATGCAAGAAAGAAGAAAAAAAATAGAAATGAGAAAATAGGGATAAACAAAAGCAATAATTTTGTTTATGTTGCAGATGCTCCAAGAAAGAAGTGTGAAAAAATGTGGCTCTGTAAATCATCTAATTCACCTTTGTAAAAAAGTTGTTAGCAAGCCAACTAAAGGAGCATGCAAATATAATGAAGCAGGTACAAATGATCCTTACTCATTATGTGACAAGTTTGACTGCATCCCTTGCAACTTGAAAGTGATGAAGAGTTGCCACAAATTGAGAGTAGACCTTAAAGAAACAAAAATTGGGTCTACATCAGATAGGGAAAATGCACAACAGTCATTGAACTCTATTTTATCTGAAACAACTCACTCTACTTCTGCTAGATCAGTTAACAAGAAGAAAGTACCCAACATTGCTTGGGTTGCTAAACACACTTAAATCTCATTGTGCGTAGGGCAAAGTGAAGAAAGTCATATGGATCATTGACATTGGATGTTCCAGGAATATGATAGATGATAAGGCCCTGCTATCACAATTTAAGGAGAAGGCTGGCCCTTTGGTGACCTTTAGAGACAACAGCAAATGATTCACAATGGGATATGGCAAGAATGTTTCTGGAAATATTGTCATTGATGATGTAGCACTGGTAGCTTGTCTTCAAGTGAATCTTCTAAGTATTAACCAATTTGTAGACAAAGGTTTTGAAGTCTTATTCAACAAAGAAGAATGCACTTTTATCAGCAAGAAAACTGGTGAAGTTGCTCTGAAAGGAGCAAGGAAAGGAAGCTTGTTTGCTGCAGACTTGGACTCAACAAATAAAGGTGGTATTTGTTGCTTCTACACCAAGGCATCAGAAGAACAAAGCAAGCTTTGGCATAAAAAGTTGTCTCACTTGAATTTCAAGGCAATTAACACCTTGGTCAAACAAGGAGTTAGTAAGAGACATGCCCAAACTGGAGTTTGCTCAAGTTGAAGTTTATGAAGCTTGTCAAAAAGGAAAAATGAAAAGATCAAGTCACAAGTCAAAAACTGTAAATTCCATAAGTGCACCATTGTAACTTATTCATATGGACTTGTTTGGGTCGGTAAATGTCTTATCTATTTCAAGGAACAAATATGCACTTATAATGGTGGATGATTTCTCAAGATACACTTGGGTAGAGTTCATGCACTCTAAAGATGAGACTCCACACATCATAATTGAGCACATCAAGAAGATTGAAAAACAGGCTGAAGATTACAATTGTGTAAAAAGATTGAGAAGTGATAATGGAACAGAATTCAGAAATGCTACATTAAGTGAATTCTGCAAAAGCAAAGGCATTGTTCAAAAATTCTCAGCTGCTAGAACACCTCAACAAAATGGAGTAGTTGAAAACAAAACAGAACATTAGTTGAAGATGCTAGAACAATGTTGCAAGATGCCAGGTTGCCAACAAGTTTCTGGGAAGAGGCTGTTAACATTGCATGTTACACTCAGAACAGATATCTCATTAACAAGGCATATGGCAAATCACCTTATTCAATCATGTCTAAAAGAAATCCTACTATAAAGCATCTTCATATGTTTGGAAGCAAGTGTTACATTTTGAAAGACAACTCTGAATATGTGGGAAAATTTGACTCAAAAGTCTTTGAATCAATTTTTCTGGGATATTCATCGGAAAGAACAGCCTACAAAGTTTAGGTGATTGATCAAAAGAAAAATTATGGAAAGCACATATGTGACTTTTGATGATGACAAGTGTCCAGGCTTGGAATGCCTTGATAAAAATGAAGCTGAAGCCCTTGCATTTGTAAACCTCAATATTGATAGTGATTCTGATGATGATGATGAAGTCAACGCACAACCAATGATTAATGAAGAATCTACGGGACAAGAGAATCAAGGAAATACAAACTCATCTCAAACACCTGATTTTGAAAGCACAAACTCAGGGGGAGAAAGAGAAAAAGCTTCTACAAATTATATCAATAATAAAGAAAATGATGAAGGCACCAGTCAACAAACTCATACCAGAAAATGGGATAGGAGTCACAATCCTAATGCAATTATTGGTGATCCTAATGCTGGTGTAAGGACTAGGAGTGCAACTGCTAATGAATGCTTACATGTATGCTTTCTATCTCAAGTTGAGCCCAAGAAACTGAAGAAGCTCTAATGGACCCTGATTGGATATCAGCTATGCAAGAGGAGCTCAATCAGTTTGAAAGAAATAAAGTTTGGGAGTTAGTTCTTGCATCAAAGAATAGAAGTATAATTGGAACAAAGTGGGTGTACAGGAACAAGATGGATGAAAATGGTGTAGTTACTAGAAACAAAGCAAGGTTGGTTGCAAAAGGCTACTCACAGGAAGAAGGGATTGATTATGATGAAACTTTTGCTCCAGTTGCAAGACTTGAAGCAATAAGGATTTTTCTAGTATTTGCTGCACACTCAAATTTCAATGTGTATCAAATGGAGGTGAAAATTGCCTTCCTAAATGGTGAGCTAGAAGAAGAAGTATATGTGCAATAGCCACCTGGCTTTGAAGATCCCGAATTTCCATACTTTGTGTATAAACTACTCAAGGCTCTATATGGATTAAAGCAGGCACCTAGAGCTTGGTATGATACATTATCATAATTTCTGCTTAAAGATGGTTTTACTAGAGGAACAACAGACAAAACTCTCTTCTACAAAAACCATGGTAATGACATGATTCTAGTCCAGATATATGTAGATGACATTATTTTTGGATCTACTAATGAGAAGTTGTGCCAACAATTCTCTAAACTTATGCAGAGTGAATATGAAATGAGCATGATGGGAGAATTAAGTTATTTTCTTGGACTTCAATTTAGTCAAAGAAATGATGGAATCTTCATCAGCCAAACCAAGTATGTCAAGGACTTATTAAAGAAGTTTGGTATGATTGATTGTTCACCTGCTTCTACACCAATGTCTACTGCAACAAAGTTTGATGAAGACAAGAAAGGTAAGAGTGTAGACATTTCAGGATATACAGGGATGATTAGATCACTACTTTACGTAACTGCAAGTAGACCAGACATAATGTTTGCAACATGTCTTTATGCAAGATTTCAAGCCAATCCAAAAGAATCACATTTGAAGGCTGTTAAAAGGATTTTCACATATTTAAAGGGTACTCCTAACTTGGAATTATGGTATCCTAAGGAAACTGGTTTTGAAGCTGTTGGTTACACAGATGCAGATTTTGCTGGATGCAGAGTGGACAGAAAGAGTACTGGTGGGAGCTGTCAATTTCTTGGATAAATACTTGTATCCTGGCATAGCAAGAAACAACAATTTGTGTCAACTTCCACAGCTGAAGTTGAATACATAGTTGCTGGAAGTTGTTGTGCTCAAGTGCTTTGGATTAGAAATCAGCTAATGGACTATGTCCTAGTGTTACACAAAATTTCCATTATGTGTGACAATACTAGTGCTATATCTATAGTGGCCAATCCAGTTAACCATTCTAGAACAAAGCACATTGATGTAAGGTACCATTTTATTAGAGAACATGCTGCAAATGGTACCATTGAGCTCATTTTTATTGCAATAAAAAAACAACTAGCTGACATTTTCACTAAACCTTTGGATGAAGCTACTTTCACTAGACTTATAGGTGAAATTGGAATGCTAAATTCTTCATCCTAAAGCAAGAACTCGGCTAGTGTGTTGCAGCAGATTAATTTCCAGTAATCTAAATCAATTTGATTTTATTGGAAATTAACTGAAATATGAAGTATAAATATTTCAGAAATCTCTGCATATTTATTCTTCAAAGTAAACACTCAACTTGGAATTTCTCTTTAAATTCTAAGCAAACTGCTAAACTGTTAATTTACATCCTTAATATGTAAAATTAACACAAGGCAGAATTACAGTATTCAAAAGTATATAGAGAACTGAGTTCTCGATAAGTATAATTGACTTCTCGACAAGTCATTTTAGGACTTCTCGAGTGGGTTCTCGACAAGTCAATTTACTGACTTCTCGAGTGACTTCTCGATAGGCTTAAATATGACTTATCGATAAGTCCTTGTAGAGTTCTCTAGTAGTGTTAATTCACATAGTTCTCTACAAGTACAATTTTAGTCTTATCAATAACTCAGAACTGAAATAATTTAATTTAATAAATTATTTTGGTAAAATACTTTTGGAAAATTTACTCTAATTTTATTTTGAATTTATTCAAATAAAATATGAAATTAATTCACTCCATTTTGGGACAAACTGGGTATTTATTTGACATCTCGATAAGTCAATTTTTAGTTCTCTATAAGAGTAATTTAAAATGACTTCTCGATATGTATTTCATTTCTTAAAATGACTTCTCCATAGACAAACTCCAAACTTCTATTTTTGAGTTCTCGACAAGTCATTTACTTTTACTATAAATACCCAGACTTCTCGATACATATACATACTTACAACTTTCGAGATCTCAGTGACCTAGCTTTCAATCCAAAAACTGATTTCTCTCTCGTTTCTCCTCCTTTCTCAAAAATTTCTTTTACCCAGTAAAATTCATACTTATCTCAATGGCAGCAAACACTATTTTACCTTTCATCCCAAAGGAGACCAATTTCCTTGCATTTTTGGATGCAAATCAAGCTCTTGAAGCTTTTAAAGGATTTGTCAAGTTCTTATCTGAAACTTATTTTGTTGGAGCTCTAATAGCTAACCCAGTTCTGTATCTGGATGTATTGGGTGACTTCTAGAACTCAACTGTGACTAGGACAGTTATTCATGAAGATCAATCTTCAAGCTTGGTTGTCAACTGTTAAATCAAAGGACAATAAGTGGAAATAACTGAAGATGACATGAACTTGGCCTTGAACATTCCAACTGATAAGGTGGTGGGGATCCCAACTCAAGAAGAGCTCTATGAATTCATAGACTTTATCAACTATTCTGAGAAGATCAACTTGGCAAGCTTGAACAAGAAGAACTTGAGAAGAGAGTGGTCATTTCTGTTTGACTCTGTGATAAGGGCCTTCAGTTGCAGGAAGTTGGGATTTGATAACATCTCTAGTGTTGTCCAAAAACCGGTGTACTCCATTGCTCACAACAAACAAATCAATGTCGGTCACTACATATTGGAGGAGCTGAGCACCAGGCTGATCATGCAATTGGAGTCAAGAGGTAAAGAAATCTTCCTTCCTAGATTTATAATGTATGCTTTAAATCATAAAGTTAATGACATACATTTGCTAGAAGGTGTAAATAGGTCACTAATTAGAAATTGTAAACAAGTGTCCAAAATTCTATTTGGATCACTTACTACTAAAAATAAGATACATGTGGGTCTTAGATTAACACCTTTCATGACTGAAAGATTTAGGACATATCCTTATCCTATGCTAGACATGAGAACAAGTTCTAGTCAACCCTGTAGAACAATGGTTTCTGAGCCTGTGGAAGTACAAACATAGGAACACCCACAGGAACCTACCCCAGTTGAGCTTGTTCCTTCAAAACATGTAGAAGCTAGGAAACCAACCACCTCATCTTCTCAAAAAGATGAGGTGATTAAAAAGAAGAGAAAGAGGATAACCCTAACTGTGGTATCTGAGAGTGGTGAGGAGATAGCTGAAAAAGGGTCACCTCTGGTCAAAATATCCAAAAGGAGTAAGCAATCTGAGCTGACCACTCTAGCCTCCTCTGTATCCTCCCAACAGGATGCAGTTATAAAAGCAACCAGTAGTGAGTTTGCACAGCCTGCACAAGAAGCAATTCAAGTGTATGGTAGGAGAAATAAGGAAGGCACACACTGTGAGGACACATCTCTTGAAGCTCCCTCATTCATTCGGGGGGAGCTGCCAACACTCACAACTGAGCAACAAATTCTTATGACTAAAATTTCTTCTATTCTAACTCCACTTGAATCCACTTCTCAAGTGAAACAAAAATCAAGTGACTTAGCTCAAGAAGCTTTGCTCACCACCCAGACACTACATTTAGATGGTGAGAGGCTACATATTGGGGTAGACCTTAATGACACCATCACAAACATGGGGGATTCATCAGTTTTTACTGAAGGCCCTATGGATACTTCTAATGCACCTTTATGTGCAAAACAGTCTTCACAGACTGAAAGTTTGAGGGTAGTACTCCTGAGGGTAGGGGAGAGCGTGGGCCGGATCGGCTCAGTTTCTGGCTAAATTCGGAACCGTAACCATATGTCTTCGGTTTTTAAAATCGAAAACCGCAACCACCGGTTCAGATTCGGTTTCGGTTTCGGTTTAAAAAAGCTCGGTTCGGTTGTAATCGGCTCGGTTTCGGTTACAGAACCGGATGAAATAAAAACTAAACAAAAAGATATTTTATTCAAATAAAATTATACAAAACTTTAAATGTTGATGATAGTTGGCGCTAATATTTAAGAAAATATAAAAAACCGAAAAGAATAACAATGGGTTTCAAGAGTGCAAGTTTCCCCTGACCTTGCCAAAATATTGTAATTCAGTTGAAAATAAGCTTGGTAACCTTGGCTGACAGGTTTTACTGGATAAAAGAAATTAGATTCATAGTACGGGATTGCCAAGTTTATATAAGGGTAGTGCATTAGTGTACTGAAAGAAAACAGAACAATTTAGAACTAGGAAGACACTGCACAAGCAGCTACTACTCTCTACTACTACTCACTACTACACTCCTAACCCCAAATGACCTATACAAATAATATAAAAAACTATGCAGAGGCCAAAATTACAAAATATAATGTATTTTATATGTTATATATTTTTTTTTTTAAATTAGTATAAATTATTAAAAATAATGTAATATATTTAATTAATTTAATAATCGGTTCGGTTCGCTTTTTCCGGTTCGATTGGATCCTAAAACCGGAACCACGATATTTAGATCGGTTCGGTTTTTATTTTTCAGTTTCGGTTTCGGATCGGTTATATTCGGCTCGGTTTTCTCCGATTTTTACCGGTTTCGGTTCGGATTTAGTTTTAATTCGGTTTTTTGCTCAGCCCTGCCTGAGGGGGAGCTATCTAAATCCTCTCCAATTCAATTGGAGGCTCCTCATGTAGGAGCAACTCCCCTCAAAACCCTAGCAGACAATGCTTTGGCAATTGAAGCTAGGAGTACAATTCTCCATGATCCTGTCATAGGGAAGGCAAGTATAGCACATTCAAGTGCCAGTGTGTTGCAAGACACACAAGGGTTTGAGGTTAGTGTACATGACAGTAGCCCAGTCAAATCCCCTCCAATTCAATTGGAGGTTCCCACTACAAGTGGAGGACAACACACTGTCAAAATCACAGAGCAATCTATGAGTCAAACTGTGACTTCAGTCACAGGTGTTTCTGAGCCATCTACCTCACAACCTCAACAACCTCACATTTTCACCAACTGGCTGCAAGAATCTGTCTCTCAACCCACATCTGTAGATGATCTCTTAATGGAGTGGATTTCTGGACTAGCAAACATCTCTCAACATCTACTCACTTCTGATATGAGCAATCAGGACTATCAGGCCATCATGCTCACCTACAATGAAGATGTGGAGAAACAGAAGGAGAAGATTATAATTAATGAAGAACCAGATGACAATATGGATGCATGGCTATCTCAGGATTTTGTGTTGGAGATGGATCAAGTCTTGGCCAGATTCAGGAAAGAGTATATGACTATCCTTGGAAGTAATGCAAAGGCCTTGACCCCACAAGAAGTATATGATGCAGTCACAGAAGAGCACAAAGCTCAACTCAAGGCTTTTCACCTTTTTGGTAAAGCTCTTGAAGTCAAATTGACTGGACATGATGTAATGCCCTCCAAACCCGGGTCAGAAGTTTGGGGGTTCACATCACACACACACACCATATCTAAACCTGTTTATGAATATAAGAATCTATATATATGTAACGACCCTACTTACCATATTCCACGAATTGACACAGTCTAAATTATGTCCACAAGCCACAACCTTATTTATATTACAAACGTTCCAAATCCCAATTTATTTTATCTTACAACTGAAGTTCAAACTTTATTACAACTATTATCACAACCAAATCAAACATTGTCCGCTAGTCTATTCCATTCAGCCTGGATACCTAGCTCGCACACTTGTCTGGGGATCCTCGCTACCACCAGTTTCCTTTTTCACTGGAGAGAATATAAAACAGATTTGAAAGAGTGAGCTAACTAGCTCAGCAAGTCACAAAGACAGTAACTGAGATTAACAATGATCACTTGAAATGATATGAGGAATCAAGGTTACTGATAAGCAATGATTAAAATTGGATATTCCTTTTCATTTTAAAAACCAAGGTTAGGCTACTGATCAGTCAAGCACTAACCCCGAGCAAGGCTCACAACTTTGCTCTATATACTGGATCCAAGGCACACATTGGCCTACTGTGACCATGAATCTGGTCCGACCACGAATCTGGTCCATATTAAAAAACAATCCAATTCTAGAATCATAATACGATAAGCAATGTAACTCAATAGTTGAATCATGAACAATATTTATTTTGAGACAAGGGATGGTCTTTAGTTCCATGAAATGACCAGGAAATCATAAAGGTTGGGTTTCAATCAAGTAAAGAAACAGAAAGCAGAAGACTCATGGGTTCAAGCATTACAAGAATTGGGTTGGTATGATAGGAAATTTCGTATTAGGGATCAGTATGTGGTAGGTATGTATTTGTGGAGTAGTATCGTATAGGTGTGGTTTGTATATGTAAATCCAATAATCAACGGTTTATGAAGAAACAGGCTTATGATTCAAGATCAATAAGAATCAGGGTTTAGGTTTAAGTACTTCAAAGTACTTGCAACATAGAATAATAACCGTTTAGAGAACGTTCCAAAATACTTGCAATAATCAAGAGGAAAAGAAACACTTGCCTTATCGATTCGCTTTCACTTTACTAGCATTTATCAATTGATTCCCACTCACTAACTACCTGCTTACCCTTTCTAAATCTCGCTTCCTCTGTTAAACATCATATATACTCATCAACACTATTTCTCAACTCATTCTATTCGATACAAGCTTTTATCTACCCTTCGTTTTACCCAAATCCGACGTACGGATTAAAAGTTATAGCAGAAACAGTCAAACAATGCACGTATAATCATATTACACATCAATCAGATCACATATAACACGTAACACGTAAGATATTTAATTAAAATAATTAATCAAAGAAGATTCGGGGACAAAATGATTTTCCATGTATTTAATACAAATTTTTGAACATTTTTCGAAATTAAAATTGGACTCTGAATCATTTTATAATTAAATGATAGGGTTCGAACACCTGAGTCTGACTTTAAAATAATTTTATAATAATTATTGAGCCTTATAAATAATATAAAATAATATTTTAAAGCTCGAAACTATTTTTCAGAATTTTTAAATCAATTTTAAATAATTAAACCTAATTATTAAATCAATTAAAATTGATTAATAATTAATTAAATTAATTAGTCAATTAATTATAAATTAACCGATTAATTAAAATAATTAAAAACTAATTAAAATTACTTAATAAAATAATTACAATTTATTTTTAAATAAACAAATAATTAAAATATTTTTCTGAATTTAAAATAATTATATAAATGCTTTTCTGATTTTTAAAATAATAAAAAAATATCATTTTTATAATAAAAGTAAACAGAAATATAAATTTTAAACATTTTTAAAACAGAAATCTTGATTTTGCAAGTTTTAAAACAAAAATACGAAACATGCAAACTATGTACAACTTCGGGGGTCAAACTGTAAAACTACAGTCATCTCCCCCCTCCCCCTCATCAGGAAGCCATGGTCGTCGGCCATGAGCTTTTCCGGCGACCTAATACCCGCCCAGAATCGCTCCAAAATGGCCGGGGATAAACTACGCTTCCCCAGTAGTCGATCTGCATGATTAACATAGCTGAAAAATCAAATATTCGAACGGAACGATCGGTTGAAGTTTTACGCCGCCGCGGGCTCGGTTTTCCGGTGACGTTGTTCCCGGGACTCTTCATTACAACCAAGAACATGAATCGACTAAGTTTTTAACGATCTATCAATTGGTATCATCAATTTCAACCCAGAATCAACCAAATTAAAAGTCCCAATTTCAATTTAGAACATTCAAAGTTTAAAAACCCTAATTTCATAATCCGAGAATCAAACATCAATATATATATGTTATTGAACTCCAAATTTGAAGTATAATATACCAAAATGACCAGAAAGAGATTATCTACACGATTATGCCATCAAATCATATCAAAGACATCAAGAACAAAAATTCCTATTTTAATCCATAATTAATTCGAGTTTAAATAATTAAATCAGAAAACTACCTTGATTTCTGGGCAAAAACAAATGGTTGATTTAGAAAGAAGATTTCGAGAGCTTCGTTTTGATATATCGCACGCTTGAATCGGAGTTCGGTAACGCCTTCGTTTGTGCGTTTAATTCTCAGGAGCGTATCGGTTTCTAGGGTTTTTCTCTGTATTTACTGTATTTTTACTGGTTGTAAATGAATAAGCGAATAAAATGAAATAAGAAATATGCTATTTATATTTATGGAATATTGGTTCATTCTGGATCGTTTTCGATGGTTAAATTAGTTACTTAGCCGCTAAGTAACCACAAAAACGATCCGATTTGATACCCGTATTGGCTAATTATCCAAACCGGGATTTTTATAAAATACTTTATATGAAAATAATGTAATAATATCCCGTCTTTCGAGAATACGGGTTTTGTTGATTCACCGAAATGATTATCGTATCAAAAATCTTGCGCCGGGCCGCGCACGGGTCAAACCGTAATCCATATCGAAAAAGTCAAAATATGGAAAATGTCTGGAACGGTCATATTAGGTTAGAAAGGAGTTTTCGGAAGAGTTTCGGGTTGTAAAAACGTAAAATCGGTGGAGGTTGGGCGATTCCCGGCTTTATAAAATAATTTTGTAATTATTCAGAAAATAATTAATAACTTCATAAATCAATATAAAATCATATAATATTCCAAAAATTACCAGAATAATTCCTTAATTATCTATATTTTATTCTGGACATAATAAAATTAACACACTCACATTTCATCACATATATACATCTAAATATTATTATCAATCAGCAGATAATTCACCAAAATTAACATAATAGTTACATAAAAAATCATTTATGGATAAAATAATTACACGCGAGATTCCGGATATTACATCCTCCCCCATTAAAAGGATTATGTGCTTAGAATCTCCTAAGTAAACAAGTGAGGTATTTTTCTCGCATATCACTTTCTAGTTCCCAGGTTGACTCTTCAACCTTTGGGTTTCTCCACAATACTTTTACTAACTTTACAACTTTATTCCTCAATATCTTTTCTCTCTTTTCTAGCATCTCTATTGGATTCTCTACATACGATAAATCTGCCTGAAGTTCTATCAGCTCATACTCAATTACATGCCTAAAGTCTGGATTATACTTCTTAAGCATTGATACGTGTAAAACATTATGAATATGTTCCATGTGTGGGGGTAATGCCAATTCGTAAGCTACTTTGCCGACATGTTTTAGAATTTCAAAAGGTCCAACGTATCTAGGATTCAGCTTTCCTTTCTTTCCGAATCTAGTCAATCCTTTCCACGATGACACTTTTAATAACATTAGATCTCCTTCTTCAAATTCCATGTCCTTTCGGGATTGATCTGCATACTTCCTTTGACGATCATGTGCTGCAATTAGCCTTTTCTGGATGACTCCCCCGACCTCTTTTATCTGCTGTACCAATTCAGGTCCAAGTATTTTACGTTCTCCGACTTCGTCCCAATATACTGGTGATCGACATTTGCGTTCATAAAGAGCTTCATAGGGAGGCATTCCAATTCTGGCATGATAACTATTATTATATGCAAATTCCACTAAGGGTAAATGTTCGTCCCAATTTCCTTTAAAGTCGATAGCATAAATACGTAACATATCTTCAATAGTCTGGATTATCCTCTCGCTTTGGCTGTCCGTTTGTGGATGATAAGCCGTACTCATATTTAACTTAGTTCCCAAGCATTCTTGAAAACTTCTCCAAAATCTTGAATTGAATCGTGGATTACGATCAGACACGATGGACACTGGGACTGCATGACGCATTACTATTTCCTTCAAATACATGTGAACCAATTTATCTAGTGAAAATCTTTCATTGATAGGCAAGAAATGCGCTGATTTGGTTAGTCTATCCACTATAACCCAAATAGCATCGTGGTTCGCTTTCGTCCTCGGTAAGCCAACTATAAAATCTATAGCAATGTGCTCCCACTTCCATTCTGGAATCTCTAGTGGCTGTAATAATCCGCTCGGTCTCTGGTGCTCCGCCTTAACTCTCTGACACGTATAACATTTGTTAACCCATTCCGGAATTTCTCTATTCATGTCTGGCCACCAATAATTTTCTTTTAAATCTCTGTACATCTTGGTACTTCTCGGATGAATGGAATACTTTGAATTGTGAGCTTCTTGTAGAATTTCATTCTTCAATTCTGCCATTGGTGGTATCCAAATTCTTGATGAAAATCTGGGAACACCTTGATCATCCTTCTGGGTGCATAACTCTTCTCCAACCAACCGATTGATACCTGATCCATTATTCCTCTTGGCACTTTCTTATTTCTCTCTAGCAATTCTGGTTGAAAAGTCATATTGTACATCTTCGTTTCATCAGGTTTGAAAATTCTGACCTCCAAGTCCAACTTCTGAAATTCCTTATATAATTCTTCAGGTATCGTCAACATATTCAGTCTTTCTTTTCTGCTTAATGCATCTGCCACCACATTCGCCTTTCCTGGATGATAGTTAATCGTGCAATCATAGTCCTTAATCAATTCCAACCATCTTCTTTGTCTCATGTTGAGCTCCTTTTGCGTGAATATGTACTTTAAACTTTTGTGATCAGTGTAGATCTCGCACTTTTCTCCATATAGGTAATGTCTCCAAATCTTCAAGGCGAATATTATTGCCGCTAGTTCCAAGTCATGAGTAGGATACTTCTGCTCATGAGGTTTCAGTTGTCTCGACGCATATGCAATAACTTTATCATGTTGCATCAAAACACAACCTAATCCCTTATGAGAAGCATCACTATAGATAACAAAATTACCTTGATCATCTGGAAGTGACAAGACAGGTGTCGTGATCAGTCTCTTCTTTAATTCTTGAAAGTTTTCTTCGCATTTCTTGTTCCATATAAACTTCTCACTTTTCCTTGTAAGCTTTGTCAAAAGCGTCGCAATCTTTGAGAAATCTTGAACAAATCGTCGATAATATCCAGCTAATCCCAAGAAACTTCTCACTTCTGTTGGTGTTTTAGGCCTTTCCCACTTCGTAATAGCTTCAATCTTCATTGGGTCCACTTTGATTCCTTCATAACTCACTACGTGCCCTAAGAATTGAATTTCTTGTAACCAGAATTCACACTTTGAAAACTTTGCATACAACTTCTTCTTCCTCAAAATCTCCAAAGCTATCTTCAGATGTTCCGCATGATTCACCGTTGACTTGGAGTAGATCAAAATATCATCGATAAACACAACTACAAACTTGTCTAAATATTCCTTGAAAATTTTGTTCATCAAGTCCATAAATGTTGTTGGGGAATTGATCAATCCAAAAGACATCACTAAGAATTCATAATGACCGTACCTTGTTTTGAAAGCTGTATTTGGTATATCTTTAGGTTTGATCTGTAATTGATGATATCCAGATCTCAAATCAATCTTAGAGAAATACTTAGCTCCTTTCAGCTGGTCAAACAAATCGTCAATTCAAGGTAACGGATACTTATTCTTAATCGTAAGCTTATTGACTTCCCGATAGTCGATGCACAACCTCATGCTTCTGTCTTTCTTCTTAACAAATAATATCGGTGCACCCCGTGGGGATACACTGGGTCGAATTAATCCTTTCTCCAATAGTTCTTGCAATTGTTTTGCCAATTCCTTCATTTCAACAGGCACTATTCTATATGGGGCTTTAGATACTGGTTCCGTTCCAGGTGCTAAGTCGATTGCAAACTCAATTTCTCTATCTGGAGGAAGTCCTGGTAGTTCATCTGGAAATACGTCTGGAAATTCATTTACCACAGGAATATCTTCCCGTTTGGCTGGCTCCTTACTTTTGTCTATCACATAGGCAATGAAATGCTCGCATCCTTGTGGTAATAATTTCTTAGCTTGAATCATCGTCAAGAACTTCTTGGCTTGCTTCTGACCTTTAAACGTCACCGCCTTCTTGTCTGATGTTTTCAAAATTACCTTCTTGTTATGACAGTCTATTTGAGCATCGTACTTAGATAGCCAATCCATTCCCAAAATAATGTTAAACTCTCCTAACTTAAATGGTATCAAGTCAGCGTCAAACTTATTGCCAGAAATCTCAATCTCACAGTTCTTACACACTTGGTTCACAAATACACGCTCCTAATTGGCTAATTCTACCGTCATTATCTCACTTAATAATTCAATTAGGCAATTCAACTTATCAACAAAATCTTGAGAAATAAACGATCGAGTTGCTCCCGAATCTACTAGCGCTTTAGCACATAAGGAGTTCACAGTAAGCGTACCTGCCACAACATCAGTGTCCATGATAGCATCTTTCATAGACATGTCATAAACTCTAGCTCTAGGAGGTTCATTCACCGCTGGAGGGGCTCCCATGATTCCCAGTGTATTGTTGACTGGATCTTGTGCCTTGCAATCTCTTGCTATGTGTTCGAGCTTCCCGCATTTGAAACAGGTATACCCAATTGCTAGAACTTTTCCTGCCTGATTCCTGGTAGGCTGATCCCTGTTAGTTGGCTCTCTGGCTGGCTAGTTACGACACTCCCTTGAATAGTGCCCCCTCTAGTTACATATGTAGCAGAAAACATACAACTTGTTATAACCTCCACCATGCTTCTTTCCACAGACTTGACAATCTGGTAGAGCTGGCCTCTGCTGGGTTGGTTCGTTTCCAGTGGCTGGACGGTTACCTTGTCCTCCATTTCCTGTACTCTGTCTGTTGAAGTTCCTTCCGGGCTGAAACCTACCTTTCCTCTTATTGAAATTTGGAAACTTCCCTATCTGGGATTGTCATTCATTCCCTTCAAACTTCCTCTCCTTACCTTCTTTCTCTTTCTGAGACATTTCACTTTCTGTCTCCGCAATCATAGCTTTCTGTACGCATACGTGTCCAATTCAAATATGGCCACCTTCCCTCGGATCCATGGCTTGAGTCCTTGCTGAAACCTCTTAGCCTTCTTCCTATCAGTGTCCACATAGGATGGCACAAACCTGGACAACTCTTCTAACTTGCTTTCGTAATTTGTCATTGATATACTCCCCTGCTTTAACTCCAGAAATTTCAATTCCATTTGGTCCCGAAAAAATTAAGGAAAATACTTCTCGAGAAACAACTCCTTGAATCTCTCCCACGCAACATCATTAGTACCTTCCAATACTTTAACAGTTTCCCACCAGTAGGTGGCTTCATTCTTCATATAATAACTTGCAAATTCAGTCTTTTGCTCCTCTTTTACCTTGACTAAGGCAAATGCCTTCTCAATCTCCTTCAACCAGACCCTTGCCTCAATCGGATCTGCAGAATCGTTAAACTCTGGTGGATTCACCGCCTGGAAGGTCTTAAAGGTTACCTGAGGGTTGGTCTACCTCTGCTGCTGTTGAGTCAGATGGACTGTCTGTTGGGCCAGGATCTGAAGAATATGGGCTACAACTGGGTCTATGGGACCTGGGTTCACATTCTGGTTATTGTTATCTTGGGTATTGTTGTTGTTGTTGGTTTCTTCATTTTAGTTGGTAGCACGGTTGTTTCTTCTAGGAGGCATTTTCTGTAAAGAAGCAAACAACTTATTTAGCCTTTAAATCAAATCCCTTTTTCTGAAAAGATTTTTGTAAAACATAAATATCTCTTTTTGAAAACATTTTCAATTTTTAAACTAAGTAAATTGCATGCTTCTTTACAGAATGTAAACAGTTAAGAAAAAGGGTACATGTTATCATAAAAGTTCATATCTGGTGCAGTAAGATAAAACATGTATAGTAAAGTATTGACAATGTTGAAAAAGGAAAGACATTGGTCTATATCAAAGTCTGGTGGTACAAGCACGAAACCTTTTATTGAAGGTAAAGGTACAACAGGTCTATCCATTAATCAGCAAGTCTTGTTTATTTATATTCCTACCAGAAGTCTGATCTTACATATCCCACGTTATTATACACATATAAGCTGTTATATCATCTCTGTCATCTAGTTTCAAGTACTCTTCGGGTCCTCTGAATCTCATTCCGAAATTTCCTCACATTCCTGTCAACATCTATAGTCCTGATAATGTATTAAAATCCTCGGACCTGTGCCAACAGGGCTTCTCGTTCCAAAAGAAGAGCCTCATACTAGATATTACTGAAGAAACTTATTATCATGGAATATCAAATGAAATTTCAAAACCAAGGAAATTGAATGAGAAGGAATAGTGATGAAGATGTAGGTACGACTGAGAGCAACCATACAAGTACATAAGATGGCCAGTCTTAGTACCGCATAGTTCACAACACATAATTCGGTGGCGTCCAACCAGACCCTTTTATCACACAGACAAATAGTCAACGCATATGCATTGTTTGCCCTTTTGTCCAATAGAATTACCGAGAAAAGAAACAATGTTTAGATAGGAAAATTCACAAGTAGGGAAGGAGAGAATCTGATTTATAATGTAATCAACAAAATCTTAAGACGCACCCACAGCCAAATGTCCAGTAGAGTCATAATTAGCAGGTGGAGGTCCTCGAATAGGTGGCCTCACGCTTGGAGGTAGAATAGTTCACATTGGTACATCCGTCGCAACAGGTATTATGATTGACACCGGCGGAAAAGCAGATAATGGATCAGATGATGGTCCTCCGATGAAAAGCTCCGAGTAATAAGATGATATCGAAATAAAGGAATCAGCCATCACTGCTACTCGCAAATCACGTTGCTAAATAAGAATCTCGAATCTCGGCATGAATCATACTAAAGCCTACTGTTTAGTCATATTCAACTTCTTGACTTTCTATTTCTTTATTACCTAATACTAATCTTAACCCTCTACCCATTCCCGACAATCTAGGCTTGTGGCAGTGATTTTAAACCGTGAATCTGATGCCAAACTGTAACGCCCTTCAAACCCGAGTCAGAAATTTGGGGGTTCACATCACACACACACCATATCTAAACCTGTTTATGAATATAAGAATCTATATATATGTAACAACCCTACTTACCATATTCCACGGATCGACACAGTCTAAAGTATGTCCACAAGCCACAACCTTATTTATATTACAAACTTTCCAAATCCCAATTTGTTTTATCTTACAACTGAAGTTCAAACTTTATTACAACTATTAACACAACCAAATCAAACATCGTCCACTAGTCTATTCCATTCAGCCTGGATACCTAGCTCGCACACTTGTCAGGGGATCCTCGCTACCACCAGTTTCCTTTTTCACTGGAGAGAATATAAAACAGATTTGCAAGAGTGAACTAATTAGCTCAGCAAGTCACAAAGACAGTAACTGAGATTAACAATGATCACTTGAAATGATATAAGGAATCAAGTTTACTAATAAGCAATGATTAGAATTGGATATTCCTTTTCATTTTAAAAACCAAGGTTAGGCTGCTGATCAGTCACAAACTAACCCCGAGCAAGGCTCCCAGCTTTGCTCTATATAGTAGATCCAAGGCACACATTGGCCTATTGTGACCATGAATCTGGTCCGATCACGAATCTGGTCCGACCACGAATCTGGTCCATATTCAAAAACAATCCAATTCTAGAATCACAATACGATAAGCAATGTAACTCAATAGTTGAATCATAAATAATATTTATTTTGAGACATGGGATGGTCTGTAGTTCCATGAAATGACCAAGAAATCATAAAGGTTGGGTTTCAATCAAGTAAAGAAACAGAAAGCAGAAGACTCAAGGGTTCAAGCATTACAAGAATTGGGTTGGTATGATAGGAAATTTCGTATCTGGGATCAGTATGTGGTAGGTATGTATTTGTGGAGTAGTATCGTATAGGTTTGGTTTGTATATTTGAATCCAACAATCAATGGTTTATGAAGAAACAAGCTTATGTCTCAAGATCAATAAGAATCAGGGTTTAGATTTAAGTACTTCAAAGTACTTGCAACATATAATAATAACCGTTTAGAGAACGTTCCAAAATACTTGCAATAATCAAGAGGAAAAGAAACACTTGCCTTATCGATTCGCTTTCACTTTACTAGCATTTATCAATTAATTCCCACTCACTGACTACCTGCTTTCCCTTTCTACGTCTCGCTTCCTCTGTTAAACATCACATATACTCATCAACACTATTTCTCAACTCATTCTATTCGATACAAACTTTTATCTACCCTTCATTTTACCCAAATCCGACGTACGGATTAAAAGTTAGAGCAGAAATAGTCAAACAATTCACGTACAATCATATTATGCATCAATCAGATCACATATAACACGTAACACATAAGATATTTAATTAAAATAATTAATCAAAGAAGATTCGGGGTCAAAATGATTTTCCAGGTATTTAATACGAATTTTTGAATATTTTTCGGAATTAAAATTGGACTTTGAATCATTTTATAATTAAATGATAGGGTTTGAACACCCGAGTCTGACTTTAAAATAATTTTATAATAATTATCGAGCCTTGTAAATAATTTAAAATAATATTTTAAAGCTCGTAACTATTCTTCGGAATTTTTAAATCAATTTTAAATAATTAAATCTAATTATTAAATCAATTAAAATTTATTAATAATTAATTAACTTAATTAATCAGTTAATTATAAATTAACCGATTAATTAAAATAATTAAAAACTAATTAAAATTAATTAATAAAATAATTTTGATTTATTTTTAAATAAACAAATAATTAAAATAATTTTCTGAATTTAGAATAATTAAATAAATGCTTTTCTGATTTTTAAAATAATAAAAAAGATCATTTTTATAATAAAAGTAAACAGAAATATAAGTTTTAAACATTTTTAAAACAGAAATCTTGATTTTGCAAGTTTTATAACAAAAATACGAAACATGCAAACTATGTACAACTTCGGGGGTCAAACTATAAAACTACAGTCATCTCCCCACTCCCCGTCGTGGGGAAGCCATGGTCGCCAGCCATGAGAATCAAACATGACCAGAAAGAGATTATCTACACGATTATGCCATCAAATCATATCAAAAACATCAAGAAGAAAAATTCATATTTTAATCCATAATTAATTTGAATTTAAATAATTAAATCAGAAAAATACCTTGATTTCTGGGGGGAAAAAATGGTTGATTCAGAAAGAAGATTTCGAGAGCTTCGTTTTGATATATCGCATGCTTGAATCGGAGTTCGGTAACGCCTTCGTTTGTGCATTTGATTCTCAGGAACGTATCGGTTTCTAGGATTTTTCTCTATATTTACTGTATTTTTACTGGTTGTAAATGAATAAAAGAATAAAATGAAATAAGAAATATGCTATTTATATTTACGAAATATTGGTTCGTTCTGGATCATTTTGGATCGTTAAATTAGTTACTTAGCCGCTAAGTAACCACAAAAACGATCCGATTTGATACCCGTATTGTATAATTATCCAAACCGGGCTTTTTATAAAATACTTTATATGAAAATAATGTAATAATATCCCGTCTTTCGAGAATACGGGTTTTGTTGATTCACCGAAATGATTATCGTATCAAAAATCTTGCGTCGGGCAGCGCACGGGTCAAACCGTAATCCGGATCGAAAAAGTCAAAACATGGAAAATGTCGGAACGATCATATTAGGTTAGGATGGAGTTTTCGGAAGATTTTCGGGTTGTAAAAACGTAAAAGCGGTTGAGGTTGGGCGATTGCCGGCTTTATAAAATAATTTTGTAAATATTCAGAAAATAATTAATAACTCTATAAATCAATATAAAATCTTATAATATTCCAAAAATTACCAGAAAAATTCCTTAATTATCTATATTTTATTCTGGACATAATAAAATTAACACACTCACATTTTATCTCATATATACATTTAAATATTATTATCAATCAGCAGATAATTCACCAAAATTCACATAATAGTTACATAAAAAATCATTTATGGATAAAATAATTACACGCGATATCCCGGATACTACACATGAAGACGGGATCAGGAAGATGGTAAGGGAAAAGATGGATGAAATCATTCCCTCTTAAACTGAGATCAAAAATCAATTTAAACAATTCTCAGACCAAATGTCCAGATATGATCTCAGTGGTGTAGATAAAGCATGACACAACTCAAGGACTCTTTTGTTGCCTTGAACAATCAAGTTCAAAATTAGATCACCAACTCTAATGACACAAGGTAGAAGTTGGATCAGATGCACACTGCAAGATACACTCCTTCTTCTTTGGTCATGGATGAGATTCAGAAATTTGTGCAAACTACATTTGGGTCATCTACTGTTGTCTCTACATCAAGCTCCCATCAACCTGCATCTACTTCCATAAATCTACAGATTCAATCTCTATAAGGTCAAGTCACAGCATTGCAAGACTCTAACTCTTCTCTCACTGCACAAGTCCAAGCCTTAACTTCTCTAGTCAAGAGTCAACAGACTGACATCCAGACCCTGATGGACTCTCACAGGAATCTATAAATGCAGAACTCGGTTGCCTTGGGTGCTATCATGGGAAAGCTCAACATTGCACTGCCTGCATTACCTAAACATATTAGACCAGAAATTTCATCTCCTCTACTCATTCCTGTTTCCAAGACTAAGGGGGGGATTGAGGCTAGGATTGCACAATTCAGGGATGCTAAGACACAATCTCAAAAGTCTGTTCATGTGGGACAAAGCTCACATTCTCAAGTTGATGTTGGAAAAGAAAGACTACTGAAGGCTGCAGAAGGATCTAATAAGGATCAGAAATTCAATGATCTTCTTGCAGCACTAAGAGTGTCCCTTCAACACAACTACATGAGTTGCAAGAAATCTTTAGGCAAGAATATCAATTTTGAAAGAGCAGTGGTGGTGAAGATTAACAACTTCCTAGAGAAGAGAATTGTGATGAACATAAATGATGGTGGGGTGGATAGATGTCTCCAAGTTACTTTGGAAAATCTCCAAACTTTGAGAGCATCTGAATTGGGTGTCATGATTGACAAAGTCCACCAAGTAATTCCTGAAGACACTCAACTATTACATGAGCTTAAAAAGGTACAGATAGCAGCTTTTCCAGAAGCCTATCTATCTCCAAACAAGGGAATTGTTTATGGATGTCCCTCCACCAAGCATGCCAAGCATCTCTACATTCCCAAGCACTGTTTCAGATCAAACTTAAGGTTGCTCATGACTTTACATTCTGACTTAAAGATCAAGAAGAGCAAGATAGATGAAGATATTGAGATGATAAAAATCTTAGAAAGATACCTTGTAGATTATGACAACATGTTGCCAGCTACTAAGTATAATTGAAGGAAAGATGAGGATGATGATGAGCATAAAGATGATCAAAAAACCTTCTGGCTCAAATCCAAGGCAACTAGCAGCAAGGAAAAGAAGCATGATGAGAAGAAAAATGATGAGAAGAAGAAGGGTAGTGAAAGGAGAACTAAAAAGGCATATGATGGCTCAGAACCACACAAATCCCTAAAAATCCAAACACAACTAGCTCAAACCTCATCTCAACCTACAGCATCAACTATCTCAAACATCAAACCATCTCAAACCTCTAAGTTAAAATTTCTGTACAAACAAACAGCCAACTCATTCCTAAAAATTCCAATCACCACAAGCCAGACAAATCTCAAGAAAATGACAACCCTTCCTTTAGCCAAACCTTCACTAAAATTCAAGCACAAATCTATCGGGAGAAAGCCTAAGAAAGTCAAGCCTATAAAGAAAGTGGAAGTCACTGAAAGGGAAATCTTGAACTGTTTCAAGCAATCTGACTTTCTACTTCTAAATTGGTGCATCTCAGATGAAGACTATTTTCAATAATTTGCCGAGAAAATAGTCAAAATTTGGATTGTATCTCTTAGGGAAGTCCGAATTTTCTATGAAGATGGTTCTTTCACCTTTTTTAGCAGTAGATTAATGGGCTCTCTTTCAACCTCAGAAATTAAGAGAGTGATAAGTTTGCTAAAGGACAAGGATAATGTTGCAAGGGCATGGAGATCAGTTCTAGTTGAATGGTTGATTGAAAGGGAGGAAACAAAGAAAAGAGATGAGGGTGAAGCTGAAAAGAGAAGGAGGAAGTATGATGAAGAAATAGAGATGTACATAAAAAGATCTAAAGAGTTGAAAGTAAAAAGAATGAGCAGAATCTCTGAAGATGGAAAATTTCTCAATATTAAAGATGGTCAATTTTCAAAATTCACGATTGGTTTACAAGACAAAGGTTACTCAAAAGAAACAAAACAGGAACTCATAGAAGCTCTAAGTGGGACACCTATTAAAGAAGAACTTGAAATTCTTCATTTCTTAAAGGACCTACAAAGAGAAGAAGTTGATGCAAAAACTGTCTTTACCTGACACTTGTAACCATTAAACTCTGTAAATTTCCTAATGTATAAAGAGTTATAAGTTGATCAAGCTTTGTGTATCAATTTAAATTTTCTTTCCATTTTATCTTAGGGTTAGTCTTGTTAACAGGCATGAATTTGTGGTAAACAATCTTCTCACAAATTGGGGGAGATTGTTATGCAAGACATGCATGTATCTCAACAAGACTAAGTCATATTGACAACCCTAAGTAAGTTGTAGTGTTATCTTAGTTTGTATTTGTACTTGTAACATTTTAAAGTCTTTAAAAATGCAAAGGAGCAGACTGGAGTCTTTTTCCTGAAATAGTATCAAGCCTAAGGATTCTATCTGAACAGGACTCTCATTGAAGTTGCACGAACTATGCTTGATGAAGCAAAGCTACCAACCTACTTTTGGGCTGAAGCTGTGCAGACTGCTTGTTTTACACAGAATGCTACACTCATAAACAAGCATGGAAAAACAACATATGAGATGATAAAGAAAAATAATCCAAATCTGAAATATTTTCATGTATTTAGATGCAAGTGTGTTTTCTTAAGACTCATCCTGAACAGCTGTCAAAATTTGATCTAAAAGCTGATGAAGGAATTTTTGTTGGATATCCATTTTCCACAAAAGCCTTCAGAGTCTATAATTTAAGAACAAGGGTTGTCATGGAATCTATCAATGTATCTTTTGATGATAAAAAGATTGCTGGAATTGAAGATTTCAATGATCGTGATCAGCTGAGATTTGAGAATGAAGATTTAAATTCTGATTCTGTAAATTTTGATGGCCTAAATCCTGATCCTGTAAGTTCTGATGGGTTAAATTCTGATGTCATTGAAACTGTGGTAACTACTCCAAGGGAAAATGCTCCTGTTCAGGGGGAGCAAGATAATAATTCTATTACATCTCAAGACTCTCAAGAAGCATCAGAACCTGTCAATGGTTCTTCAAGTTCTGATGAGCCAAACTCTGATAATTCTGAAAACTCTGATTCTTCAATTCCTGAAGAATCCAACTCAAATTCTGAAATTTCAGAGAGCATAAATTCAGGGGGAGCATCAGAAAATAATGATGGAGACTACATGGATTATGGGGGAGGATCCAGTTCTAGAGATCAACTTCCATCTGCAAGGAAGTGGACTAAATCACACACACCTGACTAGATAATTGGAGATCCTGAAGTAGGTGTCAGAACTAGAACAGAAACATCAAATGAATGTCTCTATCACTCCTTTCTATCTCAGACTGAACCAAAGAAAGTGGATGAAGCTCTTCAAGATGTTGATTTGGTGCAAGCAATGCAAGAAGAGTTAAATGAATTTGAAAGAAATAAAGTCTGGACCCTAGTGCCAAGACCAAAGAACAGATCCATTGTTGGCACAAAACGGGTGTTCAGAAACAAAACTGACAGTGATAGCATAATTACAAGAAACAAAGCAAGGCTGGTTGCTAAAGGTTACTCTCAACAGGAGGGCATTGACTATGACGAAACATTTGCTCTAATTGCTAGATTGGAAGCCATAAGAATCTTTTTGGCTTATGCTGCTCACAAGAAGTTTAAAGTCTTTCAAATAGATGTGAAAAGTTTATTTCTCAATGGAGAATTGGAAGAAGAGGTATATGTTAAACAACCTCCAGGCTTTGTAGATCCAAAATTTCCAAATCATGTATACAGGCTTGACAAAGCACTTTATGGCCTTAAGCAAGCTCCAAGAGCATGGTATGAGACTTTAACTCAATTCCTTCTGGAAAGTGGATTTACCATAGGCACAATTGATAAAACTTTGTTCTACCTCAACCATGGAAAGGACTTACTTTTCTTACAGATATATGTTGATGATATCATCTTTGGCCCTACAAATACAAAGCTTTGTGAAAGATTTTCCAAGCTAATGTAGTCAAGATATCAAATGAGTATGATGGGACAAATGAGCTATTTTCTGGGACTTCAAGTCAAGCAAACTGAAGAAGGTACTTTCATAAATCAATCCAAGTACACCAGAAATTTACTCAAGAAGTTTGGAATGCAAGACAGTTCAACTACATCAACTCCCATGGCCACTGCCACCAAGTTAGATAAAGATACTGGAGCATCAGTAGATATTACTAACTACAGAGGTATGATTGGATCTTTACTCTATTTAACTACAAGTAGACCTGATATCATGTACGCTACATGTCTTTGTGCAAGATTTCAGGCTGATCCAAGAGAACCTCATATAATAGCTGTGAAAAGAATTTTCAAGTACCTCAAGGGTACAGCTGATCTAGGATTTTGGTATCCTAGGGAATCAGATTTTAAGCTAATAGGTTACTCAGATGCAGATTTTGCAGGATGCAAAATAGACAGGAAAAGCACTAGAGGAAGCTGCCAATTTCTTGGAGGTGGATTGGTTTCTTTGTTTAGCAAGAAACATAAATCAATTTCCACATCAACTGCAGAAGCAGAATATATTGCTGCAGGAAGCTGTTGTGCACAGATTCTTTGGATGAAGAATCAGCTACTAGACTATGGGTTAGAATTTTCTGAAATATCCATTTACTGTGATAATCAAAGTGCTATTGCTATGACAGGTAATCCAGTTCAACATTCAATGACAAAGCACATCAGCATTAGGTACCATTTCATAAGAGAACATGTGATGGAAGGTACAGTAGAATTGCATTTTGTTCCAACAGATCAACAACTAGCAGATATCTTCACAAAACCACTATGTGAAGCTACTTTTACAAGACTGGTAAATGAACTTGGAATGGTTTCAAGTTCTTTCTCAAAATTTGTTTAGTTTTTGTTCTCATGCATCAGACTTTATGATCAGTGTTTACAGATTATCTTATCTCAATGTAATTTGTGCTTAAATTGTAATATATTAAATATTGATTGTTATATGATGTGATTCAATATACTCTGATAGTGAGTTGAATGTTCTGTGACTATTCAATCCAATGAGGATTATTTGTTAGATGTTGACTTAGTAGTCTTTAACAAACTGTGTATCTCATGTTTGAATTAGTTGTTTATGTGGAAATCCATAACACAAGCAAACTCTGATTTTGATCTTAGTCAAATTTACTTTGTGTATCTTATTACTAAGTCACAAACTAGATTTTTGCTTCTCATCTGTCAAATTCTGATGTTAGTAAATCTTAAGGATGAACCACATGCTTGATAAGTCTCACTTATCTAAAGAAAACAAAAGAAAAGAAAAATTTAAGTCAGGTACTCCTTTGAGATCTAGAGTAAATATGTGAAAGGGAAGACCCAAGTGCATTGCTGGCATTAAGTAATATGCATTAGAAAAGCAAATAAATTTTTCTTGGTGACTTTTCACATTCTCTGATTACTGGAGAAATACTCTGATAATAGCATAAATTCTGATAGCAGTTGTGACTCATTTACACTGAGAAGCCACTGTAAAAAGAATGTCAAAAGATGCATAAAATGAGCACAAACAGTTGAGGTGGACTCTTGCATAAATTTATTCTATAGTGGACTTCAAAATTAAAGACAGATTTTAAGCACTTTTCTTAGTTATGCCTTATTTCTAAGATATACTGAAGTTTATCAGACTTTAATCATTATCTAATCATTTTCAAATGCACACACTCTCACTCCATATGAATGATGAAAATTACAGTGGTGATTAAGTTACTTTTGACAAATAGTTCAGTATTATTTGCATAAATTCTGAGGACAAGTTCTGATGAAAGTTCTGATGATTAAACTCTGAAGAAACCAGTCAGTATTTGTGTGAAGAATCACAGATACAGTCATTCACTTTTTGAGTACAGAAGCCATGTTCTGATGACCGTTAAATTCTGATAATGGTCAAGTTCTGATGCAAATCATGATGGAAACTATGATGCTTACGTGGCATTATTTAATTACTTGGCTTATTTTTAGTATTTACTGTAACGGTTATATTTTGTCATAAAATAATTAAGTGAGATAAAAATAGTGATAATCATTTGGTTTATGGGTTGCGTGTTTGTTTTGGTAACAGCATGTGAGCAATAATTACTGCACTTTTACCGTGCCCACTCATTACTTTTTGACTGTTTCCATGCTGCCAGCTGTAAAAAGTCTGTTCTGCTTCACAAAATTAGTCGTTGTCAAGTGGGGTGTATAAATAAGAGAGTTAAAAGATTTTACAATCGTTTACCTACTATTTTTACTTTCTAATCTCTCTTATTCTCTCTCTCACTCTCTAATATTCTCTGACGGGCTTTCTTACAGGCATTTTAACAAACATCTTGTGAACACACATTTTCTCATTTCTTTACAGAAATGGCACCCAAAGATCTAATCTATGATGGAGCCAAGTTTGTACCTAATAACTACGTGGATATTCTTTCTAAGGATGAGGCTCCTTCAGAACTTCATTTCATCCAAGACTTTCTTGCTCGAAGTGAAATAGGCTATGCATTGACCCCACCACAGGCTCTCTCAGGCAAGCAGATTCTGGAGTTTTGGCGGTCTGGTGTTTATGATGATGGTGGAAAAGCTGGGTCCCCAAGTTTTATCTTTACAACAGGGGAGGATGAGCATGTGGTGACCTTGTCAACTGTTTGACAAGCACTACATTTTCCAGAAGATTGCACCTTCAATTCATCAGTTGAGGAGCCAGTTTTTCAACAAATGATGGCAAATCTAGGCTATGAAAAGTCTTTGGCAAATCTGGGACAATTGAAGAGACCCCACATCAGGAGGGAGTGGATTTTTTTCTTTGACTGTATTACAAAAGCTTTTGCCAATAAGTGCTGAAACTTTGATGCTATACCCATAATGAGTCAGCAAATCGTGTATGCCCTTTTGAATCAAACACATTTTGATTATGCAAGTGTTGTTTTAGGGTTTATTGGTGATAGGATGAAAGAAGATAGCAATATAGTCTATTTTACTAGATTTTGTCAACTTATTTATAATTTCTGTTGTCCTAATACACCACACACCTTAAGTGAATTGATTGAACCCTTTAAGCTACACAAAAGGGCTTTCACTGACTTATTATCTACTGATAATAAGAAGACTATACTAAGACCCCTCCAAATTCCTCAATCAGTCAAACTGTTCTTAGTAAATTCTGATCCAATCACATACAATACCATATATCCTGATGTAGCACCAGCTCAACCTCCATCAGCACCTACAACCAATACATAACTAGCACAATCCTCACAATCATAACCATCACAGCCAACCATCAGAACTTATTTCCAACCTGCACAATCTTCTCAACCATAACCATCTGCTACAACATCTAGACCCAAACCTTCAAGAGCAAAATATATTCCTAAATCTCCACCAAGGAGAAGAAGAATAATTCTTAGGGATGAATCATATGAAGAGGAGCAAGTCGAGGTTCATGCATCAGAACATGTGACACTAGAAGCTGAAAAAGAAATTTTTCAGAAGGAGGTAGCAGATGAAAAGGTAACTCCTCAAAAGGAAACTGAAGCTGAAGGTTCTGATATTTTAAAGAGGAAATGAACTTCAAGTTCTGATGCTGCTCAAGCAACTCCTCCACCATCCGGGAGATTTAAGAAAATGAGAGCAGGAAGGTATATGGCACAATCTCACTCTAAGGATGCTAATGAAGTTGAGGAAGGGGATCAGGAATCTCTGATCTCATCAGGACCTATAGTGATTGAAGCTTTGCCACCTCCACCTCAAGCTAAAGAGACTATTCCAGATATAGTGATCACACCTCATGTCTCTCCTGTCAAAGAAAATGTTCAAGTTGAAGATTCAGGATTAAGTCCTGAAATTGACCTTTATAGGCTGATCATTCCATCAGTCCTATTTCTGGAAGCACCACAAGGACAAGTGACAACTCCACCTATTTCTCTACTAAATGCTGAAGTTCCTCATACTCCAATTTTGGATGTGGAAACAGATGAAGTTGTACCAGAATCTCCAATAGCCACAAATGATGAGTTTCTTGCAAGTTCTGGAGAGTCAGCTCCAGTAAACACACCAGCTCAAACTCTTGGAAAGGAGGCACTGATTAAAAAGTTTGTTGAACAAGATGCTCTTGTTCCATGGGAAGAAACTCATAGAGGAGTTGAATGGACCAAAAAGTGGAATGAATCTGATTTCATTCCAAGCTCCAAAGTTCTGTCGGAACATATTGCTAAAGCTGATAAGTTGATGACAAATTCTGACTTTAAAGCTCAACTTAAAGTCACAGCTCTTAGTATTTAAAGCCTTCAGGGTCAACACTCCATTACTCATGCCAAGGTTGATAAACTACAGGAAAATGCTGATAAGCTGGACCTGATGATCAAGCTGGACAAGAACAAGTTTATCAGACCTATTCATGAGAAAGCAGAGGCTATTAGAAGGTTCAAGAAAAGCAACAGGCCCAACTGACTGAGGTCCTGCAGAATCAAGCCTCTCAACAAGCTCAACTGAATGAAATCCAATCTTCAGTAGAACTTCTTCAATCTTTACTCCTACCAGATGATGCCAAAAAGGGGGAGAAGGTGGTGAAGTCTAAATGCTCAACTAGTCAAGTACTAAAGAAGAAGGATGATAAAGAAGATGACCAAGGAAACCCTAGCAAGGGCAAGGGTCAAGGTCAAGGGCAAAACATCAAAGTTTCTTCAAGGAAACTAATTTCTGACTCTAGCAAATCTTCTACACAGAAGAAGACAATTTCTAAAGATATAAATGCTCAAGCTCTGATAGCAAGTTCTGATGTTCTGATTCAAGCTGAAAGTCAAGATTCTCAGAAGTTCTTGCAAACTCTGAAGCTCAAAGGAAGGGAGATTACAGTCTATTATAAAGATCCCAAGATTCAGACACTTTATAAAGAAATTGCTAGAAGACTATTTCTCAAGCATAATCCTGGAATGGATTTAGAGACTTTAAAGGAGGAAGAATCTAGATTTGCAGCTGAGAAGATAAATCTTAAGTCTAAAGCTTCTGATGCAAAGAAACCTCCAAGGCCCAAGGAAAAAGGCATTGTGATCAAGGAAAGCCCTGAGGCTTCAAAGCTCAAGACAAGATTACAAGTTGAAATTGATCCCAAGGATAAAGGGAAAGGAAAGATTGATGAATCAACAAAGACACAGGAGATGAAGATTCCTCAAATCCTGATGAAACCAGTGTGCAAAATGGTTCAAGTTTTTGGTGATACAACTATTGAAGATGAAACTGTTAAAACTCTGAAAAGAAGGAAGATAACTGAATAATCTAGGACAACCTCTGACATAGCTCAAGTTGTTCAGAGTGAAGAACAGCAAGCTACAGAAGAAACAGTAAATTCTGATCAAGTAATCAAGACATCAACCTCTGACAGTGCTCAAGTTGATTTGAACAAATTGACAGTTACTGATAAGAGAAAACTCCTATGGAAGAATGTTAATCCATCAGATCCTAAGAAAAGTCAATTGTTATCAGATTTCATGACTATTGGATTAAAAGCCAGGGAAGTAAGAGGCAGAGCTGGATTAGGTTCTGAAGATGCCAAGATCAAGATAGGAGTTGAAGTACTTACTAGAGATCCATTCTTATTGACTGACAAACCTCTTGAAGAAGTTACACAGAAACACCTTGATAAGGTAATATCTGTTCAAGTGGTACTGAATGCTCATGATAAAATTAATGTCAAAGAAAAGCTGATTTTGTTTCTTGAAGATGGAAGAACATACATAATGTCAGAATCAGATGTGCTGAACAAATCTCTGAAAGAACTTCAATTCTTTCATTATCTTTTGGAGATAAAGTCTGAGATTACTAGGAGATGGTCAAATTTCATCATAAAGACCATAAGGGTTAAAGCAAGATTCTCTAGATCAAGAGTTACAGAATTCATTCCAAATATAGTTGAAGATGATGGAGGTGAAATTTCCATGAAGAAGGATTCTGCTAAGCTTGAAGTTATTTTGAAAGAGAAATGTTTGTGCTATAATGAAGACTCATCTCATCCAAGAGTAATCAGACTTGGTGATGGATTAGAAAGAAATCATATCTCAGCACTTAGGACTGCAATCTATTAGATTGGAAGTCAAGATGAAGAAATGAAGCAAGTCAAAGCTATAATAGCTCAAGTCCTGAGGAATGCAGAAGAGAAGCTGATATCAAACTTTGTCAAGAATCACTTTGGATTCAGATTGACTCAGTAAGATTGGTAAAAGCTACAAGGACTGTAAGTTATAGTTAGTTTTCTAAATAAACTCTTATTGCATTTGTACTTAAATGTTTTTGACATCATCAAATCTATTAACTTGTATATTTTTCATAATTTACAAGTTGGGGGAGACTGTTAGATATATTTAAGATGTCATGTCTAATCTGTTGTGTTTAGTTTCAAAACTTAATATCAGGACTTACTGGAAATCAGAACTTACTGAAGTCAGAACTTATATCAGAACTTAAGGCCATCAGAATTTATATCAGGACTTAAGTGCGGGTACTTCAGATAAGGAAAGCAACTGATTTACAGGAAAGGATCGTGACTAAAACAATAGAAGATATGCATGAAGAGTTAGAAGACTAGAAGACTTGTAGAAGATAATATCTGATTGATATATTTTAGGAGATAGAATTATATTCTATATCAATTAGAAGATATCTTGTAACTATGTACTATATAAACACAGCTTAGGGTTTACACTATATATGTTATCATTCACGAGAAAGATTATACATTGTAACCTAGCAGCTCTTAGTGATATTGTTCATCACTGAGAGAGAACAACTGTTCTATTATAATAGAGTTTATTATATTGTATATATTTGATTAATGTTACATACTTGTGTTGATAAATCAATTTGATTGTATAAACACTATATTCAACCCCCTTCTATAGTGTTGTGTGACCTAACAAAGACCAAGAAGATCATGCCTCAGAAGAATTTTGAAGAAGCTTAGAGTTGAATAAATCTGTTTGGATAAAAATACTCTAAGTCAAGATCTCTACAAGTCACAGATTTAGTGTTATAGAGAAGTCATTCGAGAACTCCAAATGACTTATCGAGAAGTCAGGAAAGCTACTAGAGAACTCAGAGAGAGATCGACAAGTCAAGAAGACATGAAGGTTAGAGATATCGACAAGTCATTTCTTCACTAGAGAACTCAGAGTTATCGACAAGTCTATATTCATTAGAGAAATCTGAGTTATCGATAAGTCAAAGTCCACTAGAGAACTCAGAGATATCGATAAGTCAAAATTCACTAGAGAACTCTAAGTTGTCGACAAGTCAAAGTGAAGACATAATGCTGAGAGATCTCGACAAGCCAAAGTTTCATTCGAGAACTCAAAGACCTCTATAAGTCAAATTCACTAGAGCATTAGAGATCTTGATAAGTCATTATACTTATCGAGATGTCAAGATCTCTATATGCCTAATTGGAGATATCAAGTGAAATTCTCAAAGTACAAAATCACAGACCAGTTCAATATCCAAGATAAACAATCAGCAAACAATCCAACCAGCTGGATTGACAAGTCTACAAAAAACAGCTTGAAGGATGTGCAAGATCAATGGTGAAGATTAACTGACAAAAGAAGATCAAGATAATCACAGGATGCCAGAGATATATTAAGCTAGAAAATAGAAGGTTCACTTTTCCTAAAATGGAAATGACAAGTGACAGTTTAGTAAAGGTTAATAGCATGTCTTATTGGACACTATGTAAACTAGTAGTTAACTGAGTTATAAAGTTAACACTAGTCTTTTGTCAATTGTAACAATCTGGATAGAAAATCCTATAATTCACTCAAGAAGAAGCTAAGCTCTTTAAACAAAGAGCCTAGAAATTTTGTAGCAAAACATTCTTGATTTTTAATATAAAAATTAGATGAGTTTTGAAAAGATTGTGTTATTGTTTATTGCATGTTTATTTACTGCATTAACACATCTTCTCTACAGGATGAAATTTACTTTGTTCAACCAAAAACATTCAAGAAAAACCTAAAAATATTAAAACACATTCACCCCCCTGTGTGTTATTCATTTCCTAACATCTTATTATACACTGTGTAAACCAGCAGTTAACTAAAATATAAAGTTAACAATGGTCCTTTGTTAGTAGTTTCAATTTATATAGAAAATCTTGTAACTCTCTCAAGAAGAAGCTAAGCTTTTTATTAACAAAGAGCCTAGAAATTTTGTAGCAAAATATTCTTAATTTTAATATAAAATTAAGTGAGTTTTGAAAGATCTGTGTTCACTGTTATTGATTGTTTAAATTTCAGTACTAACATATATCACTACAAGATTGCATTTACTTTGTTCAAACTATAATAATTCAAGAAAAGCACAAAAACACTAAAAACACATTCACCCCCCCTGGTGTGTTATTCATTTCCTAAAAATAAGTATAATTATAATCCAATACAAACAGGGGATGTGGAAATTAAGTTCATCCGGGAAACCATAGAATACAAATAGGAGGGTAAAACTAAAGTTTGTCCTGGAAACAATGGATACGGAATTAGAGACGGGCCATATGAATCCTTGAAATGGAAAGAGAAAAATTAAATTATAGGTCCATAAACTATTGATGTTTTATTGTCTAGATCCCTAAATTAAATATTTTGTAAATATGCGTCACTTAATTTTTGAAATTTTCGATATAAGTCATTTCATTAAAAAGATGTTAACGGTGTTAGAATCTGAAAATTAGAGTTCTTGATATTCATATGGATCAAAACAATTTTGAATATATTAGTGATATTCAAAATTAAATTTAAAGTAATCAAACTGAAACTTGAATCAGCACGGCAATTTTCATAAATCGGGTTTGATTCAAACTTTCATAAATTTAGGTCCTTCAATTCGATCGAGAACCCAAACTTTAGGGTCCAATTCAGGAATTTTTGAATTGAAAATAGTTTGGGAAAATTGATATCACATGAATCTTGCCGATAATTCAAACCCCAATTTGATTACTTGAACTTCAAAATTTAAATATCACTAACACCTTTAAAATTGCACTCATCATCATCATCGTAACCAATAATACCGTTTTTAGCATTGTCTGGGGAGGGTATAGTGTACGCAGCCTTACCCTCATTCCAAAAAATGAAGAGGTTGTTTTCTCAAAAGACCATCGGCTTGTGTGTGCACAAATATGTGGGTTCTAAATAAAAAATGATAAATAATAATATATAAAAATAAGTAAAAGTAAGCGAGACAATACATCCGCCCATAGTTTTCTTCACATGGGACTTACCTATTCCGTAAAAAATCTTTAGCCAAAAGTAGTTGTCGTAAGTCCCCGATCTTTCCTTTAGAGGTCCCCCTTAAATACTTTAAATTTACCCCAGCTGAACACATCTGTTCTACAAAAAAAATGCCCAATTTTCACAATAATTTTTCCCCTCTTTCACTCCCCTCTCTATCACCGCCGATCATTCTCCCCCTCCCCTATTGATTAAATTTTCCATCATTATACCGTTAATTCTGCCATATCTGTGATATAGACTCCAAGCATCGTAGTAGGGGTTTTGTTCAAATTTGGAACTAAAATTGTGTGTTTATAATACATGTGATTTACATAATACGTAGGTTGGTTTTGTAATTTGCATGCTAGCGGCGGACAGAATTTCAGTTAGGGTTTCAATACAATACATAGATTAGAGTCTTGTAAATTACCACCAAGAACTATATTGTTCTGATTCGTATAAACACCAAAAACTATATTGTTCTGTTCTAATGTCGCTAAAAAAAATTCTACGGAAGGACTTAAATTAAAACTGAAAAATTAACTGAACTGAAATACAAAATTTTTAATTCAGTGACTAGACGATAAAACGCTAATAATTAGGACCTGTAATTTAATTTTTCCAAATGAAAATATATATACACTGGCAAATATATCGGTACTACCATACATAAACTACATAATGACACAGTTGTTTAAAATAACTTGTAACTTAAAGTTAAATTCTCTTTCGGTAGGTCTAGAGTTTCGACTCACTAGGCCTGGTAGGCAAAATAAGCCAACTTCGACTATACCAAATACTGGAAGACTTAAAAAAGTGTCACTGGTGATAAATGTGTGTGAGTATCTAGCATGAGTCTCTCCAATGAGTGAGAGTTTTTCCGTCTTATTCCAGTAACAAGTTTCCTCAATTTTAAATCTTTCAAATATTATAGCTTTTTGTTTTTTTCCGGTACTATTAATCTAGTCATGGAGCACTCGAAGAAAACCTTAGAGGAGTTATATGCTTCACTGGCAATAAAGATGAGGAAGAAGGAGGGGTTATTATCGCTTCGGAAGAGATTGTGAAAAAGAAAGAGACTTTTGTTTTGGTAGGAAGGTTCTTGACGGAGAAGAATATTAATTTTATGGCAATCCAGAATATGCTAGCAGATTTGTGGCGTCCGAAGGACGGTGTTGAGATTCATGACATAGGTGGAAGGAGATATATGTTTGCTTTCTACCATCCAATGGATTTGCAGAAGGTTCTTGAGGGAGGTCTGTGGTCGTTTGAACAGAGCCTGTTAATTTTTTATGAGGTGAAGGAGAATGGGGACACGAGGGAGACAAAGTTGGATGTTACAGAGATCTGGGTACAAGTTTATGATTTTCCAAATGGATTCATTTCAGAAAAAAATACTCCACAGTATTGGTAACTACACTGGTGCCTATGTAAAATCTGATCCTGCAAATTATGATGGCATATGGAAAACATATGTTCGAATCCGTGTTAAAATAAGTGTCAGTAAACCAATAAAGCGTAGGATGAAAATCAAGAGGTCGGGAGGAGATTGGAGTTGGGTTAACTTTAAGTATGAGAGATTGTCCACGTTCTGTTTTGTTTGTGGAATACTAGGGCATGGGGAAAGAGATTGCAATGTGGTTTATGCTAATGCTGATAAGACAGTAGAGAAAGCATATGGAACATAGTTGAGGGCTCCGGGCACAGGGGCTAAGAACAATACTACGTCAAGGTGGCTGACGAACGGTGGAGGGGGGAAGCATCATGGGCGGGAAACACCGGTTATGCAAAATTTTCGGAAAACATAAGGCGTGAGGAGGATATTCAGGCGAGATTTAAGGAGGTAGATGGTTTTGTCGCTGAGGTTCAAAATGATGGGAAGGGAATAACAGTGATGGAAAAAAATCAGGGAGTGGATATGTAACACCCCCAAATCCGGGGTCGGGGATCCGGGTTGTCACGAGTTCCATTTCCCTTAATAGCACCCAATCTTAATAATTACTCAACTACTCTGTACTGTGACCCCACAATAAACACACACACCACACATTATAGTCTCAGAGATGAACATCCAAAAATAACCACAAGTCATTTTATTCCACAATTATCTGCCCATACACCTTAAAAGGTTTTCTGAATAAATTTACATTTCTTTGCCATTATTACAATTTATAAATATACATAAATCTGGTACATCAAAAGTTGAAAGCCTAGCCTATTGGTAGTTCCTACCTCAGCTACGGCGGCATCAATACTTCTAGAAAACTGCGGAACGTCTCCTAATCGCTTGCGAATCGGGAGCTTGGTCCTGTTCATCTTTTCTATCTGTTGTTGTGTGATGAAAGAAGAAAGCAAGGGTGAGCAGCAAGCCCACCAAAATAATATGTATAATGATTAACAATATGAGCCTTCTCATAGTACTCATGAAATTCTTGGTCAAAAGAAATGAACCAAGTTTGATATCTTAATGCGATGAAGTCGCAAAATATTCAGTATATATACATATATACTTTTAAAAATATTGGAAGTCCTCTTCCATGCATAATACACACAGAATTCCAGTGTATAACTGTATAAAAAATATCGTTGCAAGGTGATCTCATATATCTAACCTTGTCTCAACGTTTTTCTGAAAATCTTTGTCATTCATAAGACAATTATTAACTAGATATAAGTTTAAAAGATGAAGTTACCAAATACTTCACTACACTTATATCATTTATAAAGCTACTTGAACTACCATTGTTCAAAGTATAATGAGCTTTCAACAGTTCATCACACAGATGAGACTACAAGACAAGATTTGAATAGATTAAATCTTTAAAATATTATTAAAGGAAATGAAGTTATGACATACTTCATTAAGTTCTGATATATATATATATATATATCCACATATACATCTTCCTTTATACATTTCCTGAAAACCTCTGCCATGTAAAGTATGAACAGAATTGCAATATCCAATAAATTTGGAAAGGAAAAGAATTTTGGCATAAACCAGATATCTTGCTGATCAGGCAAAGATACCCATAAGTAACCTTTTCTACTAGTAGATGGACGAATTCCCCACTGGTCATCACCCTGGTCGTAATAGGACCTTATGCTGGACTGCCACTCAGCCACTTATGCATTTGATGGACTCCCACTGAGCCACTTACACTATCATGGACGCCCACTGAGCCCATGTTGCTTATGCCGACTCAATAGATGGACTTACTTCCCGAACGTTGGGTAAGTAATCAATTCATTTACCAAAACTGCAATCTTGTTGCGAATATAAAATACACCACAGAGCCGGATCCCTCAGGTTTTGAGCGAGTATTTAAATCCCCTTAAAAAGGAAGATCTTAAATATAAAAATAAGTTTTGGGATCCGCTCTAACTTTTAAAAATCATTTTGAAGACTCGAAAACACTTTAAAGAGTGTTTGGAGTAATACTGATTTATTAAAATAAATCAGTCCCGATATGAAAGGAATATCTGAATATTATTATTTAAATAATATTCCCATAAGAATAATTGTGGTAGAAGTTGGAAAACTTATACTTGAATTAATAGCAAATAACCAAAGATATACTTATACGAAAGTACTATCTTTATTTGAATAATCGAAATAAGTTTGATTATCGAAAAATTATTCTTTAATAAAATAAAGAATATTATTTAGTAAATAATCGGAGTCATAAGTCCTCGAATGAATATTCAAAATAATATTCATTAAATAGAATAAACAGAGTCATAAGTCCTCGAATGAATATTCAAAGTAATATTCATTAAATAGAATAAACAGAGTCATAAGTCCTCGAATGAATACTATAATTAATATTCATGAAATAAAGGAGTCATACATCCTCAAATGAATATCCAATTAATAATCATTAATAATATAAACTGAGTCATAAGTCCTCGAATGAATATTCAAATAATATTCAATAATAAAATAAAGTTAAAGTTATCGAATAAACCTTATTCGATTAATATATAACCATATATATATAAGAATATATATATTATCCTCGGGAACATCGACTCCCGGTTTAGAAATATGTTTTCACCTTTGGGTCCCTATACTAAGGGTATATGCAAATTACCGCTATCCTCTAGCATAGGTATTATCAACTGAATCAACAGATATATATGGAAAGAATACGAAACAGGCATGCATAAATATATACCATAGCAGCATGCTTCAATATATTGCAACATTTGCTAATTAACCAACATGCATCTATCGCAAGATAATGCATATACATATATACATCACAACAACAGTTATAACGGGTAGAAAACTTGCCTGAGCGACTGGGGGTTACGAATGGCTCGGGACGAGTCTGGTAACCTATAAGCAACAAGTAAGTTGGAATTAAACCAAAGTCACTTGTAAATCTATACTCTAGCCAACTCAGACTCTAACGCTCGTTTTGCGCTTACTGATTCTCTTAAGTCACTCGAGTACCCTCGGCTCCACCATTTTTAATAATTTAACCTTTACGAGTTTTAAGGCGATTCCTTCGCGAGTGTCTTACCCACTGCCTAACACACTTACCATAAATGTTTCATACATTAATTAACCCTTTTTGGTCTTTAACCTATGTTTCAAAGTAAGGTGAGGGGAAAAGTTTCGTTCGCGAAACGCCGTTACTTGAAACGGTCGTTTCTCCTAAACCGTGCATCGGAATCGAACGAACTGCATATCAAAACGAAGCTCGTAACACGAGCTGTCTAGACATGGCAATGGTCATAATCTAGCAGGGGGTTCTCGGGTCCTAATGTTATGCACAAAAATAGTCTAAAGAAAATCGGACGTTACGACGGCTATGTTTACGCGATTTCCCAATTTAAAACCATTCAAAACCAACCCAATTCAACCTCAAATCCAACATACAACCAACATCCATCCTTATCACATCATAACAACCCCAACCAATTCAATTTTAACATTCATACTTATGCCTAAGCTTGAATTTAACTATACTACATTCTTTTAACCAAAACAACAAGATTTACCATTCCATTTCAATACCATTTCAATCCCAAACTCTAAATCACAAACATTAAGCTACCATATCACCCTACTAATCAAAATCATCTTATAATACATAGAAATCTAGGGTTTGGAGATGATATACCTTCCATGAAGTGGTGGGAGGAGCTAGGAAGCCTTAAGAAGCTTTGAGAAGTCTTAGGAATGCTTGGATCTTCAAGGAAAACAAGAAAAATTTCAAGTTAAAAACTTGAAAACACTATTCATTGTCTTCTTCTTTGATTAAATGAAGAAGATTGACAAGGAATTGATGGCTTAAACTCATGATATAGCCCTAACTAAGCATAAAGATGATTAGGGAATTAACTCACCAATTTAGGAGGCTTGGATCTTGAGTTTTGAATTTCTTGCCCTTTTGCAATAGTAAAAGCCGAGAGCATGAAGAACAATGCCTTGGTTTCTTTTTGATTTTGATGAAAAATGATTTTCTTGGCTTGGTTGGTTTGATTTTTGTGTTTGTTTTAGTAAATTACCTAGTTGCCCTTGATTTTGTGTGGTTAAAAAGCCACAACATCTCCTTCCTTCCCATGTCATGCTTGTGTCATCCTCATGATGTCATCCTCCCCTCCTTGTCCTCTTCTCATTGGTTGGATGACATCATCCTCTCTAATCCCTTTGATTAACTTCCTAATTGTTTGCCTAATGACCGTTGATCTGTTATACGGTTCGCTTAACTTTCGTTTTCGTTTATCGTTTGAAGGATCATACCCGGGATCTTATTACTTAGGTTCCCTTAACCTTTCTCAATACATTATTTTCCTTTTTATGATCCTCTCTTATAATCCTTTAATTTAAATCCTTCGTATCCTGTTACCTTATACTCAATTCTCTCCGTATCTAGTGTATTTCCGGGAAAAATCAAAGTGTTCGGAATTGGATTCTGACGATCTTTACATACACTCATATATCATATAGAGTACTGATAAAATCTCAGAATATCCATAACAGAACCCCTACATAGTGTGGCATGAAAAGTTTCCTCATTCAGCTAAAACACTATTCATAAGGGTTACAAAAAGTTCAAAATTTTGGGGGTTATTACAGTATCCCCTCCTTAAAAGGATTCTGTCCCGGAATCAAATTGAAAATAAATAGGGATACTCTCTTAGCATTGCACTTTCTAACTCTCGAGTAAATTTTCCCACATTGTGGTCCTACCACCAAACTCCGCCTAGTTTGATAACCCTTCTCCTAAGTACTTGTTCCTTTTCACTCAATAACCCTTCCTGGTTGCTCCATATAGGTTACGTCTGGTTACATGTCTATGCGCTCATATGCCCCTATTTATCCGGCATCCGAATTACACTTCCTTAACATTGATACGTGAAACACGTTATGACTTGCTACATGTTCTGGGGTAAGGCTAGCTCATACGCTAACTTCCCAATACTTCTTAATATATCCAAGGGTCCGACAAATTGTGGACTTAGCTTTCCTTTCTTTCCGAATCTCATCAATCCTTTCCAAGGGTTTCCAAGGGGATACCTTTAACAACACTAGGTCCCCTACTTCCTATTCTTTGTCCTTTCGTGTCAAATCAACATACTTCTTATGTCCATCTTGGGTTACTACCAGCCGTCCTCTGATTAGATCTATTATATCCCTGGCCCTTTGGACTACTGCGGGTCCGAGCATCTTGCGCTCTACAACTTCATCCTAACATAAGGGAAATCGACATTGTCTTCCCTCAAGGATCTCATAAGGCGATATCTCAATACTGACATATGATCTATTGTCGTAAGAAAACTCAATCCGTGTTAGGTGATCATTCCAAATTCTTTCAAGTCTATTGCACAGACTCTCATTATAGCTTTTAGCATTAGAACTTTTGCTTCTCAATACCCATTCTTTTCCAGTTCGTAATCGCTACTACCTTCCGTTCCTAATATTATACGGGTTATACTTTTGCTCGCTAGCGTTCTATAACCTTTTAATAACCACGTCAACCTTAGTAACACGAATGTGTTTCCATTCCGCATACTACCACCACTTTATTACTCCTTTTTCAGTTGTTTCTATTTTCCAAAATTTGATCAATCAAATTGAAGTAAAGGAATTTGTTGAGAGATCACTATGATCATGAACACTTGTTATATCGCATAATTAATACAGAAGGTGGCCAGCCTTTAGTACTTGACAAGCAATTAAACAATAGCTGGTATCCTACTCGGCTTCTATCACACAGATAGATAGTCATTCGGCAATACCTCCCCTTCTGGAAGGGTTGTTCTTCTCAGTTTACATGAAATGAAAAGAGAGAAAAGAACGAACTGAAGGGAATTGTATATATGAAAAAATATTGCCATAAAATATCTGGCTTGGAACCTACCTCTGAATTATAGAGGTTTGTCATAGGAGAACAAAACATATATGTATATATATCAACATCAAGTATTATCGCATCGCATTTCACATGCTTAAATATTTTTGTTATTCCGTCCATCATTCTATGGACCCATGCTCTTCCTCGAGCTTATACTCAATCACCTATGAAACTCCCTCGACATCGAAAATCGAATCTGGAATCTCATTTTATACATCATCGTTAATAGAATTCTATGCTTGCACCGCAACCTTCCTCGTATAGTAATACGACTCTCTATTGATAAGAAAGAATAATATTCAATAGGTAGATACTCTACTTAATTAGTCTATCAATGATAACTTATACACTACCACGACCCGATTAGTGGTACTCAATCTCAACACCCATTCCAATACAACTCTCACGGTTGTAATCAGCTCATTACTCGCAGAATCATTGCTGCCTTACTATGGTCCACCACTGACCTACTGTAGTCATTCATTTTCCATGAAGTCTTAATAGCTAACCATACGGAGTCCATACATCCCTTATCTAATTCTCCTAAGGAGTTAACATAACCACCAATCACAATTCATGAAGAGCACTCCAAACTCTGACGTACTTTCATGACATGAAGTAGATAAAATTGCAGAAGAGTTTCAATCAAAGTAACGATAGCAGGTTAATACCATTCTTAATCATATGCCTTCGATAGAAGACTTAACTCAAAGGTTCGTTTAGTCCTTTTGAAACATGGTCCAGGCTCATTCTCAAGATAGTACCTTCTAAGATAGATAGCCCGCTAATGGCGATTACACGAATTAAACCTTTACCCAACTACTATTACGGTTGAGTATTGCACAGTCATCAGAAGGAATGTCAATCTTCTGAACCGTAATACAACCTTCCCGGCTTCAACCATCATCACTGTATTCCTTTTGCACACGCGCCTATAATTATCCTCTTACCTTTAAAGTGTCGGCCACCTCTTTGGCCTTTCCTGATAGTAAAATTTCCTTACAGTCAATGTCATTTTAACCACCTCCAAATAAATTTTCTACCTTATTTCAATTACAGCTTATGTGAAAATGCTTTTCTTTAATATCTGATGAGTAAATAAAAAAAAATCACCATTTTTCCATAAGTTATTGCCTCAATCTTTAGAGGTTAATCACTGTCACGACTGACTCTCAATCATACTTAGAACATCCTTTATCTTAGGTCCTAATTGCCCTGAACAATTTCGACCTTTACTGGTTCGATTCATACTTTCTCGTGGTTTAACACGTGCCTCACTTGGCAACATTATAATTATGTCATATTTCCTTTATCAACATTTCTATTCTTGAGAATTTTGAATATTACCTTTCTCCTTGTAAAACCTCTAAGGTTATCCTTCAATCGTTCCTCCTGTATTCCCTAGATACAGGGCATATCACAATACCATTTACTAATACTAGAACCATTGTTTATATTCTTCTGAAAAATTTCTCCACTGATTCTTAAAGGTTGTTGTTACCTTAACCCTTTCCCAATCATACTGTCAAAACCGATACTGTCCCTATTAAGGGTGACATGCCAACCTTTATGCAGTCCCCTAGGATTCATTTTAAGTTACCAATGTTTTATCCTTAATTCCACCTTTAAAAGGTACCTGCAACCTTCCATTGATAAATCAAGTCATATATCCTTGATAGATTATCTTATTCATCCTTCCCACCTCGATAGTCTATACCTAACTTCATAATAGCATCCTTATTCAAATTGAGGTCAATCCATATGGCCTCCAAAAGATAACAATGGTCATCCGCTTTTCTTTCCTGATTTGGTAATGATAACATGGATGTTCTGGAAGATATTGGTCATGTTCAACGTGAACTTCTTCTTAATAATTCCTTATTTACTTTTGTTGTTTACCTCAACAGTCATCTCAATGTTGGGATACCTCTCATACCTGGCATCTCCCTTTCTGAGTATCGAGCCACCGGTCTTACATTTCACATTATTGAAGGTCACTTCCTTCATCCAATTTTCCTACTTTCTTACTTTCTTGTCTCCTTAGTCTATCCGCGTCTTATTATTTATCCTTCGAACTATCTAAAGGTTTCCTTGAATCCTCCCAACTTAAAGGGGATAAAATGTACATAACTCGTATGCCTTCAACCATCAACTTTAACTCATGGTGAATCACCCTCATACCAATGATTACATACTTTCCTATTTCTATTGCTACGAGTCTTTAGGGTTTCCTCGTACCCGACTCCCTTATCATACCTCAAACTCTATTGCCTTTATATCCCTTTCCACTTCAGTTCCTTTTTATTTCCCTTTCTCTTATCAGTATTTCATGAACCAACACAACATAAGCATTGATTTCAACATCCCGTCATTCTGGATTCGTGTCCTTAGAACGAATCTTGACAACTTTTACAACTTAGATTCATAATTCATCATACTCGTCTGCCTTTGTTCTGGCTCTAAAGCTTTTACTCTATCTCTATAACCTTGGGAAGTACTTTCCTGAAAACAATTGACTGAACTTAAATCAGTTTATTATAATCTCTTGCTCCGTGCCTTCCTTGGTCTTTCAGCAGCGGGTGGTCTCTCTCTTAGGAGGGTAAGTGATAAAAACAGTCTTTTGTGATTCGTCAATCATTTAGAATCTCAAATGATTCCTATATTTCCTTTAGCCAGGCTCTTGCCTCGACTGGGTCAGCTTGTTCCTTGGAACTCTGAGAGCTTAGCGACTTAGAGGTCCTGAAAGAATTTCGCACCACATTGTTTCCTCAAGGTGGTGGTTGGGAATAAAATATAAGTTCTGTTTAGACAGGTTCATGAATTTCCATATAGGAGTACCGTCTCGGGTCTCCTTATCTCGCTCGACTTCTGCTATTTTAGTCTAAATATTTCTTCCTACTCCCCATAATTGGGGTCATCTTTTAATTTAAAATCTTCATTTTCCACTTTATTATATTCCGGGTTCTTTATATCTTAATTGCGACCTCCTTGATTATCACATTCAAGGTTTGCCCCTAATCTTATTCCTTGTGGGGGCATATTACTTGGAAAATTTTGAGAATCTCCGGATATTTGTCTTACTTACTTTGCTTAAGTCTTCCCCTCGTTTAGTCCTTGCACGATTGCAAATTATGAATTCTCATGTTCGATAAACTTCATGACACTCTCTTAAGTGTTAATAGAGCAATTAACAATGTGATTTTATCACAAACAAACTGATCTGAACTGAAATTAACGAATATATACATGACCATTTGTTCGAGGGTACAACAACTGAACATATTAAAGAGGATTACATCATATGAACTTATCGCTCCTATCCCAAAGTACTACCATAGATAGTCATCTCGTCATTAAAACTAATCATTCATAACTTAGGCTAATCCTCCAAAAGCGGTGCTACATGAAACCCTTGTTTGATTGCTCTGGCTCTGCACACTACCATGGATTAAGAGATGCGAGCACGCACGACATCCCTAACCTGCTCCATCACAGAGGTGATGAGGTCTAAGATAGTCGCAAGTAGAGCTGGATCAACCTGACCCTCAAGATGGCCTCTAGCTGTAACACGGGTGGTAGCCTCAATCCTTTCCATGCTATACGCTAATCCTGCCGGAAGTATCCCACCCTCAATCCTTGGTGCAATAAGTCGATCCAACAGATCACTCCTAACATTCCGGGCCTCTGACAGGCCACCCAAAGTCATATGATAATCAGCGATAAGAGAAGCCTGAGTGGTAGCATCTAGCAGTCCATGCGGTGCAGGTGGTGCAGACCCAGGAGATCCAAATGGATAACCAAGCACGGTATCAGGTGACAATGGTGCAGGGGATAAAGGTGGCATTTCCTCAGTATGTGCTGGGCTCTGTACAGGGGAGGGAACAGGAATTGGTGGAACCTCATGGATGTCTACAGGAGCCTCTGGAAGAGGGTCTGATACTGGTATAATTGGGGTCGTGGAAGGCCCCACTCCTTCTGCCCTCATTAACCTTTGTGCCCTTGGTAACTCTTCATCCTCTAGTGCCACCCTCGCGGCCATTCTTGCTCTGGTAGTCGCCCTGACTACGGTTATCTGTTCCTCAGCGGTCCTCTCTTCATTCTCATCAGGATCCTCCATGAGATCCTCCTCAGCCACAATCCTTTCCGGAATAACATCCTCAACCGCAACATTCTCTATCTGAACCTCATCCGGTCCCTCATTAGGGTACTCCATCGGATTCACAATTTGATCTCCAACTTGTAATAAAACATCCTCATGCTGATGCTCCTGAACCTCAAGGTTCGGTGCCCCGCTGCCCTATACGAGAACAAACTATGTTACTATCACGATACTTATAAGGGTTCCCGTAAGGGTTTTAACTGTCAGTGCTACGTTAGGTAGCCCGACTATGAACTTGGCAAGAGTTCTTATTATCTTAGTGAACTTATTATCTTAACGTCACATCATCTCTGAGGTTTATAACGCTTCGCTCTGATACCATTTCTGTAACACCCCCAAATCCGGGGTCGGGGATCCGGGTTGTCACGAGTTCCATTTCCCTTAATAACACCCAATCTTAATAATTACTCAACTACTCTGTACTGTGACCCCACAATAAACACACACACCACACATTATAGTCTCAGAGATGAACATCCAAAAATAACCACAAGTCATTTTATTCCACAATTATCTGCCCATACACCTTAAAAGGTTTTCTGAATAAATTTACATTTCTTTGTCATTATTACAATTTATAAATATACATAAATCTGGTACATCAAAAGTTGAAAGCCTAGCCTATTGGTAGTTCCTACCTCAGCTACGGCGGCATCAATACTTCTAGAAAACTACGGAACGTCTCCTAATCACTTGCGAATCGGGAGCTTGGTCCTGTTCATCTTTTCTATCTGTTGTTGTGTGATGAAAGAAGAAAGCAAGGGTGAGCAGCAAGCCCACCAAAATAATATGTATAATGATTAACAATATGAGCCTTCTCATAGTACTCATGAAAGTCTTGGTCAAAAGAAATGAACCAAGTTTGATATCTTAATGCGATGAAGTCGCAAAATATTCAGTATATATACATATATACTTTTCAAAATATTGGAAGTCCTCTTCCATGCATAATACACACAGAGTTCCAGTGTATAACTGTATAAAAAATATCGTTGTAAGGTGATCTCATATATCTAACCTTGTCTCAACGTTTTTCTGAAAATCTTTGTCATTCATAAGACAATTATTAACTAGATATAAGTTTAAAAGATGAAGTTACCAAATACTTCACTACACTTATATCATTTATAAAGCTACTTGAACTACCATTGTTCAAAGTATAATGAGCTTTCAACAGTTCATCACATAGATGAGACTACAAGACAAGATTTGAATAGATTAAATCTTTAAAATATTATTAAAGGAAATGAAGTTATGACATACTTCATTAAAATCTGATATATATATATATATATCCATATATACATCTTCCTTTATACATTTCCTGAAAACCTCTGCCTTGTAAAGTATGAATAGAATTGCAATATCCAATAAATTTGGAAAGGAAAAGAATTTTGGCATAAACCAGATATCTTGCTGATCAGGCAAAGATACCCATAAGTTACCTTTTCTACTAGTAGATGGACGAATTCCCCACTGGTCATCACCCTGGTCGTAATAGGACCTTATGCTGGACTGCCACTCAGCCACTTATGCATTTGATGGACTCCCACTGAGCCACTTACACTATCATGGACGCCCACTGAGCCCATGTTGCTTATGCTGACTCAATAGATGGACTTACTTCCCGAACGTTGGGTAAGTAATCAATTCATTTACCAAAACTGCAACCTTGTTGCGAATATAAAATACACCACAGAGCCGGATCCCTCAGGTTTTGAGCGAGTATTTAAATCCCCTTAAAAAGGAAGATCTTAAATATAAAAATAAGTTTTGGGATCCGCTCTAACTTTTAAAAATCATTTTGAAGACTCGAAAACACTTTAAAGAGTGTTTGGAGTAATACTGATTTATTAAAATAAATCAGTCCCGATATGAAAGGAATATCTGAATATTATTATTTAAATAATATTCCCATAAGAATAATTGAGGTAGAAGTTGGAAAACTTATACTTGAATGAATAGCAAATAACCAAAGATATACTTATACGAAAGTACTATCTTTATTTGAATAATCGAAAATAAGTTTGATTATCGAAAAATTATTCTTTAATAAAATAAAGAATATTATTTAGTAAATAATCGGAGTCATAAGTCCTCGAATGAATATTCAAAATAATATTCATTAAATAGAATAAACAGAGTCATAAGTCCTCGAATGAATATTCAAAGTAATATTCATTAAATAGAATAAACAGAGTCATAAGTCCTCGAATGAATACTATAATTAATATTCATGAAATAAAGGAGTCATACATCCTCAAATGAATATCCAATTAATAATCATTAATAATATAAACTGAGTCATAAGCCCTCGAATGAATATTCAAATAATATTCAATAATAAAATAAAGTTAAAGTTATCGAATAAACCTTATTCGATTAATATATAACCATATATATATTATCCTCGAGAACATCGACTCCCGGTTTAGAAATATGTTTTCACCTTTGGGTCCCTATACTAAGGGTATATGCAAATTACCGCTATCCTCTAGCATAGGTATTATCAACTGAATCAACAGATATATATGGAAAGAATACGAAACAGGCATGCATAAATATATACCATAGCAGCATGCTTCAATATATTGCAACATTTGCTAATTAACCAACATGCATCTATCGCAAGATAATGCATATACATATATACATCACAACAACAGTTATAACGGGTAGAAAACTTGCTTGAGCGACTGGGGGTTACGAATGGCTCGGGACGAGTCTGGTAACCTATAAGCAACAAGTAAGTTGGAATTAAACCAAAGTCACTTGTAAATCTATACTCTAGCCAACTCAGACTTTAACGCTCGTTTTGCGCTTACTGATTCTCTTAAGTCACTCGAGTATCCTCGGCTCCACCATTTTTAATAATTTAACCTTTACGAGTTTTAAGGCGATTCCTTCGCGAGTGTCTTACCCACTGCCTAACACACTTACCATAAATGTTTCATACATTAATTAACCCTTTTTGGTCTTTAACCTATGTTTCAAAGTAAGGCGAGGGGAAAAGTTTCGTTCGCGAAACGCCGTTACTTGAAACGGTCGTTTCTCCTAAACCGTGCACCGGAATCGAACGAACTACATATCAAAACGAAGCTCGTAACACGAGCTATCTAGACATGGCAATGGTCATAATCTAGCAGGGGGTTCTCGGGTCCTAATGTTATGCACAAAAACAGTCTAAAGAATATCGGACGTTACGACGGCTATGTTTACGCGATTTCCCAATTTAAAACCATTCAAAACCAACCCAATTCAACCTCAAATCCAACATACAACCAACATCCATCCTTATCACATCATAACAACCCCAACCAATTCAATTTTAACATTCATACTTATGCCTAAGCTTGAATTTAACTATACTACATTCTTTTAACCAAAACAACAAGATTTACCATTCCATTTCAATACCATTTCAATCCCAAACTCTAAATCACAAACATTAAGCTACCATATCACCCTACTAATCAAAATCATCTTATAATACATAGGAATCTAGGGTTTGGAGATGATATACCTTCCATTAAGTGGTGGGAGGAGCTAGGAAGCCTTAAGAAGCTTTGAGAAGTCTTAGGAATGCTTGGATCTTCAAGGAAAACAAGAAAAATTTCAAGTTAAAAACTTGAAAACACTATTCATTGTCTTCTTCTTTGATTAAATGAAGAAGATTGAGAAGGAATTGATGGCTTAAACTCATGATATAGCCCTAACTAAGCATAAAGATGATTAGGGAATTAACTCACCAATTTAGGAGGCTTGGATCTTGAGTTTTGAATTTCTTGCCCTTTTGCAATAGTAAAAGCCGAGAGCATGAAGAACAATGCCTTGGTTTCTTTTTGATTTTGATGAAAAATGATTTGCTTGGCTTGGTTGGTTTGATTTTTGTGTTTGTTTTAGTAAATTACCTAGTTGCTCTTGATTTTGTGTTGTTAAAAAGCCACCGCATCTCCTTCCTTCCCATGTCATGCTTGTGTCATCCTCATGATGTCATCCTCCCCTCCTTGTCCTCTTCTCATTGGTTGGGTGACATCATCCTCTCTAATCCCTTTGATTAACTTCCTAATTGTTTGCCTAATGACCGCTGATCTGTTATACGGTTCGCTTAACTTTCGTTTTCATTTATCGTTTGAAGGATCATACTCGGGATCTTATTACTTCGGTTCCCTTAACCTTTCTCAATACATTATTTTCCTTTTTATGATCGTCTCTTATAATCCTTTAATTTAAATCCTTCGTATCATGTTACCTTATACTCAATTCTCTCCGTATCTAGTGTATTTCCGGGAAAAATCAAAGTGTTCGGAATTGGATTCTGACGATCTTTACATATACTCATATATCATATAGAGTACTGATAAAATCTCAGAATATCCATAACAGAACCCCTACATAGTGTGGCATGAAAAGTTTCCTCATTCAGCTAAAATACTATTCACAAGGGTTACAAAAAGTTCAAAATTTTGGGGGTTATTACAGGATAACAATACTGTTGCAAATTCAAAGATGATGGAGGTTGAAAATGAGACAAATCAGGGAGATAATATTGTGTTTGATACAAAGAGACGTAGAGTTGAAAATAGTGGACCAATACTGAAGGATGGGCCGGAAAATATGACAACGGATGGGCCAATAAACCAAAATGAAGTAACCAAAGTCCAAGGAAAAAGTGATCCAAAATATGTGCAAATGGCGGGTTCTGGTATCCAGGCCCGCCAAGGATTATGACTCTGATAGGATGGAACTATCGTGGGCTGGCCAACCCACGAGCAGTTGACTTCTTTAAGGAGTTAGTCCAACAAGTAAGGCCCAGTTTAATTTTTTTGTCTGAAATTTTAGGTAATAAGAAAAAAATGGAGAAAGTCTGTAAAATGATTCACTTCACAGGGTGTTTTGTAGTCGAATCGCAAGGGCAGGGAGGTGGGTAAGCATTGTTATGGAAAAATACGGGATCAGTGGAGATAAAAGGTGGTTGTAATCATTATATAGACTTCGAGGTGATTAATGAACAGTTGGGTAGGTGGAGATATACAGGATTCTATGGGTGCCCGGAAAGGAATAGAAGACAAGAATTATGGAGTTTACTAAGGGGCCTATCTGGAGAATCAAACTTACCATGGTGTGTGGTAGGTGAATTTAATGATCTGATGTTTGCTCATGAAAAATTACGGGGTAGACCTCATCCTAGGAGGCTTCTGGGTGGGTTTACGGAAACTGTTAATGACTGCGGATTGTTGGATATGGGATTCGTAGGTAATGAGTTCACATGGGAAAGGTCACGGGGCCAACCTACTTAGATACAAGAACGTCTTGACAGAGGGATAGCAAATCAACAATGGAAGAACATGTTTCCAGATGCAACAATAAGAGTTTGGGATGAGTCCTCGTCGAACCATCTCCCTTTGGTGGTAACGTTAAATCGACAAGTGTACGTGTCAAAAGGTCGACGTTTTAAGTTTGAGAATATATGGATAAAGGAGGCTGATTGTTATAATTTAGTAAATAAAAGTTGGAATGTTCATGAGGGAATGAATATAATGAACATGATTAAGTACTGTGTGCTGAAATTGGAGGAATGGGGAGGCGGGCGATTAAAGGATATGGAGGTGAAGATTAAACAAAGTAAGGGGCAGCTGAGGAGATTAAGGTAGAGAAGGGATATTTATGGAGTTCAGCAGTATAACGAGGAAAGAGATAAATATCTTCGTTTATTGGAGAAACGTGAAATCTTCTGGAGCCAAAGAACGAAGCAGTTTTGGCTCAAGCATGGTGACCAAAACTCTAGGTTTTTTCATAATTTTGCTACTGGACGTAAAAAAACAAAATCAATTAAAGGGGTTGAAGAACAAGGATGGGGAATGGAAAGAAGAGGACAAAGATATGCAGAACATCGTGGTTGAATATTTTGAAGGTCTGTTTAAGTTCGCGACAAGTACAGAGGTTTTAACAGAGAGAGAAGTTGTTCCTCATTTTACAGAGGCACAAAATATTTTCTTGATACAGCCAATTTTGAAAAAAGAAGTGAATTCCGCTATTTTTTCAATGCATCCAGAGAAATCACCGGGAGAAGATGGCCTTAATCCCGCCTTGTTTAGAACTTTGTCGAAAGTTTTGGCCAATAGACTTAAATCGTGTTTGTCTACTTTGATCTCAATAAATTAAAGTGCATTTATTGAAGGTCGTTTATTGACAGATAATGCGTTGGTGGCCTATGAAATGAATCACTACATTCGGCGAAAAACTCAAGGGAAGTATGGTTATGCAGGGTTAAAAATTGATGTTTCTAAAGCTTATGATCGGCTTGAGTGGCAATTTATTGAGAACATGTTGGTTAAATACGGGTTTCATCATAAGTGGATTTCCAGGATTATGACCTGTATTACAACTGTTACTTGTAGTTTTTTACAGAAAGGTGAGGTTTTGGGCAGGTTAATCTAGAGAGAGGGATACGACAAGGGGATCTTATATCCCCTTATTTGTATATTTTGTGTGTTGAAAGGCTAAGTTCGATTATCAGAAGAAATGAGGATGTCGGCCTAATTCACGGATGTAAAATTGCTAATGGAGCTCCAAGGGTCTCTCATCTTCTATTTGCAGATGACTCCTATTTGTTCTTTAAGGCAATAATAACGGAGGCTATTACGATGAAAAATATCTTGAAACGATATGAGAAAGTGTCTGGGCAAGCGATAAATTATAATAAATCTAGTGTTACTTATAGTCCAAACACAGCAGAGGAGGACAAGAGAAGAATATGTGAAGCTTTGGAAGTGGATGAATTTGATACCCCAGGACGTTATTTGGGTATACCAATGGCTGTAGGTAGGAAAAAGAAAGAAGTTTTAGGTGTGCTTACTGACAAGGTGAAATAGAAGCTGCATAACTGGAAAAATAAGAAAATATCGAGGGTAGGGAAGCATATCTTATTGCAAACATCATGTCAAGTGTTGCCAAATTTCTGGATGAACCTCATGACTATTCCTACTGAGGTATGTAATGTGATTCAACGACAAATGAACCAGTTTTGGTGGAGTAATGGAGGTCAGAACAAGAGCGTGAAGTGGATGGCGTGGGGAAGAATGTGGCTAAAGAAAATGGTGGTTTGGGATATAAAGACTTACATCAGTTTAATTGTGCAATGCTCGCGAAACAAGGGTGGAGGTTAGTGAATGGTGACAATAAATTTGTTATGAGTATAATGA